>NC_050514.1:8779300-8793037 GCF_002922805.2 Oryzias melastigma
CCCTGGAGGAGGACGACAAAGGACGCTCCGCTTTTCCGGTAATGATCCTTCCGCAGGTTCACCTACGGAAACCTTGTTACGACTTTTAAGTCCTCTAAATAGTCAAGTTTGATCGTCTTCTCCCCGTCATCGCTGTATTAGCTTTCACCATCGTCATCCGAAGCCCCTGTATCCTCAGATGAGGAAACCTCCGGTTCAAACTGGTAGGGCTGTACACCCTCCAAACCCTGTGTCGTTAAAATTCCCGTGTTTGATGAAGGCTCATGACCTTCATCCAAAGAAATATCCACTAAATCGTGGTCTACGTCACTTCTCAAACCGTCCGCCATTGTTGTTTACACTCTGGGATCCCTGAAATGACGTCACGCGCAGCCCCCGCCCATCACCACCTATCGCCCAAATTTAAAGCTGTGCACGACCATAAAATGATCAATAAAACCGCGCTGGATCATTTTAAGTGAATATTTTTATCAGATTCGTTTTCCAAGTTCCATTGACTTTCTAAATTTAAAAAAATAATTTGCCACTGCACGAGGCCTTTAAGAAAAAGATTACACAGGACATGTTCGCTCAAACTCATTATTTGGCATGGTAAACTTTCTTGTTGAGATTACTTTTCCTGCAAGTCAAGAATAAAATGATAAGGTGGAAAAAGGGATTATGACAAAGTATTAGTATTAGTTAGGGTTGGACGATAAAACAATAATTTTATTTATGTTCTCTTTTGAAATTTGAAAGCTTTTGCAAAATGTACACCTTTTCTTAGTTATTTAAAAACTGAGTTGCATGATTCTCAGTGCATCTGTTATGTTGAAAGTATGATAGGAAATAAATATTTAAATCTAACCAACCTGCTGATGATTACACTTTTTTTTTTTTTGAGTCGCAGATCGTTCACATTTGGAAAAAAATATAATTATTTGGTTTATATTGTGATATAAAACGTTAACACTCGATACGAAAAAAGCTACATCGAGATATAAAAAATTCAATATCATCCAGCCACAGTATTAGGGAATTTGTGTTATAAGTAAAGAAATGAAAAGTCCATCCATCCATCCATTTTCTTGACCGCTTCAGCCCTTTCGGGGTCGCGGGGCGCCGGAGCCTATCCCGGCTACTGATGGGCGAAGGCGGGGTACACCCTGGACAGGTCGCCAGTCTGTCTCAGGGCAAATGAAAAGTCTCACATAGCAATAAAAATGTCACTAAATGTATTTAAAAGGTTCACCTTTTATTTTAAAGGTTCTGCATGGTGCAGAAACACAATATGTTATAGAAGTAAAGTTTTTAGGAGTAGTATTTGATGATAAATTGACTTGGAAATCTCATATAAATTATATAAAACACAAAGTTTTTAGATCTGTTGGTATTCCGTTTAAAATCAGTGATGTATTAAATAAAAAGAGATTGTATCTTGTTTAATGCTCATTAGTTGTTTCGGATCTTTCATTTCGTGTAGAGATTTGGGGAAATGCAGGAAAAACTATCATGGAATCTTTGGTTAAACTACAAAAAATTTAGAATAGTTAACAGAGCAGAGTATTGTAAACCAAGTAATTCTTTATTGTGTTTGAATAAAAGTTTAAAATTAAAATAAACTGTTTACGTTAAGGTATTAGTAATTGTTTATAGAGTAAAAGATCATTTGAAAAGTTTTTAAAAAATATACAGAAACTATTTATTTAAATGGTTAGTCAGTGTAATTTAAGAGGTCTTTGTAATTTTGAACAGGTTAGTGTTTGAACCAATGTTAAGATGAGATGTGTTTCAGTTCTTGGAGTAAAATTATGGAATTAATTGAGCGATTAATTAAAAATAAATACTTTGCTTTTGCAGTTTAAAAAAAGTTTAAAACGTAAATGTATAAATGATTACAATGCACATATGTAAAAGGATTTGATTTACTTGTATTTGTTTGTAAATTATATTTTTAATTGAATCTATTTCGTTTTCACGCTCATTGTTTAGTTTTCAAGGAAAGGCATTGAATAAGCTTCATAAGCTTCTGCCTATTCCTTTTTTTATTGGTTGTTTGTTTTTATTCTATATTGTGTTAACTACAAATGGCAAACTAAACCAATAAAGCCTGAAACTTGAAACTTTTATTCAAAATGTGTTTTAGTTGAAGTGGAATTTTGATAGATTTTCTTTGTCCTCCTCGCTGTTCTTATTTTTATACCAGGATACGTGTTTCCATGATGCAGGAAGTCTCCTGTCCTTCAGAAGCATGAATGTGGAGGAGAGCCTGAACCGGAGCAGAGAGCCATTTCACATGCAAAGCTTTGACCTGTCCTTCATATGTGATGTGACATCAACTCCCCTGCTTCATTCTCAGCTCAGCAAATCTGCTGGGGAGGTTTCAGGAAACAGGTAGTCAGCTGCAGACAGAAACACTTTGAGGAAGTGCTCAACCTCTGGATGGATGGCAGGAGCGCCCGGGGTTGGAGAACATCTCTGTGCCCATCTGAAGGTCCAGCAGGAAGGTGAGGTCATTCAGAGTGGAGGAGTTTCAAGCACAGCAGAAAATCTGGTCCGATGCAGTGAAGTGAGGAATTTCATTATTGTAGAAGAATGTTATCAACACATAAATCAAAGTGAGCGCGTGAGCCACCGCAGATATAAACACTTAACCCTGAAGGCTCCAGAGTGAAGCTCTGACCCAGTCTATTACATGACCAGAACCTTTAAGAGTTTACAAGAAGAGTTTCCCCAAGAACGAACATGGATTATCTTCATTGTCTGTCAGAGTGGCATCCTGGATTTTACCAGAAAAACTTGAAGTCCATCAGTCGTTTCCACTTTGTCTTCATCTTTCTTTACAGTTTTTCTTTCTCAGATCATCTTTCTGAGAACTCTATCTGAGATCAGCTGCAACATTCAGCTCCTGGTACTTTCATTCCATTGTTTGTTCTGAAGCCAATGTACATCGATCTTCATCTAGCAGAGCTTGCTGTCCTGCTCTGATTGTGTCTTCCTCACTAATCTAAAGCACACATTCTCACAGTCACCTGTTTGTTGGCATATCTTGGTGTCCAGCAGCACCAGCACTCACTCAAGTGGAGAAACATCCGGCATGACGAACGCTGCTGATAGCAGAGCTGCAGGAGCAGCAGGAACGTCTCTGAGCAGAAACACATTTCTGCATGACAGCAGGATCTCTCAGTACTGATCGTTCCTGCAGAGCTGGGATCTTAAGAGATTGTTCGACAGGTTTGACAGAACAACACAAGAAGCTGGAGGTCCCTACCCCACACAGCAGAACATCAGAGAAACTCCACTCCTCAGCTCATCATGGAGCACTGGAGATTCTATCAAAGCTTTCCTCAAAACTCCATCTCAAATGATGCAAAGCATGCATGGTCGGAGAGCACGGCCTGATTTGAAAGACTAAACCAGTCTGATGTTCTGTCCACAGCCAGCCTGGAGTTTTAAACACACACTGAAGCATCACCTCTAATCATCCAGACTCCATCTCTACAAAGCTGCCTCTCATTCATTCTCTCAGTTTAGCTTCCAGCTGAAGCAAATGTTCTCTTTTGTTTGGAGAAAACACATTTGAAGGTCAGGTTCAGGTCACTGTGGATCTCAAACACAGGAGCCAGTTAGCCGTTTTTGCAGCAACACTTCATGAACAGATGGGTGGGGGGGTTTGGTCACACTGCACCTTTTCAGCGCTGCGGTGAGGGCCCCTCCCAAGAAAAGAAGGGGCCCATAAGAGTGGAGCTGTTCCCCTCTCTGCATGGCAGCGAGAACGCCCTGACGGCGCCTGTGTCGACAGCGCTCCAGGGTTCCACTTTCGTCACACGTCAACATGGCTCGTGTCAGGACAAACATGAGGGAGCACGCTCAGTCCAGCTCTGATAATCACAGGGGTGCTCCTGAATTCACCCAAAAACAACCCAAATAGCTGATTCCAGGGGCAGAGAGCAGCTTTCACACATAGTTTATAACATCGTGCTCATGTTTGTCTCCTATGATGATGGAGATCGGACCATGAAGTAAGCAGGTCAGCCAGGTCCTAGAGCAGACCTACCAGTATCTCCACTTCCCAGCAGTTTGTTGTTTCTGTGTTTTGCCTTTCAACAGATTCACTCTTATAATCCGTCTCAAATAAAGTCAAATCTCAGAAAAGTACATCACCGCTCCAGACGCTGCTGACATTTGTGGCAGTCCAGCTGCTGTGGATGAATCTCAGAAGAAACAGCTGCTGCTCACCTGTTGCTGAGGTTTCCCGTCACTGTGGTGGAATCTGAGCTCCCTGATGAGTCGAGCTTCAGCTGCTTCTGTTCAAAAGTCCCGGTGAGCAGCAGCAGCAGCAGCAGCAGCAGCAGAGCACCGGTGATGCTGACACCAGGGGATAGAGCCCAAAACGCTCAGTCAAGCTGCTGGGATCACAGACAGCAGCTCTGGAAGCCCTTCAGAATAAAAGCTTGTGGTGGCTGCACCCTTTACTCTGAAAGAACGAGGCTGTGCAGCAGCATGAGTGGAGAATTAGGACGGAAAAAGATAAACATTAAAATAATTTTGCTTTGACAAAGTTCAAAAACTGAGGTTTACATGATTCTTTTTATAGTTGTTCCATTTAGGTGTTTTCATTTAATGTAATTTGATTCAGGATTTTTAGTTTTGGGCGATCACGATGAAGATTTTTGTTAAATCAAATTATTTTCAATTTATACTACAATGGAGATGAGAATATATACAGGTAATATATTTTTTTTTCTCTTCTGTCCCTGAAGATGGTGTGAACATGACTGATGACCAGATGGGCTTGTTTGTTCAAATGAAAAACCATAAAAAAAGAAAACAGATTCTTCCATCTCTGATGTCTTTAAGTGCTGTGCTCTTATTTTGAAGGTCAGAAAGGATGTGTGGCGTTCATGAATCCTTTGGTCAGGTGAAATAGGAAAGAAGTGGATCTGTTGGGTGTGAACACACTCAAATATGGTTAAATGAGGCTGCAAAAATGATGTCAGACAGACTGATGTCTGTTTGTTAAGTGTCTATTAGTATATATGTCCACTGTTTGTTTATTTGTTTGTTTATAAGCCTGTTTGATTTTCTCTTATTTGTTTGTTTCTCTGTTTGATGTGTCTGTTTCTCTAGTTTGTCTTCTTTGTTTATCAGTGTTGTTGTTTTTCCTAGTGTTTGCTTGTTAATGTGTTTGCTTGTTTGTCTGTCTTAGTTTCTTCTTGTCATTTGGCTTCTTGTTTGTCGTCTTGCTGTTAACATGTTTGTTGGTTTTGTCTGTGTGTTCGTCTTTTCTGTTGTTTTTTTTTTTTTTTGTTGTGAATTTTCATTACATTTTAAGCCTTTGTTTGTTTGCTTGTTTGTGGGTGTTGTTTGTTTGTTTGTGTTCTTAAATGTGAACCTGATTTGTGATTATTCAAAATTATTGTCAAAGCTTAAATATGTTTAAAGTGTTGTTCTTTTTGAGAGCTGAAACCTTTAAACTTTCATCGGTAAAGATTCTTCAGACTGAAATGAACTTCAGTCATCCCACCACAAGGAGGCATACTTCAGTGCTTTCATAAAGGAGTCCAACTCCTGCAGAGGGTTGTGCCATGAAAGGCATAATAATAATAATGGATTGGATTTTTCTGCACTTTTCTAGTCACTCAATGTATCCACAATATTCATTCATACTTGGTGATGGTGAACTACTGATGTTTCCACAGATGCTGGGGCAAGCTGACAGAGGCATGGCTGCCAGTACGCGCCTACAGCCCCTCTGACCATCACCAGGACATTCATACACATTCACACACCAGTGGAGCCCCACTGAGGCAAGGAGGGGGAATTGTCTTTCACCATCTCCTTTGTTTTCTGGATGTTCAGATGGAGATGATTCCGCCCGGTCCACTCCACAAAGTCCTGCATCAGGCCTCTGTATTCTCCCTCCTCACCCCCCTTGATACATGCTACAGTCACGGTATCATCAGAATATTTCTGCATGTGGCATGTTTCAGAGTTGTACTGGAAGTCAGTGGTGTAGAGGGTGAAGAGGGTGAAGGCGAAAGTACGGTGCCCTGTGGAGCTCCTGTGCTACTGGTCAGCATGGAGGAGCAGCAGCTCCCCATCCTGACGAACTGTGGCCTGTTGGTCAAGTAGTCCGTGATCTAGTTCACCAGGTGGGGGTTGACATCCTGGGAGAGGAGCTTCTGCTGGAGCAGGAGGGGCTGGATTGTGTTAAAAGCGCTTGAAAAGTCAAAAAACAGCATCCTCACTTCACATCCCCCCCACATCCAGGTAGGAGAGGGTTTGATAGGAGGTAAAGGACAGCATATTCAACCCCCAGCTTTGCTTGATAGGCAAACTGCAAAGGGTCACTGGCACTCTGCTCCTGCTGTCGCAGCTGCTGCAGGACCAGCCGCTCCAGCGTCTTCATGACGTATGAAGTGAGAGCGACTGGCCTGTAGTCATTCAGCTGACTGGGGCGACTCTTCTTGGGTACGGGAACAATACATGAGGTTTTCCAGAGTGACGGGACCTTCCCCAGCTGCAGGCTCTGATTGAAGACCTGTTGTAGAGGTCCTCCCAGCTCAGTAGCACAGGCTTTTAGAAGTCGTGGGCACACCCGGTCTGGTCCCGCCGCCTTCCTGGGGTGGAGCCGCCTCAGCTCTCTGCTCACCTGCCCAGCACTGGGAGGATGGTGGTGGCTAGAACCAGGTGAGGGGGATGGGGGGAGATGAGTGGAAAGGAGAGATGAGCTGGAGTAGTCAGGATGTTTGGAGGAGACCTGCGGGGAGGGACCAGCAGATTTAGGGGCACTGAACCGGTTAAAAAAGATGTTTAGTTCTTTGGCTTTCTTCAACCCCTCATCCACCACGCTGCCCCCTTTTTTGCTGCAGCCGGTCATAACTCCCATGCTATGCCAGACATCTCGCATGTTGTTGTCCCTCAGCTTCTTCTCCAGTTTACTCCTGTATTCCTCCTTGCACGTTTTAAGTTCTTTTTGGACCTTCTTCATTTCCTCCAGGTCTTTGTTCCTGAATGCCCTCTTCTTTCTGTTCAGAACTTCTTTAACATCACTTGTGACCCAGAGTTTATTGTTGGTAAAAGATTTCACAGTTCTGGCTGGGACCACCATGTCCACACAAAAGTTAAAATAGTCTGTCATACATCCCGCTGCTCCATCAATATCCTTCCCATGTGATCCAATCAGGACACTCCAGTCAGTGGACTGGAAGCAGTCTCTGAGAGCCTCCTCTGCTCCAGCAGACCACCTCCTGACTTGTCGCGTGGTGGCCACTTGCCTCTTTACAAGCGGGATGTAGCGAGGCTGGAGGTGTATGAGGCTATGATCAGATTTTCCAAGGGGAGGGAGAGGGACAGAATGTTTGCATACAGTAAATCTATGGAGTTATTTTTCCTGGTGGGACAGTCAACATATTGGTGGAAAGTGGTCAGTGTTGTGTCCAAGGTATTGTGATTAAAATCACCAGAAATGAGGATAAAAGCCTCTGGGTGCTTGGTTTGTAGTGCTGTGGTAGTGTTGAAGATGGACTCCCGCGCCGCCTCTGTGTCCACTCTCGGGGGGATGTAAACACCGAGCGCGAACAAGTGGGAGAACTCACGTGAGATGTAGTACTGTCTGATGCTAACCACTCGCAGCTCCAGGTTCGGGTTGCAGATCGCCGCTTTAACGGTCAGATGGTTGGGATGACACCATCGCTGGTTAGCGTACAGGATTAGACCACCGCCTTTGCTCTTCCCGCTGGTGTTTGGGTCGCGGTCTACTCTCACGGTGGTAAAGCCGGGCAGATCCACATTAGGATCCGGTACGTGGCTGGTTAGCCACGTCTCCGTGAAGATGAGGAGGCTGCTCTCCCTGTAGCACCTTTGTGTCTTGATTAGCCCCGTGAGTTCATCTGTTTTGTTGGACAAGGCGTTGACATTCCCCATCAGGATAGAGGAAACGGATGGCTTGAAGCGGCGCCGGTTAGCAGTCTTAGCCTTCAGCCGTGCCTTCAGCTCACCAGCCCCGGTACTTCCGAATTAGCTCCGGTGGAATGTCACACCGGAGTTCAGTTCGTCTATTCTTCCCCAGTAACTCTTCTCTCGTATAAATCAGCCTTCTAATGTTGGCTGGCATTAGTGATTCCAATAAATAAATAAATAAAAATAACACATTCACACAGCACCAACAGCCGAGCAGTGGGCATAAAGCCCCGCTCGTGCTAGCGCAAAAAAACTACCTGCATGCAATTGTACACGAAGATGAATCATATTATGTGTTGGGGAGGACAATAATAGACATTATTTTTCTAGTGCGGGACGTCTTTGACCTTTGTACACTGTGTGATGTGGATGTGGGTATGATCTCCTTGGACCAGGAAAAGGCTTTTGATCAAGTGGACCATGATTATTTATTCACAACTTTAAGAGCTTTTGGTTTTGGGGATTTTTTTACTTGCGTTGCTTACGCTTCTGCACAGAGATGCATTTTGTTTAGTTAAGATAGGTGGAGGACTTAGTTCTCCTGTTGAAGTTCAGAGGGGGATCAGATAGGGGTGTCCCCTTTCCGGCCTCCTATACACGCTAACCATTGAGCAGTTTCTGCACAGACTTCGTTCAAAGTTGTTGGGGTTTGTGCTTCCTGGTCCCGCTCACGGGCACGCTATTGTAGCATCGGCTTACGCTGATGATGTCACAGTTTTTGTTAGTTCACAAAGAGATGTTGCCCTACTATGTGACTGCTTAGACTTTTTCCAAAAAGATTCATTGGCCAAGGTTAACTGGAATAAATGCACCGCTCTTCGGGTAGGACGGTGGGTGGACCCCCCCCCCACCAGGAAACCTGGGTTGGGAAACAGAAGGGTTGAAAGTTTTGGACATTTATTTGGGCACAGATAAACTTCGTAAAAAGAATTGGGTGGGTGTTACAGAAAGAGGGTGTGCCAGACTATCCAAATGGAAGCATCTGCTACCTCAGCTTTCCTTCTGGAGGCGCACTCTCGTTGTCAATAATTTGGTTGCCTTGACATTCTGGCACAGGCTGATGGTACTCCCCCCTCCTCCCGAGTTGATCATCTCCATCCAGAAAACAGTCGTGAATTTCTTCTGGTCTGGTTACCACTGGTTGAAATCTCCTGTTCTCTACCTGCCGGTGGGGGAAGAAGGTCAAGGTCTGATTGACATTGCTTCACGTGTGGCGCCCTTTAGACTGAGACAAGCCCAGCGACTCCTGTACGGCCCCCGCCTGCCCTGGGTCGACACTGCTTGTGTTTTGCTGAGAAGGGCTGGACGCTGTGGCTACCACAGACAACTATTCCTGCTTCAGCACCAGTACCTGAATGTAATGGGATTATCGCCTTTCTATCAGTTTGTCGTCTCTTGGTTTGTAGCAGAGCTACAGCTTCACCCCCGGGCTGTGGTTGTTTGAGGAGCCTCTGCTGGATAGTGGCCTCATGTCCTCACAGATTCTGTCATCCACCACTGTGCGGTCAAAGCTGAAGGACGATGGGTGTGTGAAATTTGGACATCTCCTGAGGACTTCCACAGCTGACCTGGCAGCATTGATGGGGATACAGTCACATAGAACGCTGGACAGGTTTATAGAGGACCTTCTTCGTTCCCTATCGGTGAATTATCGGACATTGATGAGGGACCCGAAAATGTCTGTCCAGTGGGAGGACGGGATGACACTCAGGTTTTCCTCCCTGACAGTCTCCCCGGCGTGTGAAGAGTGGCAGGAGGACCAGAATAAGTTGTTGTCCTGGACCACACCCCAGATGGGGTGTTTTGATACACTTGGGACAAGGACTTTGTACCTGGTCTGCGTTAAGGTTCTGAACATTCGCTCGCTAGCGGATGTTAGAGTGTCGAGGTGGACTGAGTATTTTGGCACAGGGTTTTCTCCAAGGGGCTGTTGGAGGTCCCTGTACAAACCCCCCGCGGAGAAACGGGCGGGTGACCTCCAGTGGAGGATTTTACACAGGATCGTAGCCACAAACTGGTATCTGGCGCACCTCGATCCTGGCACAGGGGAGGGATGTCCTTTTTGTTTGGTCAGGGAGTCGGTCCAGCATCTGTTTGCTGAATGTCAGCGTCTGACTGGTCTTCTTTCCTTTCTGCAGGAGTTGGTTAGGGGTTAAGGGGAGTCTTTTTCTTTGGTGTGTTTTATTTACGGCCCCAAATACGAAGCTTGCAAAAAGACTGTTCACACACTAATACATTTTCGTGTGGCTGAAGCAAAGCTAGCTGTGTGGAGGTCACGGAAAAACCGTATTCAGGGGACCGGTTCTGATGATGTTTTGCTTGGTTACTTGTTTGGAAATTGAATATAGATATTATAAACTTGTTAATTTGATTGATGATTTTGTTCAAATTTGGGCTGTCAAGTTTTGTGCTCTGTCAGCATCAGCAGTTTGGTGTTGAATTTTTGATAGGTTCCTTGTGCTGTTTTCCTTTTGCTCTTTGTTTTTTTTTTTTTTTTTTTTGCTTTATTTTCTGACTATTTTCTGCTTCCATGTAAGTGCTATTTGTAATTTGTAAAGTTAGACTTTGCAATAAAGGTGTTTTGAAAAAAAAACTCACTCACTCACTCATTCACTCACTCAAGTGACACATGATGGAATGTGACCAGGATCATACCATTGACTGTAAAAATATTCGTATATACAGTCAATGGATCATACAGCCCTCCTCCAGTGCAGGCCGTACTCACATATCTCACTCAACGCTAGAGATCGCTATCCTTACGTTATTTTTCCTTACGGGTTTCGGCTTATCCTATTGGCTAACACGTCTTCGTGTCCCGCCTCTGTGGACGGTTTCCTTTCTGTCATTGGCTGTTTGAAACGTCCGTCATCCAAACAAGTATAAACATATGAAGCTAACTCTGTCAGAAGAAACGAGAGTCCTCCGATCTGAACCGTCAGGATTTCGCTGTAAGGAGCCGGTTTTTCTTTCTTTAACTGTCACCCGTGAATTGTTCATGTGGACGGCGGGGCGACCGTCCTGGTGTCGGTTCGGAACTACCGCGTTAAATCCGTATTTTCGAGGTTCTACTAGCGCTAGCTTGGTGCTTCGTCTGCGGTTCGAGCTCGCGCGCGGGTCTTTAGCTCAGACCCGCGCGCTGTCATGGTGCCCCCACTCCATGTTGCCATGTCTTATGTTTTATTTTGAGATCATCTGCAGAAGTTCGTGTGATTTGGGAGTTTTTGTACGTGACCCCCGCGACGCTGCGCACATATGTACTGCGCATGCGCCCTGTTTCCTTAACATCATAGTTCATTTATATTCATTTCCGCTGCGTGAGAAATTTAAAAAGCCGTTTATGTTTAACAGGGATGAAAACGTGTATAAATAATGCTGGAGTCCCAGAAGGAGCCCAGAGAGGAGGCTAGTGAGGAGGACTGTGGGATGTGGTGGTGCAGGAGGTGGAGGAAGGCGGTGGTCTGCTGTGGTGAAGCCACAGAGACGGCAGGACGTTTCATTATTGTTTTCACAGCTGCTGTGGAAGCCTGGCATTCTTCAGGTGAACTGAGACTTGGCTGCTTCTTCCTCGGATGTTTCGGGACTGCCTCAGTGATGCAGCAGGTGAACAGGAGCTGGTGGTTGACTCTCTACACAGAGGAAGATTGAAAGTAAAAGTGTTCAATTCAAACTAGTGGTGTGCCAAAATATATTACATTGCAATATATCGCGATATTTAGCCCTGCAATTGATTCTCAAAGGGTTCTCACCAAGTATCGATCTTTTATTTCCGTTTGAAGAGGCTTTATAATACTATATTATATTCATCATCCTTTGGTGAGATGTTCCTTTGGAGGTAGATAAGGGTGCATTTCAAGACTTTCTTTCATGGGCACCAATGTGCCTGGCAGCTACTTTAATTATTTATTTTTTTCTTCTGTTGTTTACAACCAGGGCTGCCACAAATGATTATTTTAATAGTCCACTCATTGACTTGAATATCAATAGACACCATAACCCCTCCCCTTCTGTGTTCCAAATAGGAAGTACCCGAGGGTTGCTCATCCAATTTTTTTGAAAAGAATTTTTTTATTTGTAGCCAGTTATTCAAGTTATAAACTGACCAATCAGATGCCTCAGTAAAAGCATGTGAGTGCCGCTGGCCCCGCCTCAAATGTTTGATTGACAGATTCCTTCGAGCTGCTTTCAGTGGAAAGGACATGGACTTGGAACAAGCTCACTTATAAATGGGGATATATTTTCCCCAAAGTATTTGTTCTTAAATGTAATGTGAGTTATTAGAGATGATTTTTACCAAATATCGCAGTATGACGATATCATTGATATTGTGATTCCCAGCCCTAGTTCAGACTGACATTTAGTATAAGATAATAATGCATTAATTGTACAACCACTGTGTGAATCTGGGTTGTACATATAACAGGTGCCTCTTGAGGTGCTGGGTAACCGCTGATGTCACTTCCTGTCACCTGTGTCTTGTCTTGTTTGCATAGCAATGTTACAGACCTACTTCTCACCTTTTAGTTGTGTGAAGAAAATAAAAAAACAGAGCGGTAAAAATGTTGGAAAAGAGCTCATTGATCTGCTAAAGTACAGCTGTCTCATTCTGGATGAAGACGTTCTTCCAGGCGCTGTCCTGGCTGAAATCTAGAGCATTGGAAGGAGTGTCCCCAGAGTGTAATTTGTTTAATTGTTAACACGATAATTCCAGCAGTTTGTGAAGGAGAAAAGTGGCTCGTCATGCTGCTTTTCTCCTTTCCAATCTACTGGAATTAACATGTTAACTGTTGAAAAGTTACAGGATGTTAGAGATTTTGTGTTTATGCATCACAGACGACACCAACAAGCCCACAAAGAGGTTTTGAAAGTTTAATGAACAAAAGCAGTCATGAGGAACCCAGAAGGCTGCACCTCCCTGTGAAGGTCTTCAGTGAAGGTTTGTGCTGCGAGTTTAATTCAAGGTTACTGAGATTTACTGACTTGCTTAGTCGTCTGGATTGACGATCAGTGAAGGTTTGTGCAGTTGTTTGTGTCTACTTATCCCTGCTGGGTTGTTTACACTAATAACTGTTTTCAGTTGTTGCTGATGAGGAGCTGACGGTCATCCCACTGTTAGCAGAGAGCTAATGACCTGCTGCTCTGTCTGAGGTCATCTGAGGTCCCTGCCTGTGTCCGTACCATTGATATATATATTACTGGATTGGCCCTTGCCTATTCGCTGCTATAGACAGAGACGTGCGTGCAGGCGCCATTGCTATGCATGCAGTCATGGCAGCAGAACGCTGCAGTTTCAGTGGAGAACAGGCAGACATCAACCACAAAAATCGGGCTAGCTCCCTCATTTCTTAACCCATTTTTACAAAATATGACTCGAATAAAAGCTTAGAAAATTAGTATTAGTATTAGTAGTAATTTATTTGACAGGGACAATGTGCAAAAACATTAAAGATGCTTTACACCAGATTATAGCTGAAGCTAGTTTCCATCTGTAGTCCCCAAACAAGTATAAATCAATACAATACAAACTTCAATATAAATGTAAACAATCATTCAATACCCACTCACACATTAAACTTTTCCACAAACAACTGATTACATAGTAAAATGTTACAATCAAATCTAACAAAAGCCATATCACTGCTTGCATTCAAAAGGTAAGCAGTCATTCAAGTACACACTCCTACTTTAAACATATCAATTTTTGACTGGTTACACAATAATACAAAAATAAAAAATAAAAATAATAAAAATAAAAATACAAGAAAATTATACAAGAAAATCTAACTAAAACGA
>NC_050514.1:8793656-8793865 GCF_002922805.2 Oryzias melastigma
TAAAGATGCATGCATTGCTGTCAGCTTCTAAATATCCGTGAGTTTTTATTTTGCCTCTGTGCTAAAATCTATAACTGAACTTGTAAATGATTGACACTCAAGCCCAGAAAGAAGGGAGATTGATGTTTAATAGCATGAATGACTGACAAAGTTTAATAACATAGTCCTTACCCTATTAAAAACATCTCAAAGTGCTAAAAAAAAAAAAA
>NC_050514.1:8793882-8799343 GCF_002922805.2 Oryzias melastigma
AATGAAACAAAAACTTTTATTATTTTTGGATTACATACATGGTAAATAAATCTCAATTACTTCAGAATTTACATTCAAATAGACGATTTCATGTTATTTTTAGAAAAAGGCTCCAGCTATATATATATATCATCTTTAACCGATATAAAAAACATTTTTCAAACGTGGATTATAACATCAAATACATCTGCCAAAATGTTAAGATTCAAAACACATTGATAATAGCAGTAAATGGTGTGTCAGGTTAAAGTTTCACCAACAGCTGCTGTGTTAATGTCACTGAACAGAAAGCTAGCGTTAGCGCTGTATATTCAAGCTGGGCTTCCTCCAGTCCGTATAACCAAGAAAAAAGATCAACAGTGACGGGACGGACAAGAAAAGTATTGGCAAACTCACTTACACATCTTACAAAAAATAAAATAAATAAATAAAATGGAAAATAAGTGTGACCAACAAGATTTAAGCTCTTAAAGTAGCTAGCTACGAGCTAGCAAAACAATGCAGCAACGTGCATCTTGACCGCACATTTTACGTGTTTCCAATAGGAATTTCCATCAGTTATTGTGCAGGTTGAACATAAATACGTGTGATTAACATCCACCATGTCTTAAAACATGTAACATGAACTGATAAAGAATAGAATGTCAAGACTAGCTGGAGCCTCCAGTTATTTCAACAACTCAGATTTTTTTCTGATAGAAGTATCTGTTCCAGTTACTCTATGTCACAAAAAACAATCATGAAGTTTGGTTCGTTTATGACTTTATAATGGGCCAACGGAAAATGTGACCAAAACTGGTCAAAAATATAAAAACAGCAACATAAATTTGCAATTTTGGTGACTTAAAAAGTTGTGTCAACAAATGAGCTTCTTGGCATGACCTCATAAATTCTTGTGAGTCACAGCTGAGCAGGAAGGAAGCTCTTTCTCCAAAAGCGGCACCTTAAGGCTCGACTGAAGTTTGCTGCTGAGGCCATGGACTCAGATCAGATCTTCTGGAGGAAAGTTTTAAAGTTGGACAAAACAAAAATTGAGCTCAGCAGTATGTTTGGAGGAGAAAAGATGAGGCTTTTGACCACAAGAACACCATGCTCCCTGTCAAGCATGGTGGTGGTTATATTATGTTGTGGGTCTATTTTGCTGCCAGTGGAACCGGAGCTTTATAGAGAGTAAATAGGATAATGAAGAAGGAGGATTACCTTTGAATTCTTAAAGAAAACCAGAAATCATTATCCCAAAGGGATGTTGTGTGCTCCTACAGGACAATGACCCCAAACACACTTAACGATGGCAATGAAATGGTTAAATCAGGTTAGAATTAAGGCTTTAGAATGGCCTTTCCAAAGTCCTGACTTAAACCACATTGAGAACCTGTGTACAATGATAAAGTAAGAGGTCCACACCAGAAAACCAGCAAATTTAAGTGAACTGCACCAATTCTGTCAAAAGTGGTGGTGACAGATTCAACCAGAAGTCTGCCAGAAAGAAGCTTGTGGATGGTTACCAAAAGTGGCTAATTGAAGTGAAAATGGTAAAGGGACATGTAACCAAATATTAGCATTGCTATATGTATATTTTTGACCCATAAGATTTGGTCACATTTTTAGTTGACCCTTAATAAAGTCATAAAAGAACCAAACTTCAGGATCATTTTCAGTGACATTAAAGTATCTGTTCCAGTCATTCTATCAGAGAAAAATCAGAGTTGTAGAAATAACTGGAAACTCAAGACAGTCATGATATTCTATTCTTTACAAGTGTATGGAAACTTCTGACCACAGCTTTGTGAATGCAAATTTAAGCAAACCCGAGATTTGTTCCTCACCCTGCATCATTACATTTTCAACTTCAACTTTAATGCAACTTTTACCAATCTACTGCAATAACAGTCATGGTGACGACGCAGCTTCATGACTGTTTCCCTTCTGACTCCTTCCCAAGAGCCGTACTTTTTCTTATTAACTCTATTTAGCCGTCTCTGTCTTTTTCTCTGCAAGCTGTGTGTGAACAGTTATTTGCGCTGAGTGCGCGTTCAGCAGCTAGGTGGGATTGCGCTGTATGGGCACGGGTGAGGAGCACAACATGAATCAAGTATGAAAGGATTTGTGATCATTTCAGTATTATATATAATTGTTTATTTGTATTGAATCCTTTCTGTTAGTAGGAAAACAGTTTGATGTAAGGGGCAAAAAGAAAACATACTTGACCTTAAAATACCTTTTATTCATTGTGTCGAGAAAAAAAAAAGTAAATCGTGACTTTAAAACTGTGAATCGTGGCTTGACTGAATGGTTACATTCCTAACTCAAAGGCCTCACAGTGAACTTTGTCAGGCTGAATGTTCCTTCTTTGTCTGCAGGGCCGCGGCTCGTGGAAGTGCATGGAGAACTGCAGCCTCCCCATCAGCTGGAGCCGTCTTCCAACATGTGACTCCCCCCTCACAACTTTTCATGCTTGAGCCCCTCCTTGGCTCAGCCTCCTCTTGCTGCTCATACCTTAGCTCTGCTGTGCAAACAGAGCAGAGTGAGCTCACCCCCCCTCCTTCAGGCCCTTTGCCTTTTGGCTGCTGCCCGCTCCGGCGGCGTGTTGGTGTACGATGGCGCGGCGGGATGCTAAAGACAGCTGCGGGGGACTGTGATGTCAGAGCCCAACAGCCCAGGCGAGAGCCCGTTTGGCGCTCCCAGATTCTTTGTGGGCTGCGAGGACGATGAGAGCGAAGCCGTGGAGGAGCACATGAGGACAGACATGGAGCTGTATGAGGACGACGAAGACTCAGACTCGGTGAGAGACGCATCCACCCCCGAAGGGGCAGGGTCCAATAACTGAGTGTTTAAAAAAAAAAAAAAACTAGGGCTGTGAAAGGTCACAAGTTAACGCACACGATTAATAAATCATAATTGACGCATTAATATTCATTAATGCCCTCGGGCGTCTTGCTTTGCAGCTTTGAGATCAGCGTAATAAAATCTGTATAAAACAAAATGTAAGCAATTTTTATATTTTGTTATTGAGATTTTATGAAATTAAAGAGGTAATATAACATTTATTTGAAGTTTTTGGCAAAATCAATCTTCTGGTTTTTTTTCGCGGGGGCGGAGCTGTCTGCTATGAGAAATCCAAAGAGTAAACCGACCATTATTTTATTTTGGGAAGGGGACTTACAATAATTTTCCACAATAATGAGCATCGGCGTAGCCTAAAAATTGTGTAAAATCAGTCATTCTCCACGATAGTCCTGCCCCCCGACGTCATTGGCGTCGAGCAATTGAGAATGGACAGACGCGCCTTAGACACGTTTTAGACCCTCGGTTCCAAAGAGTTAAAAAAAATTCCTAAATGTACAGTTTTGCGTGTTATTTCAAACTGTGAGTGTTTGCAGATAATAAGTGGCTGGCAAATATTGTAACTAAAAATTATTTTTAATTGCAGTTAATTGTGTTGAATTTTTTCCAGATTTGCAATTGATTAGTTTATCTATTTTAATCGATTCCCGGCCCTAAAAACACAGTTCTGTCCCATTTCTGTATCTCATGAAGTCCTGCATACACTCACACCTCCTCGTTCAGAGGCAGGTTCTGCACTCTACCAAACGCAATTCGTGTCCCCCACCCCTCTTTTCGCTGCTCGCCACCTGTCAAAAAAATGTGTTCCTGAGCTTGCACGCCTTCGACCGCATGTGGGAGGAGCCACCAGCTAATTTTTTAATCCTGACATGGAGTGGTGTCTGTGTATGTCACTTATAATATATGGAAGTTGAGAGGGTTATGTTGAGAGATCAGGTTTATTTATTGTGACTCGTTCTATAAAAACATCGGTAATCACGCCTCTATATCTGGTTTATGACAGCCGCTTTCGCTGTGTTTCTGTGACTCTGTGACTGAGTTTGAAGGCTTTCCCGCATTAACCCGAGAGGGTGAAAAAAAAGTAGGAAGGGTTATTGTCACGATGAACATAAGAAAAATGTCACAGAGTTCAGGAAGCCTGAACAGGCAGCCCCCACACCCACAGCGGCTGTCTGTCTTCCGGCGTCGGACAGACAGCAAAAGTCAAGACAAAAGTCAAAAGTCAAAGACAAAAGTCCCCAAACTGCACATTACAAATGTTCAGCTCCAAATCAGCCTCTGGCACAGCTCTATTCTGATCAGAGAGCTGGACTGAGTAACTCCTCCCCCTTTCTGTTCCAAGCAGGAAGTATCTGTTGGCTCTCGAAAGCCAAAATCCCATAGACTTCTATAAAGAAATAAACAGCTGTTACTCAGTCATTCTATTTGTCAGAAGAACCATTCTTGATCTGCTACATTTTTTTTTACATATTCTCGATAATCCTCATTTTTTCTTGATATTTTTTTCTGTAGTTTGAGTTATTCAAGTTATACGCGGACCAATTGGATGCCTTGGTATAAGTAGGCGGGGCCTGCTGGCCCCTTTGTTGAACAGTTGAAACATTTGACAGATTTTCTGTTGCTCTCTTTCAAGTGGTAGGGGTGTGGACTTCCAACAAGCTCACTCTTGATTGGTGAGAGTGGTTACTATAGAATTGATGACTTAGACTGATTTGGATCAATGGATTACTGGATCAATTTGGATTACTGGCAATGTCTGGCTCCAACATGGCGGCATTCATATTGCAGAAAAATGCCGACTGAATTGATCGTATTTGATTAGAGCTGAAAGTAAATTGTTTTCTATAGCTGATGTCTTACTCAGTCCAGTTCCCAGATACAGTCGATGGTCCTTCTCTCAGCATCTGATAAGGATTTGAATGACACCAACTCTTTGTGTTTGGGGGCATCACCATTTGATCCAAAGCAGCTCTGGAAGTGCAGGCGTGTCTTGGCTGTGGAGTGCATCAGCTTTGGGTCTTGGGGACACTTGTCACACTGATGTGCTTTGAATAAAAGACTCCTGATGTTTCTTTCTGCTTCATAAAGCCCCCGGAGCGGCAGATTGTCATGGGGATCTGTTGCATGATGAAGAAGTCCAAGTCCAAGCCAATGACTCAGATCCTGGAAAGGCTCTGCAAATTTGAGTACATCACTGTGGTCATCTTTCCAGAGGACGTCATTCTGAACGAGCCCGTGGACAGATGGCCTTTGTGTGACTGCCTCATCTCCTTCCACTCCAAGGGTACGTACGGCATTTTGGCCTCCACCTGCACCCCAGCTGAAGGATGGGGTTTCCTGCACCTGCTCAGTTTGATTTTATATTCCATAGCAACATCTGCACCATCACTGTGTGTCAGCTGTCTGTTTCCCTTGAGCTGTGTATGTGGTTCTGTTCTGCACACAACAGCTTTTGGCTTTAGGCCTACAGTTCAGAGTTCTGTTTTGGATGAGCTGCTTTCTAGAGATGTTTGTTTTTTCTTTTCATAGATTGTCTGTTTAAATAAAGTTACAGATCAATGTCATTCAAAGATGTAATCAAACATGCATAATGAAATGTCCAAATCTACCTGGTGTT
>NC_050514.1:8800732-8810957 GCF_002922805.2 Oryzias melastigma
TGTAGAAACTTGTGTAGTTATGTGTAGTTAAGCCCGAAACACGATTCATTGAAAGTGGTTGCTTGAACCACAGAGGGAGGTGTGAACGTTGCTTGAGGCCGATATAGGTCTTGTTTAAGCTCCGCCCCTCTGACCTCCTCCTCCTTTGCTGGTTGAAAGCAGGTTTCCCGCTGGATAAGGCAGTGAGCTATGCCAAACTGAGGAACCCTCTGCTCATCAACGACCTCAACATGCAGTACTACATCCAGGACAGGTGCGTCCTCTTCCGGGATGAAGCTCCACCATCTGACTAATGAAGTCGTGTTTAGAAGTAATTCTTCATTTTCTTCAGGAGGGAAGTGTATCGGATTCTCCAGGAGGAAGGCATCGAACTTCCACGTTACGCTGTGCTGAACCGTGACCCGGACAAACCAGAGGGTAAGTCTGACTCGCACTGCTGAATGCTCTGCAGCATCCTAGTGTGCAGAATCTTGTATATCATCATGTGGATCACAGAATCTGATACTGTGTGACCTTCTGCAGGGATCAGATGTTTATGTGTATGCAGAGCTGCAAACCCCTCTTTGTGTTTGCTTCAGAGTGCAACCTGGTGGAGGGAGAGGACCATGTGGAGGTGAACGGAGAAATATTTCAGAAGCCTTTTGTGGAGAAGCCTGTGTGTGCTGAGGACCACAACGTGTACATCTACTACCCAACATCTGCAGGGGGGGGCAGCCAGCGGCTCTTCAGAAAGGTTCAGCTTTTTCTGTGTTTGGATCTGTTGCTTTTGCAGCATCTCTTACAACAAGGAGGCGCAATCCAGCGCTTTTGTTTGGATACATGCAGAGGTTTGGGTTAGGAAGAGTTTTGGATCTGATATATAAATCATTGAATTAAAAAAAACAGAACTTTCATCCAGATCAGTCGTGGTCCAGGAAACCGCCTTCGGTGCTGCTGACTTACAAGGTTCTGGTGGACTTTTGTTGGTGGAAGAAGGAGAGGTGGAACCAGAGAGGAAAGGAAAAACAGGAGTGAAGGACTTAGAATGCAGATAGTAGAGACTATGACAGGAAAACTAGAGAGTTGGTGGACATGTCAATGGGTTGTAAACCAATGAACAGAAAATGTGCACACCTATGTGGTAAGGAAGCTGTCAATAAGAAACATATTCATAAAGAGAAATTCGTATTCATAAATACAAAGTTGTGCATACATTTATATTTTGTGCACAACTTTGCAGAAAAAATATGAATACAACATTTAGTTTTACGTTTAACATGTGTCAATACGACTTTTCTTTGTCTTGAATATGAATTTCTCCTGTTCACAAACTGTCAAAATATGTCACGGGGTCACAGGCTTAAACATCAAGTCCCAGGACACGGATTGACCCAACTGCGCACATCTGTTTAAGTTTATTTATTTAACTAAAATAAAATAGAAACTGTAAGAATGTTATTGATGCCATACTAGGAAAATTATCTTGATATCCATAGCTGTTGAAAATGTAATAAAACGGATCAAAACACAGTGATCTTTGACTGCATTTTGTGGCTTTCAGCTGATTGTGTAAACAATGCAGCAGCGGGTCATTTTAGACACAGAAGTGATGCAAAACGGCCCTAAAATAAGTAGCAGACATGCCACTCCACTCATTGGGTGTTTAAAAACATGTCTGTCAAAATTACCTGAAAATAAGAAGATGACTAAACAAAAACAGCTCTACTAACTCTGAGGTAAAGTAGACGGTCAGGACCGGTCCTACATCTGGACCGGTCCAGGACCTGGAGCGGGCGGGTCTGCCCCACCTGTCCCGAGATTAAACTGCCCGGCTAAGCGAGGATCCCCCATGCTAACATGCCGCTGCTAGCCGGTGTCGTGCTGAGGTACCTCCCCCAGCCAAAACGATGCCTGAGGCTGGGGACACAAATTCAGGCAGATGACGTACCTTGGCAAAACACCGGCACTGGAGGGATCGATGTTTCAGGACTCGATGTATCAGCCTGTGACCCTGCGATGTATTTTTGACAGTTTAACAGGAGAAATTTATATTCAAGACAGAAAAAAGTCATATTTAACACAAAATTTGCCTTCTAAAGAGACATGTTAAACAAAAAACTAAATGTTGTGTTCATATTTTTTCTGCAATGTTGTGAAGAAAATATTAATTTGTACACAACTTTGTACCTATAAATACGTTTCTTTTTCAAAGTTTTCTTACTCAATACCCTCCCTATGGGGATATGCTTACTCAGTCAGAGTTGACACGCTCACTGAAGACGTGCACGCTCAGTGAGGATAAGCACTGTCAGTAAGCACTTCCATGCCTTGTGAGTCCGTGCACGCTCAGCTCATCTGTGCTGTTCGCAGATTGGCAGCCGGAGCAGCGTGTACTCTCCCGAGAGCAGCGTGAGGAAGACGGGCTCCTACATCTATGAAGAATTTATGCCCACTGACGGCACTGATGTGAAGGTAGACAGCTCTGTGATCTTTGATAAACAGGGACACGGCTTTAATTTGTTGTTGGGGGGCCTTGATTGTTCTGCAGGTTTATACAGTGGGGCCGGACTATGCTCACGCCGAGGCCCGAAAGTCTCCTGCTTTGGATGGAAAGGTGGAGAGGGACAGCGAGGGCAAGGAGGTCCGGTACCCAGTGATGCTGTCAGCCATGGAGAAGCTGGTGGCCCGGAAGGTGTGCCTGGCTTTTAAGGTGAGCCGCAGCAGGTGGGCTGGGGGGGGGGTCTCTTTCTCTCCCTCCTGACCTCTGCAATAATGACTCTCTACAAACCTTCAAATCCAAACTCAAAACTGTTCACTGTTCATTGTTCACTTTTTATCATCTGCTAATTATTGTGCTTTTTTTGTGTATTTTCTTGTGATTTGATTGAACTTTGCTCTAGTACTGTTTCCTTGAGTTTCTTTAAAGGCGCTTTTAAATAGAACAGATTGTTATTACTCGTGCAGCAAACTGTGTGCGGCTTTGACCTCCTCCGGGCTAACGGACACTCATACGTGTGCGACGTGAACGGCTTTAGCTTCGTGAAGAACTCCATGAAATACTACGACGACTGTGCCAAGATCCTGGGGTACAAACTTCAGCTTCTTCCTCCTCCGGTTTCTGACCCGATCTGTTCAATCATGCGTGTTTGTGTGACTTACAGGAACATTGTGATGCGCGAGCTGGCTCCTCAGTTTCAGATACCCTGGTCCATCCCGACCGAGGCAGAAGACATCCCCATTGTTCCCACAACTTCAGGGACCATGTAAGTGAAGCGCTGCAGCAGATCTGCTCATCTCGTTTTCCAATACCTGACATGAGCTGTTCTGATCTTCAGGATGGAGCTGCGCTGCGTCATCGCCGTCATTCGACATGGAGACAGAACTCCCAAGCAGAAGATGAAGATGGAAGTCCGCAACCCCATGTTAGTGAGGACCCCCCCTCTCCCGTTTACTGCGTCCCATGCAGAGCTCTGGTCATGCTCGTGTGTTTTTGCTGCAGGTTCTTTGATCTCTTTGACAAGTACGGAGGATACAAGTCTGGGAAATTAAAGCTGAAAAAGCCAAAGCAACTGCAGGTAATGATGGCTCCCTGCACCTCCTGCACCCAGAGCTCACAGGCTGTGATGGAGTCTTGTGTTCTGACCCCCAACAGGAGGTGCTGGACATCACCCGCCAGCTGCTGGCAGAGCTCGGTCAAGACAATGACTGTGAGATTGAAGAGAAAAAGTCCAAACTGGAGCAGCTGAAGACTGTTCTGGAAATGTAAGAGTGCTGGGATGCACACTCATCTAGCAACTTTCCTCTGTGCAACAATAGAGCAGTTTACTGAAGGACTGGAAAATTATCTTGTTTATAAAAAAAAAAAAAAAATCACTTTACCCAGGAGTAAATCAAACTAGAACGGTCATTCATCCAAATAATTTATATCTAATTACTGAAAGTATGCTGTTTTAACCATTCTTCAGTAGTTTGATTGCACAGTTGCTGGTTTCACTTTTCATGTTTACTGGCCACCACTACAGAACACAGATGCCACAGACACCTGAGAGGGCGTTCTGAAAAATTTTCTGTCTCTCACAGACCTGTAACTTCTTCTGTAGGAGAATCCTCTGTCCTCCACTTGTTACCTGTATTAATAGCCCCTGTTTGAATTGGTTATCTATAGAAAAGACACCTGTCCACAACCTCAAACAGTCACTCTTCAAAATCCACTATGGCCAAGACCAAAGAGCTGTCTAAGGACACCAGAAACAAAATAGTTGAGCTGCACCAGGCTGGAAGACTGAATCTGCAATTGGTAAGCAGCTTGGTGTGAAGAAATCAACTATTAGTAAATGGAAGACATACAAGACCAGTGAGATTTCACTCCATGGTGTCAAGATGATCACAGAAATCCCAGAACCACACGGGTGAGAACCACACCTAGTAAATGACCTGCAGAGAGTGGGACCAAAGTAACAAAGACCACCATCAGTAACACATTACACTGCTATGCAGAGACTCGAACCCTGCAGTTCCAGACGTGTCCTCCTGCTAAAGCCAGTACATGTGCAGGCCATCTAAAGTTTGCTAGAGAGCATCTGGATGATCCAGAAGAGAATAGGAAGGATGTCCCATAGTCAGAGGAAACCAAAACAGAACTTTTTGGTAAGAACTCTGTTTGGAGGAGAAAGAACGCAGAGTCGCATCCAAAGAACACCATCACTACTGTAAAGCATGGCAGTGGAAATATGATGCTTTGGGGCTGTTTTTCAGCAGAGGGACCAGGACACCTGATCCGTGTAAAGGAAAGAATGAATGAGGCCATGTATGGTCAGAGTTAGAGTGAAAACCTCCTTCCATCAGCATTGAAGATGAAACATGTCTGGGTCTGTCACTATGACAACCATCCCAGGTAACAAAGGAGTGGCTTCATGGGAAGCATTTTAAGGTCTTGGAGTGGTCTAGCCAGTGTCCAGATCTCAACCTCAGAAAATCTTTGGAGGGAGTTAAAAGTTGCTGTTGCCCAGCGACAGCCCCAAAACATCACTGCTCTAGAGGAGATCTGCATGCAGGAATGGACCAAAATACCAGCAACAGTTTGTGAAAAGCTTGTGAAGACTTACAGAAACGTTTGACTGCTGCCAACGAAGGGTTTATAACAAAGTATTGAGATGAATTATTGTTATTTTCCACCATAATTTACAAATAAATTCTTTAAAATCAGACAATGGGATTTTCCAGATTTTTTTGTGCTCATTTTGTCTATCGTAGTTATAGCTGTGATAAACTGACATGCCTCTCTCATCTTTTTAAGTGGGAGAACTTGGCTGAGGAAATACTTTTTTCCCCACTTTATGTCCCTCATCATCAGGAAAATGCTGAGAAAATGTTAAAAACAGCATTTTCCTTGGCGTGAAGATCAGAGGAGGGCGTGCAGACTGGGGGAGGTGTTCTGGGCTCTGTTGACATGTGATTGGTAGCAGCCTGAAAGTCAATGCTGATCTTAAGACGAACTGAGGTGCAGAATATGAGGACTTCATCTGAGATGGTCTCCGAAGGTCCAAGTGCTTTTCCTTTCTCCCCAGAAGAGTCCTCTGCAGATTACTGGATCATGTTTGTCCTGTTGTTACCATCATGCAGGTACGGCCACTTCTCAGGGATCAACAGGAAGGTGCAGCTGACCTACCTCCCCCACGGGCAGCCCAAGACCTCCAGTGAAGAAGAAGGTGCAGAAATGAGTGCTGAGTATTTTTATGTGGGTGGGGAGTTTCTTTGTCTGCCTTCATGGTGCATTCTGTCTCATCTGCAGACACTCGAAAGGAAGGTCCATCTCTGCTGCTGGTGCTGAAGTGGGGAGGGGAGCTAACCCCTGCTGGGAGAGTCCAGGCGGAAGAGCTGGGCAGAGCGTTCCGCTGCATGTATCCTGGAGGACAAGGTGAGGCAGCCCTACTGATGTAGATGTGGGAGTCAAACCATGCTGCTAAACCCTGGGCTTGGGTCCACACCTTAGACAGGTAGGAGGCAGCCTGAGGTCTCCTGACCCGTTGCTATGATTTGAACCCATTTGAAGGGAGCTGAAAAACCTTTATTAAAAACGGTGGGAAAAACAAGCTGTTGGAACAGGTTGCATGTCAGTCAAAGTCTGCTCTTCTCAGAGGAGAGTATTGGTGGATAGAAATGTAAGTAACTAAGTAGAGATTATTTCTGTGGCACATTTAGGGGAAAAACAGTTTGCAAATCGATTGAAGGACTGTCTAAACTTAAACCGCTTTTCATTTAAGTGAACAAGGATTCACTATTTTACCAAAAGTATTGGCTCACCCTCATTGACTCACATATGAACTGAAGTCTCATTCTATTCCTAACCCATAGAGTTCAAAATGATGTTGGTCCACTGTTTGTAGCTATTCCAGCTTCATCTCTTCTGGAAGGCTGTCCACAAGTTGAGGAGTGTTTCTAGGAATTCTGGACCATTCTTCCAAAAGCTCATTGGTCAGGTCACTGATGTTGGTGGGGAAGGTCTGCTGCTCTAATTCATCCTAAGGTGTTCTATGAGGTTCAGGTCAGGACTCTGTAGAACTATCATTAGCTTTAAACTAACTAAAAATAAAGACAATTAAGATGATAGTTTATTGAACTTTTAATAATAGTGCAGCCTCTGTCCTTCATTAGTTCATGGGATTAAAACAAGATTAAATCAAATGAGAGAGAAATAAAGAATATCAATTCGTCGACCAATCGTGGCAGCCCTTCCACTAGTGTAGTCTGAAATGTCCCGTTCTCCTGCAACCTCCAAACCCAGACTGGTCCATCAGATTACCAGATAGAAAAGTGTGACTCCTCCCTCCAGAGAAGACGTCTCCACTGCTCTAGAGTCCAGTGACGGCGTGTTTTATTCCACAGCATCCACGCTTTACATTGTACTTGGTGATGTGTGTCTGGATGCAGCTGCTGCCATGGAAACCCATTCCATGAAGCTCTCTGAAGGTCACATGAAGGTTGGAGCTCTGTAGTATTTGACTGTACAGGAAGTCAGTGACCTCTTTGCACCCTGACCTTCTGCATCATCTGACCTCTCTCCATCAGTTCACGTGGTCGACCACTTGGTATCTGAGTTGCTGCTGTTCCTAAACTCTTCCATGTTGTTCTGATAGAGCTGACAGTTGACTGTGGAATATTTAGGACATTTCATGACTGGATTTGTTGTATAGGTGACATCCTATGACAGTTCAACGCTGGAATTCACTGAGATCCTGAGAGCAGAACATTTTTTCACAAATGTTTGTAAAAAGAGTCTGTATGTCTGAGTTGATTTATACACCTGCGGGCAGGCTAGGTGATTAGGACACCTGATTCTGACTATTTGGATGGGTGAGCCAATACCTTTGTTAATATAGTGTAGCAACCCCCCCCAGTGGTTAGCTGCTGTTTGGTCTTTGAACAGGAAGTGATGTGTTTGCTGCTGGTTTTTGTAGGAGACTATGCTGGTTTTCCGGGCTGTGGTCTGCTGCGGTTACACAGCACCTACAGACATGACCTGAAGATCTACGCCTCTGATGAAGGCCGCGTGCAGATGACAGCAGCTGCCTTCGCAAAGGTATGAGCCTCCCCCCAATATGAAGCTGCTGACTCACTTATTTTTAGTAAAAACCAAACGCCCCTTCACTACCACAGAGCGTGTACCCCCACCCCCCCACTCAGACAGAAACAGCTTTCCAGTTAGTTTTCAGTGCCACAAACCATCGTGCCATCAGCGACACGATTGTCTGTGTGCAGTTTTTTTCTCCTGAAAATGGGAGAAGTTGGTTTTGGAATGAAAGTGCAGGGACTGACCCGCAGCCCTGATGATCTTCTGGGCTGAAGCTCCACCAGCTGACTTAGCTAGAGTTTGAAAGTGGGCGGGGTTTCTGCTGTAAAGGGCATTCTGACCACTGTCCGCTCTGAATGCCTGCTTTGTGGTGTCTTTTCGAGCAGGGTCTGCTGGCTCTGGAGGGGGAGCTGACACCCATCCTGGTGCAGATGGTAAAGAGCGCCAACATGAACGGGCTGCTGGACAACGACAGTGACTCTCTGAGCAGCTGCCAGCACCGGGTCAAGGCCCGGCTGCACGAGATCCTGCAGAGCGACCGGGAGTTCACCGAGGACGACTTTGAACGGGTGATTATCAGGAAGGTGGGAAAATGCTGCTGTTTTTGCAGCATCTGAGAGAGCAGCTGCTAGTCGGTGATGCTTGTGAGGATTGTGTGTGTGCAGAAACCTGCTGCTGCCTCGTGCTCCTACTAGGAATAGAACATTTGTCTGTGGTCTGTCAGGTGTCTCAGCTGACCAGAAATTTCTACAGGGTCTTAAAAAGTCCTAAACTCCCCGTACAACAATTTTTTTTTATTTTCTTTACACGTTCCCAGTGGGGTTTTAATTAGGACTGTGAAGTTTTTAACAAAAATTCCACATCCTAAAAGTCTTAAAAAGACATTTTTTCTGTTGATCTGAAGCCTTCTTTAAAAAAAAAAAATCCCTCTGTGTGGGCGTGGCTTATGGTGCTGAGCAGTGTAACCCCGCCCCTTATCCCTCCCAGACATGCTAGCGAGACTCAGACTTTGATAAGACCATGAAGAAATAAACACAAAATAAAACATGATCATTCAGGCTGCATTGCAGCAGCAGCAGCACTAGCTGGAGCTCAGAACTGATTTCATGCTAGAACATGCTGATTGTGGAATTCACCTAACCTAGAAATCTAATGAAATGCCAGAATATAGAAAGGGTCTAATCGCGCGTCAGTTTCTAAATGCGAGCAGAAAGTGGTGATGGTTTTAGATGCAGACGAATGGTTACGTTCCGGAGAACGGTTCTGGTGTCCGGTTAAACCACCCGGTGGATCCTGAGCGGAGCTGCTGTTGCAGCGCCGCTCCTTCATAGCTGCTCGTGGCTGTCTGTTGCGGCCGCCTGCCACCGCTCGCTGCAGCTCGGCAGTCCTCCGCAGGTTGGATCAAACGCAGCCGGACAGCATAATTTTGACAGCTGATGGGATTTTACTTTCAGTTTCATTTTAAATACGTGAGGCCAACTTTAAAACAGCCCGTGGCTTCACTGCATGGGGAGCGGACATGAATTTAAATCAATAAATAATGAAAGCTAACATCAGTCTGGCCTTTCACTGAATTACAATCCTTTACAGCACAGAAGTGGGACGTTGTATTATCTTCTCCGGCCTTTTTTTTTTTTTAACCAAAGACAACATCGTTTTCGCAAATTTATTTTATTAGTCACTGATGGTTTTACTGCCCCAAAATGTGAATAATGAAGTAATGAGATTTTCTGTAGTCTAGTAATTGTAATTTAAGTATTGAAATTTGAACTTTATTGATTACGTTTCTCCGTTACTGACAAGGATTTTGATTTTTCTTCATCCATAAGACTGAGAATTAGGCAGAGAAATAGATCTTAATTTTTCATATGCAAGGTCTTAAAAAGTCTTAAATTTAACAGACCTTTATTCTGACTCACCTGCCTGTGTTTGTGGCAGCTGGCTCCGACTTGCAGCCCCTCTCTGGTGAATTCCATGAAGATCGTCAAGAACCCAGTGGACACGTGCGACCAGGTGTACGCACTGATCCAGAGCCTCACTTCGCAGATCCGCTGGAGGATGGAGGACCCCAAATCTGCTGGTGAGAGAAGCTCCAGAATGGAGCTGCACGTTTGATCCATTTCATGCAGAAACACTTTTGCCTTGTTTCTACTGAGTGGTACGGTCCGGTTCAGTATTTTCAGCGTTTCCATTATAAAATGGACACATTAAGCTGAACTGAACCGTGTTTGGACCCCTGTTGGTTGTAGGTCCATGGAACAGACTGTTTAGCTCTGAGCTACTGTTGATTGGTTGGAGATTGACAAAGGAAGTGCAGAGAAAGCAACTGTACACCTCTTCACCGCCCGGAATCCAAAAGACACTCTGTTCCAAACAGGATCATCTCAGTGCAGCTCTGAGCAGCTAGTAACCAATGTTGTGCAGCAATAAGATAATATGTGCTTTGAACTCATAAAGATCAAACTTCTTACCCAAATTTTGCTTTGCATATAAAATCTGTTCATTCTGGAGGTAGAGTTGATCAAACAAGACGTCTTCAGGTCAACAGGATGTAAAAACCTACATAGTTTATCATCTATGTGAACCTCAGACATCAATTTATACAAATTAAATAAATTAAATAAATGCTAATTGAGTAATCCTTACTTTTAAAAAATTGCAATTTTATTTTTATGT
>NC_050514.1:8811149-8811285 GCF_002922805.2 Oryzias melastigma
GTAATCCTTACTTTTAAAAAAATGCAATTTTATTTTTATTTTATTTTATTTTTTGTTCTTTTTCCCTCTTTGTCCTCATCAGTCTTACTCTGCTGGGTTTTGTTATTTTAGTTTGGATCTTGGTAGTCTTAGTTTT
>NC_050514.1:8811534-8835400 GCF_002922805.2 Oryzias melastigma
GGTCAGGAGTTGGAGAAGTTGCTCAGTGCAACATGCCCCCCTCCCTGCAGACCTCCAGCTGTACCACAGTGAGACCCTGGAGCTGATGCTGCAGCGCTGGTCCAAACTGGAGAGGGACTTCCGCATGAAGAACGGCCGCTACGACATCAGCAAGATACCCGACATCTACGACTGCGTGAAGTACGACGTGATCCACAACGCCACGCTGGGGCTGCAGGACACGCTGGAGCTGTTCAGGCTGTCCCGGGCTCTGGCCGACATCGTCATCCCACAGGTGAGGGGGAGGCCCCCCACGTACACAGTAACGTTTAGATGGGGCAGAGGTTTGGACTGCACGCTCTGCTGATTCTGATTCTTGTAGAAACTAAAAGTAACAGTTGCACAAAAAATGATCAATTGTTGCTTTAATAACAGTCTGATTTTTATAATAAAACTGTTCTGAACGGCAAAGCTTTTGGTCTCACTACAATGTTTTCCACAATGTTCCTAAAGGTTTACAAAAGCAAAAAGAAAACCTGAAGAGAAAACACTTCTGAGCAAGAAAGGAATTTTATAATCGTATTTTTATTATTTGATTTATTGATTAGTTTTGTTTAGGCTCACAGCTGATCCTTGTTGCATTCCTACCTCAACCTTGATCTCTGCTGCACCTACACAACATCCCACCGCTGTCTTCCAGCTCTCATCCATGTCCTGAACATCTCCAACGTTCGTTCTTCTCTGCTGCTGCAGACTTCCTAGCTCCTCTATCTGGATCCTGTCATAGACTTCTCTAGATCGAGGCACAATGCAGCTCCCAGTTCTGCTGTGCGTCTTCAGCTGTTCAGCAGCCTCTTCTTTTCTGCTTGTTTAGCCTTTCTCAGCAGTTATTTTTCGTTGTGTCATAGATTAACCACACCATACACACATCATTCTGGCAAAGCTGGATTCACACTGAGCTGCTGCTCTGTAGCTCTGCTGCAAACCTGTTTGTTGAGGCCTGCAGACTCTAGCAGGACTCACTGTCTGTCCTGGACCAGGGGCGGACTGGGACAACTTTTCAGCCCAGGACAGTAAAGGGCTCAACGAGAATGTGAATGCCGGCCCAATAGCTGGGTAGGCATCTGTGAAGACGTTGGATGGTGTCAGTTTATGGTGAACACATATACCAGTTTCCATGTCTGGTTCTCCTCGGTGTTCTCTGGCATCTTAGTTCCTGTCCTGACAGTGAAATCCTCTAGAGGGGTTTTCCCACTGTCATGCTGATTAAGTACACACTAGCTGCGTTTCCATTAAACATTTGTGCAAAACTTTAAAAGCACAATTTCGAAACGACATGGCTTCCATTAAATTAGAATTTTGCGATAAAGCACAAACCAACTCACGCGATAAGTCATTAGAATCACGGCGATGGATGAGGACAATTGAATTTTGTTGATTCATTAAATGGGGAGCATTTGGGTGACGTCACTGAAGTGTGGCGTGCACCCCTAGTCCATTTACAGTCTCATCAGATGCACGTGAGAAGCCTGTTCGTCGGTTCAAAAAAGCAAAACATTCTAACAAGTGAGCAGCTGGATCCTTTGTTCCTTTGTTACGACAGTATCCACTGAAGTTTGTCACAGCTCTTGTAGTCATCCTCAACAGAGACTTCCGTGTCTAATTCAGGCTGCCAGCTTGAAAAGTGCAGCTACAGATGAAACTTTGGTTGGTGATTTTACGGAGGAGCTGTACAATTCCGTATGATACGCAACTTATAATGAGCTGTGAATGCCGTGGGACCTCTTGTGGCGCCCGCTGTGCAGCGCTCAGGACAGACACTTCATAACAAGAACCGCATTTATTTAGAAAAACGTGTTTCCACTACAGTTTTGCGAAAAATGTCTATTTCGATATGTCCCAATTACCACCTCCTCCAAAATCTTCCTAAAACCACTTCTGCTTCCTACCCATTTTCACTCATTAACCACCCATCTGCCCTGCGGCCACTTCTCTGTCCGGCCAAGACTTTATGATAGAAGCGCACTCTGGTGGACTCAACCAACTGTGAGAAATGAAAATAAATTGTAGCTCCCAGACTGACGGTGCCGTCTCTTAAAGGGACAGGTCGATTCAGAGTGAACACTTCTACAAAGGTTCATTCATGTTCCACCGTGAGTATTTTTCCTTGACGCCGACTGACCGACCCATGAATGAAGAGGCCCACCTGGAATCCTTCCAGCTCTCCTGATAACCCACTCTGCCCTTGTCCTGGACTCCACCCACCCTCTCATCTGTCCTCTTGCAGGAATATGGGATAAATAAGGTGGAGAAGTTGGACATCGCATACGCTTACTGTCTCCCACTGGTCAGAAAAATCCAGCTTGACCTGCAGAGGACCCACGGAGACGAGGCGGTCAACAAACTGCACCCCCTGTGAGTCTGGTGCCTCACCCCCCTGTTTATTTTGAAGTGTTTTTTATGATTTTGATGAAGGGAACCATGTACACAGGGCATCTATGAGCACAGAGCAGGTTCTGGATGGGATCCTCTTCTGAATTGCATGTTCACATGCTGGAGGATGTGAAGAAAACACGCATCCTGCTGGGATTTCTGTCAGCATCTCATTCTGCACAATCAACTTTGACAGAAACTAATAATTAAGTTCTCATGGTCAAAAATCAAAAAGACCTGTCCTTGTGTGTTCTTACGACAGCATTTCAGGCTATTATTTTGAAAGCTACGCCCAGATCTTCTAGGAGACTCGGTCTCATAGTCAGTATCAGGGGTAAAGGATTACAAGACAATGGATTACTGTAATTTAATTACTTTTCTCAAGGAAGGAGAGGAGGAAGGCAGGTTCATAGGGAGAGAGAGAAGAGGAAAGTCACTAGTGTTGGACTGAGAGTTGGGACTTTGAATGTTGGAACTATGACAGGAAAGGGTAGAGAGTTAGTGGACATGATGCAGAGGAGAAAGGTAGACATACTGTGTGTCCAGGAGACCAGGTGGAAAGGTAGCAAGGCTAGAAGTTTAGGAGCAGGGTTCAAGTTGTTCTATCATGGTGGAGATGGGAAGAGAAATGGAGTAGGAGTTATCCTAAAGGAGGAGTTTGTTAGGAGTGTTGTGGAGGTAAAAAGAGTGTCAGATAGAGTGATGAGTCTGAAGATAGAAATGGAGGGTGTCATGTTCAATGTTGTTAGTGGGTATGCCCCACAGGTAGGATGTGAGCTGGAAGAGAAGGAGAAGTTCTGGTTGGATCTTGATGAAGTGATGATGAGCATCCCTGGAAATGAGAGAGTTGTCATTGGTGCAGATTTCAATGGTCATGTTGGTGCAGGAAACCGAGGTGATGAGGAGGTGATGGGCAGGTTTGGTATCCAGGAGAGGAATGTAGAAGGACAGATGGTGGTTGATTTTGCAAAAAAGATGGAAATGGCGATAGTGAATACATTCTTTGAGAAGAGACAGGAACATAGAGTGACCTATAAGAGCGGAGGTAGAAGCACACAGATAGACTACATCTTGTGTAGACGGTGTAATCTGAAGGAGATCAGTGACTGTAAAGTAGTGGTTGGTGAGAGTGTTTCCAGACAGCACAGGATGGTGGTGTGTAGAATGACTCTGGTGGTGAAGAAGATGAAGAAAGAGAGGGCAAAGGCAGAGAAGAGGACAAACTGGTGGAAGCTGAAAAAAGAAGATTGTTGCATGACTTTTAAGAAACAGTTGAAACAGGCTCTGGGTGGTCAGGAGGTACTCCCAGATGACTGGATAACTACAGCTAATGTGATCAGGGAGACAGGTAGGAGTGTACTTGGTGTGTCATCAGGAAAGAGAGTTGATAAGGAGACTTGGTGGTGGAATGAGGAGGTGCAGGAGTGTATACGGAGTAAGAGACTAGCTAAGAAGAAGTGGGACACTGAGAGGACTGAGGAGAGTAGACAGGAGTACAGGGAGATGCAGCGTAAGGTGAAAGTAGAGGTGTCAAAGGCCAAACAAAGAGCTTATGATGACTTGTACGCTAGGTTGGGTAGTAAGGAGGGAGAGACTGACCTGTACAGACTAGCAAGGCAGAGAGATCGAGATGGGAAGGACATGCAGCAGGTTAGGGTGATCAAGGATAGGAATGGTAATGTGGTGACAGGTGTCAGTGGTGTAATGGAAAGATGGAAAGAATACTTTGAAGAGTTGATGAATGAAGAGAATGAGAGAGAACAAAGAGTAGAAGAGGTGACGGTTGTGGAGCAGGAAGTAAGAAAGATTAGTAAAGGTGAAGTGAGAGGGGCTTTGAAGAGGATGAAGAGTGGAAAGGCTCTTGGTCCTGATGATATACCTGTGGAGGTATGGAAGTGTCTAGGAGAGATGGCAGTGGAGTTTTTGACCGGGTTGTTCAACAGGATCTTAGGTGGTGAGAAGATGCCTGAGGAATGGAGGAGAAGTGTGATGGTGCCCATTTTTAAGAATAAGGGAGATGTGCAGAGTTGTGGTAACTACAGAGGAATAAAGCTGATGAGCCATACAATGAAGGTGTGGGAAAGAGTAGTGGAAGCCAGACTAAGAGCAGAAGTGAACATTTGTGAGCAGCAGTATGGTTTCATGCCAAGAAAGAGCACTACAGATGCAACATTTGCTTTGAGGATGTTGATAGAGAAGTACAGAGAAGGTCAGAGAGAGCTCCACTGTGTCTTTGTAGATCTGGAGAAAGCTTATGACAGAGTGCCCAGAGAGGAACTATGGTATTGTATGAGGAAGTCTGGAGTGACAGAGAAGTATGTCCGAGCAGTGCAGGACATGTATGAGGGCTGTAAGACAGTGGTGAGGTGTGCTGTAGGGGTGACAGAGGAGTTCAAGGTGGAGGTGGGATTACATCAGGGATCAGCTCTGAGCCCCTTCCTGTTTGCAATGGTGATGGACAGACTGACGGATGAGGTTAGACAGGAATCACCATGGACTATGATGTTTGCAGATGATATTGTGATTTGTAGTGAGAGCAGGGAACAGGTGGAGGTGGAGTTAGAGAGGTGGAGGTTTGCCCTGGAAAGGAGAGGAATGAAGGTTAGCCGCAGTAAGACAGAGTACATGTGTGTGAATGAGAGGAACCAGAGTGGAAGAGTGAGGTTACAGGGAGAAGAGATAAAGAAGGTGGAGGAGTTTAAGTATTTAGGGTCAACAGTACAGAGTAATGGAGAGTGTGGAAAAGAAGTGAAGAGGAGAGTGCAAGCAGGTTGGAATGGGTGGAGAAAAGTGTCAGGTGTGATGTGTGACAGAAGAGTTTCAGCACAAATGAAAGGAAAGGTGTACAAGACTGTGGTGAGACCAGCCATGTTGTTTGGACTAGAAACAGTGGGACTGAAGAAAAGACAGGAAGCAGAGCTGGAGGTAGCAGAGATGAAGATGCTGAGGTTCTCTTTGGGAGTGACCAGGATGGATAGGATCAGGAATGAATACATCAGAGGGACAGCACATGTTAGAGGTTTTGGAGATAAAGTCAGAGAGGCCAGACTGAGATGGTTTGGACATGTTCAGAGGAGAGACAGTGAATATATTGGTAGAAGGATGCTGAGTCTAGAGCTGCCAGGAAAGAGGTCTAGAGGAAGACCAAAGAGGAGGTTTATGGATGCAGTGAATGAAGACATGAAGGTGGCTGGTGTTAGAGTGGAGGATGCTGAAGACAGGCTTAGATGGAGGAAACTGATTCGCTGTGGCGACCCCTGAAGGGAAAAGCCGAAAGGAAAAGAAGAAGAAGAAGAATTACTTTTGTCAGTAACGGAGGAACATAGATTAAAGTTCAAATTTTGGTAATAAATTACAATTACTGGACTAAATCAGCCCTACGTACTTTTCTACTTAGGTTTTGAAGGTTCTGTCTTTTTCTGTCTGTTAAATGAAACAAAACAGAGATATAAAAAATATGCTTTAAAAATTTAGTTAAACGAAGGACAATGGGGTCGTGTTTTTGCTGTTTTCCCTTGAGAATTTGCATATGAGTGGAGAAAACTAAAATAACAATTAGGTGATGAGTGAAGTAGTTTAATTACAATTTAACCCAGTAACTACAGAACAGTCATCAACTACTTTTTAAAAGTAATTGCCCAACACTGATCATAGTTTACCAAAACACCTGTCAGACCCTGATTTCTATGCCGGATTAGACGATCCTTCATGTGTGATCAGAGTGTCACTGTTGTGTGTACGGTGTGATGCCTTCAGGTACTCTCGTGGCGTGATGTCCCCTGGTCGCCACGTCCGCACGCGTTTGTACTTCACCAGTGAGAGCCATGTCCACTCGCTGCTCAGCATCTTCAGATACGGAGGCCTGCTGGACGTAAGCAAAGCAGAATCCTGCGGATCTTTAGGCGTTGGTTCTGATCTGAAGGCCGTCCTCTCTGTGCCACAGGAGGATAAGGACCAGCAGTGGAAGAGAGCCATGGACTACCTGGGAGCTGTCTCTGAACTCAACTACATGACTCAGATCGTCATCATGCTCTATGAGGACAACAACAAGGTTTGTCTCAAGGGTAAAACATGATGTTAAAGTATAAAATGCTTTGTTTTTAAAAAAAATACTTACATCTTTATCTACACCCTAAAACGTGTATGAAAAGTCTAAATTTGATCCCAGAAGCAGGCGAACAAGGTTCTCTGTAAGGATAATTCCAAATTATTAGCATGCATCTCCCACACTGTGTATGTGAAGGATATCTCCTCTGAGGAGCGCTTTCACGTGGAGCTCCACTTCAGCCCTGGAGTGAAGGGGGTGGAGGAGGAGGAGAACGCACCGACCGGGTTTGGCTTCAGACCTGCCTCTGCAGATGTAGCCCGACAGGTGAGGCCACAGCAGCTCCTCCATTCTCCCTGTTGCTGTCTTCCGTGAGGTGGTTTGACTTGAAGTTCTCTTCTTCAGAACGGGCAGAAACAGTCGGACCCCGGCAGCTTGGAGGACCTCTCCCGAGACGAAACTGACCGAGCTGTGCCACTGTCTGAGCCGGTCACTATTCCCAGGAAGTCTCCACTCATCCGCAATCATAAGACCGGTTCCATGGAGGTCCGACTCGCTGACCCACAAATCACCAGCCTTCGTTGTCCTGCTGCTGATTCTGCTGGTCCCTGTGTCTCCCCCAGGTCCTGTCAGAGACATCCTCCTCCAAAGTGGGCAGCTATCGTCTCTTTTCGCTCTGCTCACGTCAGTCCCCCGAGATGAAACAAAGCGGATTAGGTAAGAGTGGGAGCACGTTGTTGGTGTGGCAGCGTGTGTGCGGGATGAGCGAGCACTGATCCTAGAGAATCTTTTCCATACATTTAATCAATTTGAAAGGGATCCGTGTTTTACCAGCAGGATTACCAGAAGACTGGGTTTGCACCCCTCTCAGCTTCTAAACTTCTTCTCCTAAAAGGGTTTTTACTTTTGTAGAAACATTCAGAATTGTGTTAATAAAATCAAGCTATCAAGCTTTTTCTAAGCTAATTCTAACAAGCTATTTCTAAGCTAATGTTAACAAGCTATTTCTAAGCTAATGCTAGCGAGCTGCAGCAGCAGTAATTCAAAGGACATTTATAAAAACTGTGATTTATATATGTAATAATAAATGAAATGAACTTTATTGGTAGACTCTCTGTAACTTTACAGAACCGTTGCTGAGCTAAAAAAAAAAAAAGCTCCCCCTCGTCAGAGAGCTGCATCTTTACTGTCAGTGATATGATAGTAACAATTCTATAAACATTGAAATGTTTTTAAAAGATTCTAAAAGACCTGTCCTTCTCTTCATCTGGTTCAGACTGACCGCTCTCCTCTCAGGGCTACAGAAGGTCTTTTTAGCTGCTATAAAGAAAAGAAACAACTCAATTGTGATAGAAAATAAAACACTTCATTGACATATTCATAGAAAACCAGAGAGCAAAGACTGATTAGAAATCAATAAAGGAGTTCTTTAGTGAAAAAACGCGGTGTGTGTTTTTTGTTTTTTTTTTTATCTGATGTTTTTACGTTGTAACTTCTTCTGTTTGCATTCAACATAATATTTTTTAAGATAACTCCAATGGTTTTTCTATGAAAAATAATGTAATACTTTGTCCAGTAAAAAATATGTTTAGATTTATTTTTTAATCTACTGAGTCAAAAACTGGATTTTGGTCACTGACGTTCTAACTTCAAACTGGGAGCATCAAACCACAAACAGCGACATCAGTTTGAAGGCTGTTGCTGTCAGAATTGTTCTGCTGAATGATTGTGTTGTTTTTCTTTATTGGATGCTGAAGCTAGCGGTACCTCACAAAGAACCTGCTGTAACATTTTTACAGCTTGTTGTTTTTACAGCTCAAAGATGAAGTTGCACTTCATAGGAGATGGGAAAATAAAATAGTTTCTGTTAAAAATATTCTGTCATTTGTAACTTTTATTAAAGAAAGTAAAAGGAGGGAGAAAAAAAATCAATAAAAATCAAAAATTGAATTTGGAATGAAAAAATCGGAGATTGGATTTTATGGCCATATCGCCCAGCCTTAGGGAAAAGATAACCGAACTGTACAAAACAGGAAATTGATATAAGAAGATATCCAAAGAACTGAGAATGCCAGTCAGCAGGGTTCAAACTTTGATCAAGTGGAAAATGAGGGATTGTGTTGAAATCAAACAGCAGTCACAAACATTTCTGCCACAACAACCAGAAACTTGGTTAAAATGAGGAATGCAGCATGTTAGGGGGCGATGGACCGGGGTTGATCTGTGATCTTTACGGATCAGTAGCCATGGTTCAGCACACGCATGCACCACAGAATTTATCATTTTTTATAGGGTATGTAACCCCCCGAGTCCAACTGTATGCAAGTACATTGTCCGCTGTTTTCCAGCCTCCATATTTTTTTTTTTAAATACTTGAGAAAAAAAATATTTGCTAGTGCAAATAAAGAGCGCATGGTTCTTATGAATTTCAACAAATTTGCAGAACTTGTTTTACCTGAAAATAAATTGAACAACGGGCAATACAAACAATATTAGATTTTTCAGTCAGCCATACATCTGTAAAATGGTCTGAACTAATGTGAAGACTTTAGCTTAAATAGCAATGTAACAAGGACATTTATGCAATACAAATAACGCCCAATATAATAATGTTAAAAAGAAATTGGATGCACTTAAAATCTGAATCTGCATCTTGGCTGCAACTATTACGTGTCGCTTTTGAGCAGGTCGCATGTAAATTAGTGCTAATAACATCAACTCTAAATTTGTGATGTAGGATGACGCATACAATTTAAATCCTTTTTACATTTTTATTTTGGAGTATTTGAGGGGTAGGGAGGTTGATCCTGATCTGAAGAGTATAGGTTCGATTCCCGCCTTGCCCGCCCATGTGCCGAAGTGTCCTTAGGTAAGACTCTGAACCCCACCTTGCCTCTGGTGGAAGGTGGGCGGCAGTGTTTGGCGTGTGAATGTGTGCGTGAATGGGTGAAATGTTTATTTCTCAAGTCCAGTTCTCATCCACAGTTAATGGGTGTTGATTTCTTTAGGCCACACCCTCCCTCATTACACAAAAACACATCACTTGATACACATTTAAGTGTACTCGTCTCTGAGTTGTAATTTTTGGAAACAATATATACAAATAATCTCTCGCCCAATAACACCGATGTATCCATTAATCATGCTCTCCTATGGGGTCCAGATGACCCACCCTATACTGATGTGTGATCCCTCTAATGACAGAGGTGGACAGGATTTTATGTATGCCACAGTCACCAGTGAAAGTAAAAAGTCCTTTAAAAAAAAAAGTTCAGCACGCTGTCTTATGGGGTCCAGATGACCCACTTTAAATGTAGGCATGTCTAGAATAGAACAAGGGTCACTACGTAAGGAATGTTAGGAAGTGATGAACTAAAGTAGTTTAAAGACCAGAGTGATTGAACGTTCAGAGGCAGTGAACGTCTGTGATGTTCTGAAGCTGCTTGTCTGAAGGACGTCAGACTATGCAGTGGTGACTAACCCATCCCCGCCCCCCCACAGGCTCTCAGTGTGCCGGGCTCTTCAGTACCACCGTCTTGGGGGGCTCATCTAGCGCGCCTAACCTGCAGGACTACGCACGTGTGCACCGCAAAAAGTTCTCCTCCGGCAGCCTTCCCTACAAAGACGGTAGGTGCCCCCCCATCCTTGCAGAGGGAAGCAGTAATCCCCCCCCATATCAAAATGATAAAGTACAGAAAGATCATCTGCCTCTTTCAATTCTAACGTTTTCATCAGCATAATAACACTAGTCTGCTACGTAGACACATGTTAAATGCACCTCTAATCCTGAAGGTCTCAGGACCCCCCCAACACATAAACACACACACCATATAGTTTGAACAGAACTGGCAGGTCAGCATGCCTGCTGTGAAGCACGGGGGTGGAGGTGTGGTGAACTGAGGACTGAAGTTCTGTCCAGCAGAGTCAGAGATGAGGCTCCTGCCGCATCTTAGTGAATCCAAGGAGCTCTGTGTCGGTTCTTTTATTTATTTTTTTAGGGGGGGGTTCAGAATCGTTGCTGCTGAATTTGGTTCAGATTGTTGATTTGAGCTGCTGAAGGCTTAGAATTGAAAGATGCCTTTGTGTTGTCATGCCCCACCCTGAGTGCTGCCCAGCATGTGTGTGACAACATTACAGAAGAGCTGTGCAGACAACAGTCATGTGGAGTCATTCATGCAACTTCCTGTAGTTTTCTTTTTTGCTGTCACTTTAAGTCCCGTCTGATTTGCTTTCTACCTCATTTGTTCTTAAGCTGCCAAATCCTGTGATTCTGTTCTGCTTCTAATTATTTGGCCTTTCCTTTTATGTTTGGCCCCACCCACCCTCCACCCCTCATAGCTGTGATTGTAGACCCACTTTTTTGGGCTGGGTGTCGCTGCCACATTCCTGAACCTATTTGACTCGCGGTTCAATTAACTGTTGACACATTTTTCTCATTTTCTTAAAAAAATGTAGTTTTTAGGGCTTAAAGGTGGAACTTTTCATGAATCCAACCATGAACTCTGGTCCAAACGAGAAGACGCCGCTTTATTTCTGAACCTTTGTGGTTAGTGTCATCCCAGCGGCTGCCACACGAGGAGCCGCTCCACTCAAAGGACAAGGACAGGGACTGATATTTCTGCCTGACTAATTATTTCAAACACCAGACTGTGGATATCAGCTGTAAACTTTCTTTAGTACATTTGAAGCCTGGGAGCTCCAGCTATGCTGGCAGGCTCCTCCCTCAGTCATGTTGCCTCTGGAGTTTGTCGTTCTTTAGCTAAACGTGAGTTTAAGGGCTCTCAGAAAGGATACAGGTACCGTAGGTCTAATGAATTTTTGAGGCAGTTCGTCAGACGAGCTTGAACCTCCTCAGTTCAGCAGAAACATCTGTAGGTTTGATCCATGGATCATCGGTTTCGTTGGGTCGGATGGCCTTACCCATAATGCCTGCAGACGAGCTGGAGGCCAGAGAGCAGAGGTTTTTGGAGGGGGGGGTTCATGGGCGCACACAAACATTCAGACATGCTCAGACAGCATGAGCTCCTGTGGAGGTTAGGCCCAGATTTTAGAGCAGTGTGTGTGCACAGCGGGCGTGCACGGTCACGCTCGTGTGGGTCTGTCATGGCGCCGTTCCAGAGCGTAGCTGCAGTGTTTGAAGGGAAGCAGCAGGTCCATCCCTGTTTAGTTTTTTTCTTTTCTTTGTTTGTTGGCATGATTTCATCCCATCTGAAGATGCTCCATGAAGCGTCCTGTCAGCATCTTCAGCATCAGTTCAGCCGCGGCCTCCTCCTGCTCACAGACTTCTGAAGTGTTTGATCTTTGAAACCTGCGTCCATTTTGGAAATGACTGATGTGTTTGTGCTCTGGCAGTAACGCTCGTGATTTCTTTATATTTTTTTCCTCAGAGTTGTTGTCTATGCCGGCAGTAAAACGGTTTTCTGTGTCAATTGCAAAGCATCCGACTAATGGTACGTCTGCTTCTTTCAAGTATTTCCACTCCACCTCCTCCTGCCTTGCATGACTTCAAACTTCTTTTTAGTTTTTTCTTCTGCGATCACTCGGCCCTTCAGCATTTCTGTGAGTTTTTCTTAAGTTTTCACGTTTTTTTTAGTCTTTCCGCCCATTCTGTTCTAACATTAGCTGACTCTCTAACCAGGGTTCCCACTGGTCCTTCATGTCCATGGTTCTTCCTGTGCTTCATCCTCCAGAGGTGCATTTTTAAACCGCCTCTCAGTGCTGCCATTAAACATCAGTGCAGTCTACCTGTCAGGAAGATGTTGGCAATGTTTCCTCCTCCTACAGCTCATGTGTCAGAAAAATGTTTGCTACGATTCCTTGGATGAATAGAACTACACGACTGAGGTAGCTTTGGGCCACGGCTCTGAACATCGAGCAGATCTGCAGATCTGATCTCAGCTGCTTCCACAACCTGCTCGCCTTCATCAGCCGTCAGTGCTGATTGGATTTAGAGCAGTTTGTTTTCTCCCCCATATGATTTTGTCTTGCATGTTAAACCCATTTATTTGAGTTTCTGTGTTCCTAAGAATGTTTTTTAAAGTCCCAGTCTGATCGTCTTCAGATCTCTTTTCAAGGCGTTCCCAGTGGTCTCTTATTTATGATGCTTTCAGCTCAAATCTGAAAAACTGATGTTTTCTAGAACACAGTGTTCTAGAAGTTCATTTGAAATTCACCTCTGAATTGGGGGCTGGACTTTTGGCGTGGGGTTAAGTCCGCCCCCACTTCTCATCACCCATCTGTTTACACACTCTCCTGCTAGCTTACAGCCCCTCACATCCTCAGCCTAACATTAGCAGTCGAGCAAAAATGGTGAGCAATATTGTTTTTATCCAGCCGTACAGTTCTGATCCAGATTCCAGCTCAGACCAGGAAAACAAAGACGTTCATGGATCTATTTGTCTGATAGTGGATGATCAGAATGGAGCGGAGCAGGGAGCTCGTGGCCCCGCCCAGTGTGTTTTCTATGTCACAAACACTATCTTTTTCCAACTGTGTTTTCTCCTCTGCTCCTGATTCACAACAATTTGAAGAAAATTGTGCTGAAATACGCAGGATTACAGTTTTAATCTTAATTTTCTTTAACATATCCGCCATCATCAGAAAATGCTACAAGAACATGTTAGAACACCATTTTAATGGAGAGAGTTTTAAAGGAGGAAAGGAAAAGATGTGCGAATGATGAAGCCTTCATTTCAGTTTTCTCTGTAAACACCTCGGATCTGATTTTGTCTTTGTATCAGAAAAAAACGGATGATGTTCTCCAAGTGAGTCCAGAAGAACTTCAGACATTTTTAGACCCGGTCCAGGTTTGTCAGGTCAATGCCCTTCAGCGCATCACTGTAAGACTTTGAATGAATCCACTGCAGTTTGATTGAGAGGGTCTAAGCGGTTTAAGCTGCGTCACCTGGACCCCCATCCGTCAGTCCTGAGGGGGGCAGGAGAGAAGCAAAGCCCAGACTTTCCCACTCACATCCGCAGACGTGTGGAACACTTTCAGCCACAACACACTTAGAAAGGGGAGTTACAAAGAAAAGCCTTTTTTCAGAATAACTAAATTCACATTAATGAAAAGAAGTCATAGAATCATGAGTAAGTGCTAGAGGTAGAATTGATCGTTCACATTAAATCTCTGCCTTTCTAAAGAATAAAACAATAGATAAATAAAATACAAAAAAAAATAAATAAATGGAGAAATGCATAAGCAAATAGAACACAGTAACTTAAACTATACAGGGAGAAATTTTGAAAATGAATACAAATGTGAATCAAATTCATTACATTTGTCATTAACAGTAACAGCTTCAGGCCCAATCTGAATTCTCCCCTTGTCTCTTCCCCTCCATCTAAAGGAGTTGAAGTCCAAGTGAGTCCCAGAAAATTATTTTTCAAATTTCACCCTCCAAACCCCGCATGGATAAGCTGGGTCATGCTGAGAAGCATTTTTCTTCATGTGGGTGCGCTCTGAAGCACAGAAGTTTACACTCAAATGTAAGTAATGACTTTATGTTGTAGCGTGGCCTTTTTAAAGTTATAAAATGGCGTTGTTGTGTACATTCAAGCGCTGGAAGCTCCACACTAAAGCTAGTGGACCGGCGATTAATGGTGACGTCATCAAACGAAAGTGACGTACAACATATGAGTCACTATTTTTCACAACTCTACGTTTGGAGGGTCAAATGAAGGGAGAAGGGAAGAATTCAGATTGGGCTGTAGTCTTCCTTTTGAAAGACTCTGATCCAAAATGTTTGTATTTCCTGAAATGGAATACTGTCAAACTAAACCTCAATTAAAATACTGTATATATTTTATTGATCCAATTGTCATGAAATTTTATTCAAATTTGGATAATTTTCTGATGTATTAAAAAATAAAATGTATATGTTAAACATTTAACAAAAGAATGACAAAGATTTTTTGTATATATTTTTGATTGCTGCTGTAAGTTTCTCTAAAATGTGTCAGACAACCAGCATATTGACAATTACCACACCCACACACCCACACACCCACACACCCACACACACACACACACACACCTTTGATTTTTGACTTAAAGCACACATGTCAAAGTCAAGGCCCGGGGGCCGGTTGTGGCCCTCTGAGTAATTCTATCTGGCCCTCCAGATCATTTTATTGTTATTAATGGCTGGATGTTATCTTCCAGTGATTTAATTTTGTTTCATTTTGACAAAATATATTATTTTGTGGAGAGTAAAATATTTAAAGTTATTTAAGGTTTAAATTGATTTTTTCTGGAATAATAATCTTGCCTGTTTGTATTCATAGTTATGTTTAAAAGTTACATTTTTAAAGTTTTAAAAAATTGAGTTTTAGTATCTTTATCCTGTTCGACCCATGACCTAAGGTGTGTTTTGGAGTTTGGGCCCCCGTGCGATGAGTTTGACACTGAATTGAAAGGTTATTAAACAGGACAGCTGTCAGCTGACTCCACCCACAGCGAAAATGTTAAAATCCAGTCAGAGTGGTGGGGTTGGAGAGCAAGACTGTCATCATTACTGGAGCTGCAGATCATGATATGGACTTCTGAAATGACGTGGGACTTAAATGGTTTGACCAATCACAAAATTCAACTGTAATACCTCGATTCAACCTGTAGGGGGACGCACACAGATGGTTTTAGACTATCAAGGATTAAACAAAATTTTTTTTTAATTTGTGAAAGATTTGCAATGACCAACAGACAGCACTTTAGAGGTCAACAGACAAAAACGGTTTATTTAGAGTTTGGTTATCCTTTAAGTTGTTTTCCCAATATAGGTTATTACAAAATACATGTCATTAAAAATACTGCAATGTTGTAAAATCTTGATTTAAAAAAAATCATATGTTTTGGTAAGCAAAAAAATAAGAATATTTACTATTTTGAATAAGTGGCTTTTTTACTACTGTTGTTAGAAATATCTACTAATTTCTTGTCCCTATCTTAGCCCTTTTCTACCTTCTCTAAGTCTTGACAGTCATTTATTGAAACACTGGTGGGGACAGAGCTGGGGGCTCTAAGCCGTAGGCATGGACGTGAAATTGCAGGAAGTGCACCTGCAGTCTCCAATCAGACGTCTACCATCCTACCTATTGAGTCAGTTTTATAATAAGGCTCATTTCAAATTTCACAGTATTTTAAGTCTATTTAGGCTGAGTAGTGAGTGGCTGGATGGCTCTGTTGGCTGCACGCTGGACTGGTGCATAGGAAACCAGTTTGTTTCTCTGGAGGTGTGATGATCTTCATCGGGATTGGGTCCTTAGACGAGACCCTTCACAGTGCTGCCTAACTGTGTACCCACAGAGGCCTGATTCTGGTTCTCCCTGCGCCGGGCCCCACCCCGGATAAAGTACAGGGTTGTGACAGGAAGGGCGTCCGGCATCAAACTGCCAAACCAAATGTGCGGATCAGTGAGAGCTGATTCTCTGAGGCGACCACTGAGGGATGAGCTGAAATATGATCAGCAATTCAAGCAACTTTCATTTTAGATATTTGTGAATATTTTGGAGCTTCATGCAGAGCAGGACCGAAATGAACACACACACACAGGAGAACAAACACATGCATAGAAACACACACAGACCCACCCATACGGCGCAGGTCTGTTTCACGTGCTGATGCGTTCAGGGACCGTGTTGTCAGCTGGAATCAGAACTTGCTCTTCGGGACAGAAATGTTGAAGTGAAGTGAGGTATTGTAGCTGGGGGTGGGAACCCTGTTCACTCGCCTCCATCCAGCAGCTGGTTGGCTCTCATCCCCACATTGACTGTTTCCTCTGCAGACAGTGGACATGCATGTGTCTGAACATGAATGAGGAAGCTGGGCCTTCTCCTTTGCAGTGAGCTCCTTCATGAGTTTGACTTCAACCTCTCTGTTCATTGTAACTGACTACCATCGGTGTCCACAGAGAGCGTCTAAATCTCAACATTCAACTCTGCTGGGTGGCAAAGGACTGTGGTCAGACACTACCCCACAGAGCCAAGCTGACCCGTTCCTGAGGGCTGAACCGTCAGTGAGGGTGAGCTGCTGGAGAAGGTTCAAAGCATCCTTGATGAGGTTCAGAGGTCAAACCCATAATTCATACTTCCAGTAAAGCTTTCCATCGTGAGAGCAGCTTTGGTTGAGAAGACTCATTCCTGACTTTATCTGAGTGTAAAGAAAAGAACGGATCTTTACATCAAACCGGTGGAAAATGAAACTGCTTCACCACCACTGCTGTTTAAGCCCCGCATCCTGTGTGATGGATCACACTCTGCTGTTTTCTCTGCACCCGTGTGTGTGTGTGTTAGCTCAGGTTGGAAGGTTGGTGGCCAGAGAAGTGTGGGCTGATATTGGGGTTGATGATGGAGACTGGGCAGATCTCCTGCACTCTGTGAAGGTGACTGAACCCTGCCAGCTCGCTGTCACTGTTGCTCTTCCTCACGTGTGTCCTTCACTGCAGGAACTAAAGATGACAGCTCCACCCTGGCAGTGCCTCCGCCCCCCTGGGGCTCTACTGCAGGTACACAGTCCCCGAGTTTGCTTTTTGATGTTTCACCAAGGGTGTTTTGTTGTCGGGCTTGTCCGTCTGACGTGCATTAACACCTTTCTGGAGAGTGTTGGTTTGGGGCTGTTTTGCTTCTCTGAGGGATCAATGATCTGTTGCCTTTGGACGGCTCTTCTGTTCATGGATGCCTGTGGGCGGGTCTTCCATTCGTGGTTACCTGTGGGCAGGCCTTCTGCTCTGGGTCACTGCTGTGTTTAGCTGCTGAAGTGTTGAGGGCTGCAGAGGTTGTTTTCTATGTTTGGCTTTGACCTTCCAGTCTGCAGCCAGCTGAGCTGCTGCTTTCCTTCATCCTGAAGCGCCCCGCTCCCTTCCTGTCCTGGCCTGCCTGTGTGTCTGAGCTGAAAGCTCGTCTTCTGTGGTTTGTTCTGCTCTGCCCTCCCTCCTGGTCCACTGCTCTGTCCACTCGCTCTCCCTCTTCTTCCTCAGAGCCCCTGGAGCAACACCACGTGGCGCAGTTGTTGAGGTGTTTCTCCACCGACCTCAGCCTGCGTCGCCACTTCTCTCTGGACCAGGCGCTGGCCCACCACCTCCACCAGTGCTCCTACCACCTCCGCATCTTCAGAAACTGGCTCGTCTCCGGCCAGGACCCCCTAGAGTACCATCACGGTCAGCCCAGGCCCCGCCCTCCATGCCCCGCCCTCACAGTCTGTCCGGCGGCTGCTCACGGTTCAGTTGGGACTGTGCTTGCTCTGTGGTTGACTCATGCTTTGGCTCCAGATGTTTCTGCATGCTTGCCTGTTTGGTGGAATGAGCGTTTTTCAAAAAGCAGACCCCGCCCCTTACTTCTGCTGTCATCAGTGCTTTCTTCTAATCTTTTCTGACTTTATAACAATCTTTTCTGTTTTGTTTTATGAGAACAGTACAAGCTTGGCCCAATAGAAAGAAGGCAAACAAAGATGTTTCACAATTTTACCACTTGGCACTTTTATGTTTTCAAAAACTCAGTTGCTCCTATTTTTTAGGGCTGATGTGATGGTTGGCACCAGCGCCTCACAGCAGGAAGGTTCCTGGTTACAGTTCTGACTAGGTCCTTCCTGTGTGGAGTCTGCATGTAATCCCCCTGCATGTGGGGGCTTCTTCTGGCATCCTACCACAGTCTGAAAACATGCTGAAGGGTTTTTGGAGACTGGAAAACTATCCCTCGTTAGTGAATGTGGTTCTCCATCTGGATGGATGGACGGATGGATGGATGGAGGAGTATAGGATGTTGGATGGATGGATGGACGGATGGATTGATGGATGGATGGATGGAGGAGTATAGGATGTTGGATGGATGGACAGATGGATGAGTGAACAAAGTCAACACTCTCCCCTGACTGTGTGAACAGGCTTGTTGATTTGAGACGACAGTCCTGTTAAGGTTGCAGTTTTTTATCGGTCGTTTGGGACGTCTAGAAGAGGAGGTGGAGGTTTGTCTTCTGTATTTTCTGGTTCTGCTGCGTGTACAACGGCACGCTGACCAGCTGTTTCTATGTGACCGCTCATTCATATATGTTGATTTTTACAGTTTTATTCCTCGTGGTTTTTGGCTTTCTTGATACACTCCATAAACTGTTGCCATCAGAAACATATTTCACCTTTAAAACCAAAAATTAACATAAATGAAAAGAGGTTTGAGGTGTTTGGCCTGCTGTAGTTTTAAAGGTTGTTGGTGGGGGTGGGGGGGCACCTCTGCAGCATCACCTATGTAGATCGTGGAATTTCTGCAGAGGTGGAGGAGCAGCGCCGTCCCTGAAAACTGCCTCCTGTGTTCAGTAGAGGAACTGCAACATTTAGGATGTGGAGGGCTCACATGAAGCTAGCAGAGCTATGAGTGATGAGGAGCAAGGAGGAAGGCTGTGGAAAACTACCCAGAAGTGAAAGTGTGAAATCTAATGAAGGAGTGGCCCAAAGACAGCAGAGCTTTTCTGAGGTTCAAAACAAATCTACAAATCCATTTATTACATCGAACATCGTTAGGAATGTTCCAGCATTTCATTAAAGTTGTCTTTAGAATGGTTTGTATTTTACTGAAATGTTTCAGTTTTAATGTTTTCAAAGGTTCAGTTTCCTGTGAAAAGCAGGGACTAAAGGGGAGGAGTCTCTGATCAGAGGTGACTCTCTGACTTCGTTGGTCCTGACGTCCTGTCAGCTGCTCTGTTCGGGTTCCCTCTGAATGCCAGCCTTTCTTCTGCTCTAACCAGCATGAGTCCTGCTAACCCCCCCTCTGTGGCTCTGGCTGAGGATCGGCCCGGCCCGGCCCAGCTTTGGTTTGACTGAACCGCTCTGGTATGCTCGGTTCTGAACTAACAGTGGGCTTCATGAGGTGTTGGAGCTGCAGCTGTGATGGAGAGTTGGACTGACCCCCAGGCACGTTAGTTTGGCTTGGTTTGCTTGTGCTGGTGCAGCATCCTGGATGCGTGCCGGTCCATCATGGTGTCCAGCACGGTTCATTCAGGACTCCACAGCAGCTTTGAGCCCATCCGACCCCAGAGCAGGTTCACCGTATGGGCGTGCTGCTGTGGGCAGCGGCGGGTTCGCTCTTCAGACTACACGGCTAACGAGGGGCTGATGCGCCTGCGGGCGCGGTGTGTATCCTGTGCTGCAGGCTTTGAAGGCTGCTTCATGGTGCCCTCCATCTACCCTCTGGAGACGCTGCACAACTCTCTGTCGCTGAAGCAGGTCAACGAGTTCCTCACCAGCATATGCAAGAGCGCCGGGGACCCCCACAGCCGGACCAGCAGAGGTGAGGCCTGTTGGTGCGTGCAGGTACGCTCTCTGTGCAGTCCAAACGTAACCCTCTTTCTCTGTGCTCATCAAGCTCTGTCAGCCATGTTTGACCCCCACAACCAGCCGCTGGTGGACACCTACCTCCCACAGAGAGTCCTCTCCACCTCCATCTCCCTGAGATCTCGCTCTGAAAGACCTCCATGGTGTGAGTATCAGCAGTCGTCTTCTGCCGTCACTCTAAAGACAGCTTTAGAATTTTTTGAGTGTTTTTCTCTGAGGGGCAACCGTCAGTCCTTCATAGTGATTGGAGCCTGCAACCTGAGGTTCTGGAGCCACGCATGACTCCTATCCCTCACACGACTCTCTGCCTCAAAGAAAAATGCTCCTGCTTCCAATAGATAATAAATTAAGTTTTGTTCTTGGTGTTCAAGTTTTTAAACTTAGATTAGTAAAATAGCTGTACCACTGCTTTACCACTCCTCCTAAATTCAAACATGAAGGTTGAAGATTTCATCTGCTGTCAGATTGGAATCAATTTAAAGGAAATCTGATCTTCTGCCGAACAAACCTTTCTGCTGCTGCTCAGAGGCAATGTTCTAAAGGAATAAAAATGCATTTTTATGGGATTCTACACCATTATTGTCCTGTTAAGATAAAAAATGTCCTGTTTGACTTTGTCTTTTTTTATTTGAATAAATCTTTTTTGGCTTAGGATGTATTTTATTTTGAAAGGTACTACCATCAAAAGTCAAACTAATTCCATTTGCTTTAACAGTTTTTATAACAGTGTTTTTCTAAAGAAAAAAATGGAGCTCTGTGGCTCTGGCTGGGCTTGATCGGTTACAAACCGATGACGTAGCTGTGTGTCAGAACGAAAGGAGGACAAAACTTTGGGTTTGGATCTTGAGTCGGGAAAAGCGCTGGTCAGACGCTTGCTCCCGTCCTGAAACCTTTCCGCCAATCAATGAGTTACATCATGTGACGGCAGAAGCTCCGCCCTCACGGGTCCACTCAACTTTTCTACTGACCAACAGACTACCAGTCGGTCCTGCTTAATGGGTCCATTTTGTAATGGAAATGCTGAAAAGTCCAGTCCAGTCCGGTCTGGACCGCTCAGTGGAAACAAGGCTGCAGACCCCTGCTTCAGTATAGGTAGTTGTAAGAAACCCCGCCCTTTACTGAAGCTAGGCTAACAGTCCAGCAATAAGCACCGATTTCTCAGAGCTCCGGATGTCTACCCCTTCTACCCCTCCATTGTGACTCTCTGGTTACAGACCTCTGGCCCAGAACCTTTAACACTTAAAGAGCCATTCGGTCAATGTTTCACCTATCAGAACTCAGTTGGAGCCACAAAGTCTTCACTCACCCTTTAGAAAAATAAGTTTCTGATTTATAGAGATTTAAGAGAAAATAAGTTAACTAAAATAAAAATATGAAAGAGTTTATACTTTTAACAGAGCTTTGCATGACATCCTTTCAAAATAAAATAAAAGACATCCTACACCTGGGTTTAAACTCAATCACACAAGGGGCCAAAATCCTAAACACACCTTAGGTCGCGGACCGAACAGGATAAACATTTATTGAACGAAATTTTTAAAACTTTAAAATCATACCTATTTAACATAATTATGAACTAGATATATATGATTACCTGTGATAATGCTACTGTAAATGCTGTAAGCTGAATTTGGCCGTTAAAGATGATAGTTCAGATAGCTGAAGATGCTGAAATTGATAGCTGAAACGCTGAAGCTGATAACCAGCTAAAATATTAGCTAAATGCCAAATTAGCCTAAAAAAAATAAAATTTAGGTTAGCCAAAACAGCTAGCATGTAACTGAAATATTAGCTAAACTCCAAAACAGCCTAAAAATCTTAGTAAATATCAAAATAGTCCAAAAAGCAACTTAACTTAATATAATTATAAATAATAAAAAGGCAGGAATATCCATCTTCTTGACCGCTTCTTCCCTTTCGGGGTCGCGGGGGTGCCGGAGCCTATCCCGGCTACTGATGGGCGAAGGCGGGGTTCACCCTGGACAGGTCGCCAGTCTGTCTCAGGGCCTCAATCACACACACATCCACTCTCACATCCACACCTAGGGACAATTTAGAGTCACCAATTAACCTATGAGGCATGTTTTTGGACGGTGGGAGGAAGCCGGAGTCCCCGGTGAAAACCCACACATGCACGGGGAGAACATGCAAACTCCACACAGAAAGGTCCCAGCCGGGATTCGAACCGGAGCCTCTTACTGTGAGGCAAGAGCGCTAACCACTGCGCCACCGTATAGCCCAGGTAGGAATATTATTCCAGAATAATTTTACTCCCAATAAAAATACATTTTGACAAAATTATACAAGTTAGAAATAAGTGCAAGATAACATTGGGCCATTAATAACAATGAAATAAAATGATCTGGAGGGCCGGATCCGGCCCTCGGTCCTTGACTTTAACACGTGTGTCCTACACCATCGGATCATATCAATGCAGTATGAAGTGTAAAGTCATCAATGATTAAAAAATTAAAAAAAGAAATAGCCACTATGGAGAGGTCAACGAGTCACATGTGTCTCCGGGGCCGCGTGTTGCAGACTCCTGGTTCTCTTTTATTCTTTTACCTGAACAGCGTTCTGGGAGTCGAGCTCCTCAGATTCCTGGAATTTCCCTAAAATTCCTCGATATCTTCCTTATGTTCTTTCTTCTTCTCACGCTCCATTGTGTTCTCGCAGACAGCAGCGGTCCGTCCAGCACCGTGTCCAGCGCCGGGCCCTCCTCCCCCACCACAGCTGACACCTCCCCCCGGTTCAGCTTCAGCGATAAGGTGTCCCTCACCCCTCAGAGCAGTGAGGAGACCCACCCCCCCCAGAGCGCTGCCACCCAGCTGGGTTCTGTGATTGGACAAACGGGCCTTGACCCGCCATGTCCCACCGTCTCCAACCAGATTCCCCTGACCCCCAGTAACTCCCCAGAAGATGAGGCCGTGTCCCAGGATGTGAATGACAAGTACCCCGATCCTCTTGAGGCCCCTGTCCTGGGGCAGGCTGTGGCTTTTGCAGGTGGGGGTCCTCCTGGCGCTCCGCTGTTGGACTCGGCCCTGAGGCTCCCCTGCTCTGAGCTAGCAGAGCTCAGTCTGGGGCGGATGGAGGGCTACTGCCCCCCCGGGTCTCTGCCGGTACTGCTGGAGCTGAGAGAGAGCAGCAGTGAGGCTGGATCCAGCTCGCAGACCCCCCAGTCCCCTGAGGGCCCCGACGAATTCTTTGACACTAAAGAGTCCATGGACCTGTGGAAGGACAGTCCCCTTCCTGACACCCCCCCAGACCCTGGCCCCATTCAGACGCCAGAGCATGGGTCAGACCACAAATGACTGTTACCCCCCCCTCACTGGATGGATGCAGTTACTGAAGAGTGGCGCTGGGGGCAGAGAGAAGGACCGGCTGAGCAAAGAGGAGAACGTCACGATGCTGGAGTCTGTTTGAGAAGCTTCCTCTGTGGACTGCTAGTTCATCTTCATCAGTCCTGAGTCAGCGATCCTCTGCAGAAGCTTTCAGGACAAAATGTGTTCAGCATTTCTGTGCTTCTTCATGCTGCAGCTCTGCCCTCCATGAAATAGACCCAACTGTCAGATTATTTTAGTCCAACCTGAAGGTCAAACCGCTCAAGACTCTCCTGTCTGTCATCAGAGTTCATATAGTTTATTAAAGAGAAGATATTTATTATAAAGCTGCATCTTCAAAACAATAGTCTATTTTAACAGCTGCATTCAGTCTTGTAATGTGTTGTTGTCTTTGTGCATTTTTGTAAACACATAGATGCTTTTATTTTGGCAAGTCTTTGAGATGACTTCATTTTTACTTGAGGCTGAGAGAGCGGGAGCTCTTTTGGTCTAATGTGTAACTAGAAGATCCAAAACCTTGATGAAAAGGTCTTAGGAAAGCTCCATTCACACTGAATGCAATGCAGTTTGTGCTCCACCTTTGCTGCTCCTCGTTTTAAAGTGTGTTTATAACCTGCCGCTCCCGCCGCGTGTGGGAGGAGCTAGCCTCATTCCAAAAACAGGTCTTGTTTTCTACTGATCAAAACCTAGAAGGATCCGCACAGTCTTACTTTACCTTTAAGAAATTTGGATTTACGTTAATCACCTACTTT
>NC_050514.1:8835527-8844859 GCF_002922805.2 Oryzias melastigma
TATTTTCAAAATAAAAGCTGCTCTGTTCCAAACAGGATCATCTCAGTGCAGCTCTGGACAGCTAGTAACCAATGTTGTTCAGCATAGAATAATATGTGCTTTTAACTCATAAAAGATCAAAGTTTTTACCAAAGTTTTTCTTTGCATATAAAATCTGTTCATTCTGGAGGTAGAGTTGATCAAACAAGACGTATTCAGGCAACAGGATGTAAAAACCTACATAGTTTATCATCTATGTGAACCTCAGACATCAATTTATACATTTAACTAATCTAAATTAAATAAATGATAATTAAGTAATACTTTCTTTAAAAAAAATATTTTGTTTTTTTTTGTTCTTTTCCCCCTCTTTGTCCTCATCAGTCTTACTCTGCTGGGTTTTGTTATTTTAGTTTGGATCTTGGTAGTCTTAGTTTTCAGGCTTTGTTTATTTGTTTTCTTTAGGTAGTTTTGGTTAGACAGACATTATCAGGAGCTGCTGACTCTGACGGTCGACATGTCTGGATCAGCAGTCTCCATGATTTATTTTATGTTTGACCAAGGAGCCACCATGGAGAGATAGAAGAGACACATGTGGATCTGGAGCTGCAGGTTACAGACTCCTGCCCATGGCAAATGAGTCCTTGATGACGAGCCCGACAAAGAGCATTTCTGAACCCCCTTCATGAGCACTAAACTGCAAGAGTCCGTTGTGTCGCCTGGATTAGCATCTCTGAAGCCTGGCCTGGGTTTGGGGCTTGTAGGCGAGCGCCTGGGGCCAGAACTCTTCCTACCTGCGGGCTGGACCCACAGGTGGATTCAGGCCAAAGAAACGATGAGGGATCACTCTCCCGTGGCCTCACCACCTGAAGGAGAGCTCTAAGGGACTGCTGGTGCCTTTTGGTGGCATTCAAAAACTGGTGCCGCTACAGCCAAAATCCTGGCATGGAACCTGTTTTCCATGCATCATAAATGAGATTTCCCGTTAATGCTTCCATGTAGCGATCAGGAAAAAACACATGGCATAAGCTCCTCCCACACACGTCTGGAGCGTCAGTTTTGGACACACGTCGGGCAGTGAATTTGACGTGCATTTATCGCGTCCTGTGGGAATGATGCTTCAGTGAAAGATGAAGGTTTTCAGTTACAAACTTAAAGTCAACTGACTGGTACAGTCCTGTCATGTAATAAACACGAGAGAATGTTGGATCCTTCATGAAGCCATCTTTAAAATATCAAAACAGTACGTTTGAAAGGCAAAGGTGTTGATTATTATCAAATGTAGGTTACAGCGTTACATTTTTAAGGCTAAAGTCACATAGTGAAAGCTTCATAGATGATGGAGGCTTTTCTGATCTTGCTCTGCAGTAATGAACAGGAAACGGTACATGAACAGTCAAAGCAGACAGTTACATTCAGTGGAGTTCCTCTTGAAATAAAAACACCTCTGGTTTTTCATGACGAAGTGTTTCTGGCATTTGTAACGACACATTTCACAACCAATGAAATCCTCCAACCCAATCATAAATGTTGTCTTACGTTGTCATTTCAACTGTAAATGAATCACAGCATTCTCAACAATCAGTCCGGCTTTCCTAAAATTAAACATAACTAATGAACAGCATAACTGTAGAAGTACGAACATTACATGAACGAGTGAGACCATCTCTGCCGGGAACGACATCGACTGTTTTACCTTTTTCCAAGTCAGTCTAGATGTGTTTTGAGGTCAACATCTCCTGCTTTAAGGGAGCATTCAGACTGGACACCTTTGGTCTGCTTTAAAGTTTCAGTCTGAATACACACAAGCAGATTCTGGTCCGGTACCAGGAACCTCTCTCCGACCCGTTTCTCCAGGTGATCTCGGCTCGGTTCTGTCAGACTGAGCTTTGGTTCACTCTGAGATTTCTGTCGCATTAGTGCTGGGAATCACTGGGTACCTCACGACACGATGTGATTTATTAAGATATCGATGATATTGGGATTATTGGTTAAAAATAATCTGCAATAACTCACGTTAAATAGAACACATTTTTAAGGAAAATATGTACTGGGTTCAAATCCGGGCCGAGTCGTACCAAAGAATGGGAGCAGGATGGGTCAAACGTGGAGAACAAATTTCACACATCTAGGTGAGTGACAACTGATGGGACTTCTCTTAAATCCAGTTTTGTACAGTTCTGTTACCTTTTCCCGTAGATCTTTTGACAGCTCTTTAGCTTTCTCTGTGACTCAGGACCCAGAAATGTCAGTGCAGAACTTGATGAAGGTTCTGTTGGAGACGCCAACACCTTTAGTGCACACACAATGTTCCAGGTAAGCGAGTCACAGGTGAGGACGGTTACCTTTAGTTGTCATTTAAACCCTTTTGTATCAGCTTGTGCGCACGTTTTCTGAATGTATACTTTTGAACAAGGTTATTTGTTAAGTTGCTGTTGTCATTATGGTTTTAAAAGAGGTCACTGCTACCACCACCTGAAGGACTTCACTGACTTTTTTTTTCTTGGTTGAACTCAAACTACAATCTCCTCCTACAGTCTTAAAAATGTTTTGTCACGAGTTCTCAAATCTTCAGAGCTAATGTTTGTAATCTTTACAAAGATTTGTCTCAGTTAAGGAAAAAAAACACTTCAAACTTCTCTGCAATCCTCGGGGTGTCGAGAAACAAAAGGCAGCAAAGACGGATTCTTTTCAATAAATGTTTTTATTTCTCTTCACACTTTTTGTCTTCCAACAATAACTCTGTTTAATATTTGCCTCTAAACATTTAAAGAGAGATCAGCAGAATATTGCACATAAAACTGAAGATTAAAAACCATGAAGCGGAAAGGGGCGGAGCCACCAGGAGCTCTTTAAAGGAGCAGTTCTACCCTTTGAGCAGGTGGGGGTGCACATGCATAAGCAAGCAGGCCTCACTGGACCCCCACAGTCTGACTGATTTCTGGTTACAATCATTTTTTCTGCTTTGTTTTTGTCTCCCTTACAAAACTCAGGCAGCGCAGTAAGTTTACAAAAACAGAGAAGCAGCAGCAGGTTGACGTGAGTCTGGCAGTCTGGGTTGGCGTGTTTGTATATATGTGCGCAGTGTTGTACAGGGCCGGGATTTGGTGCTGAAACGGTTTCATCTGGAATGCAGATCGTTTGTGAGGGCCGTGGTCGGAGGGGTGAGAGGTCAGACGCGTTTTCGTCCAGATGTCAGGGCTGTTGCATGTTCTTATTGCAAGAAAAGTCTTTGTGTACCATGTGATGCACCGTAACCAAGGCAACCAGGAGATCGAAGCCCTCCATTGAGAATGTAAAGGTAAATCTGCATCTTTACATTCAGGTCCCTGCAGCCCAATGCGGTCCTACAGCCTGTTTCAGTGCAGGTTTCAATGCACGCATGGTTCCATGAACGCAACATACTGTAACTCTTCAAACGTTAACACGATCATTCCAGTAGATTTTGAAGGAGGAAAGCGTCTCTTTTCTCCTTCAAAATCTACTGAAATGATTGTGTTAACATTCAAAAATTACAGTAAATCAAAGAACATGGCTCCGGTGTTAAAGGGTTAAGCGAGCACGTATGTTCTCATGGTTCTGTGCAAGTATTGAACATGCATACGTTTAGTTCAAGTACCCCTATGACAACTAAAAAAAGAAACGTTCCCACTAGCGTTTTAACTATGATTAGGAGTTTTTCACCAGAATCCCACAACCTAAATGTCTTAAAAATCCATTTTTCATGTTGATCTGAAGCCTCTGTTTCCAAAATCTCCTCTGACAGTTTGATTGACAGATTTCAAAGGAGAAATACTCGGAAATGCAAAAACAAAATGATTTCTTTTTACATTTGTTCTCTTTCAGAAGAAAAATGCTACGTTAAAAACTCTAAAAACTGGATTTTGATAAGAGGGAGACTTTAAGTGCTTCCCTTGTCTTTTGCTCTGTGCAAACGTTTCTGTGCACACATTTTAAAGTGCCGTATTTCTTCACATACATGATTTAGAGCACACACATGGGTCCATGTTTGCCTTTTTTAGACAATGAATGGTTACTGGCCCACATTTTAGGGTACATAGGGTTTAACAGAATGAGTTTTTGGTGAGCACATATATTCACATGCGTGTTTGCATGTTTTAGTATGGGTTTGTGGTTTTTGTATGTTCTGTACATGCACGCTTCAGTGATTGTAGGGTTTAGTGCAGACACGTTTTCACATTTTAGAACCCCATAGTTTCACGCAAACATGTTTCAGTTTTTTCTAGCGAGTTTCAGTCTTCTCTTCGCCCATATTTAAGTGCGGTTGTTGTCCAGTGTGCATAGACTGCATTGAGTTTCATGACGCTGTTATCTACAAGCATATTTCAGTGCATGAGGTTAGTGCTCATGTTAACATGTGCATTGTTCAGTGTGAGCAGGCTTTAGTGAACACACAGCTTCATGCAGCTGTGTTCAGTTTCATTGTCCATGTGTGCATGTTTGGTTCCGTGGAGCCATGCGTGCATGTTTCCATCTGCAGTTTCCCAGAGGCAAAGCCTCACCTGAACGTGGATGTTACAGATGCTGGTCCTTGTTATAAAAACAGGTCAAACATGAGTTCAAAAATCGTTTACTTTGATACAGGCTGCTTTCCTTTAGATAAACAAATAAACAGAACTGGTCCGACAAACCTTTTGTGCTTTGGAGAGTGGCAGCTGAAATCCAGATTTTAGTTTTGAATTAGGCTCTGACCTCTGTGTGACCTTTCATCAGAGGTGGAGCGGCATCCTTGGACATAAATAAGGCTGTTTCTATCAACAAGTGAGTTCCTGCAGTCAAATTTAAAGATGATGTTTGTCCCGGCAGCAGTGCGCATGTGCGTCCTCTGCTCTCTGAAGACAAACTGAACTTTTTCATCATTGCTTCTCTGACTTCTATCAGCAAACGTTGGCTTCTAATACACCGACAAAAACACCACGGACTACAGAGACAATTATAGATGTCCTTCGTTAAAGATGCTTGAGAAAGGATCAAGCATCACACAGATTCTTGGATCGGTTATTCCCTAAGCTACGCCACAGATTGGTTGGATCTACGTTTGAATCTATTCTCACTATGTCAGAATCCAACGGCACCACAGTTTGAAAGACGCTCCGCAGGAAGTTGAAACTTGTGTTTGACTTTGTGCTTCATTTGGCAAAGAGCAACAGAACCCTCATCAGAACATGGGCAAATGAAAACGAGGCCATCATCTCAGACAAACACTCAGATCAGAGGATTAAAAAGTAGAACCATCTGAAGGATGGGAAATAATAAACTCTTAGAAAGCTTAGAAATGAGTGCAAAAAGGAAAAACTATCCAGAAACTGCCTCCAATCCTGCAGCTGGCAGACGAGCAGAGACAGTTTCTGTTTCAGCCCACGCTGAGGAGTAGTATGGTCGCTTTTTTACCCATAATTCAAAGCAATACAGTGTTATCAATGACAATGGGGGGGTGTAACTAAGCATTTCTTTAGAATTTTAACTCAAAACACCACAGATTATTAACATGCAAGAGATTTTAAGACACTTTAAAATGAGTTTAAATCCAACAAGGTCTTTGAAATGTCATTTTATTGGTGTTGAACTGTAACAGGGTTCCTACACGTTTCTTCAAGTTAAATTTAAGAATCTTTAAGACCTTGAAAAAGAAAAATTAAGACCAATTTCTCTGACTAATTCCCAGCTCTATGGACGAAGAAAAAAACAAATCCTTGTCAGAAATGGACTAACGTAATCAATTATGGTTCAAATTTCAGTAATTAACTACCCCCCCCACCACCACCTCTTCCCGGTGTTTTTCTTCTTTTTTTCTTTTAATCAACTGTTGGCAGCGTGTTGATAAGCACTTTACTTACACAAGGGTGGTTAAAAAATGTAACTTTAGACCAGAAAACTCATATGGAAAAGTTTTAAACTATAACATTTTTAATACCAAGATATCAAGACTTTTTAAATCCTTTGTAAGGCCTTATTTTCAAATTTTAAAACTCAAGGACTTTTTAAGACCCTGCGGGACCCCTGTGTAAATTGCTAAATGTATTTAATGTGAAATAATGCCACCAAAAAACCGTGACAATCTAAAATGAATTTGTTTTTGCTTTGATTCAAATTATTATTTTGAAATTGTCAGATTGGATTGTATCTTTTCATATTGAAATCTGAACTGCATAACGTCTTTTCATATTGCAAGCCTGATTTGTAATTGAATTGTCAATTGAGAACTGTATATTCCTTTAAATTATGGGTGAAATAAAAACTTCCACAGAGGAGGAATACCAAAGGTGAAGAGTTCCTAAAACTCGATCTTGCAGGCTGGAAAAGACTCGTCCTGCATGACAACGGTGCTGCTGGAGGCCAAAACCATGATGTTGAGCTCCTGCTGCCGTTCATGGGTCTGCTGGTACCACTCGCGAGTGACCTCCGTGTCGTGAGTGGGGATCAGCGTCACCTGAAACATGAGGGGGTCAGAGGTCAGGAGGTGAAGGGAGTCCATGTGTGTTACATGTACTGACTGCTTCCTTGCTTAGGAAGAAACACAAACATGATGTGTAAATGCCAAATTACAAATTACACTCTCATTGTCTAATTTCCGCATTTCCACTGCTACATTCACGCTGGACAAGCATTCGGAAGAGGCTTGGTGTAAAACATTAAAGCGGTGCAAATCTGGTGAGTCTTCCTCCAGGTTATTTTCTTTCTCTGTTCTTTTCCAACACATGGGAGACTTGTGTCATGTGATTCCAGCTGGACACAAATTTAAGCTGTGATAATTCTAGTGTTAATGCTTTTGTCCTAATTCTGGTTGCTAAAATACTGAAGCAGTTGACTCTTGGTGAAGGGATTTGCTGAAAATCCAATAGCTATGTGCAAGAGGCAAAATTTGCAAAAAAAATTTGCTAAAGAATTATGAAAAACCGTTGAATTTGGCCTCAATTTCTGAAAAATTGATAGTAAGTTTGCTTAAAAATCCTTCATACATGCCAATTTAGCAAACACACGTAGTCTGTTGCTTGAATATGAGCTAAACCTTAGTTGATGCCAAATTAGCCTAAAAAGCTAGCACATTGCTAAAATACTAGCTCAACTCCAAAATAGCCTAAAAATCTGCAGTAAAATTAGTCAAAAACGTTAGCCTGTTGCTAAAATATTAGTTAAACTCAAAATTAGCCTAACAACCTTAGTAGATGACAAATTAGCCAAAAATGGCTGCATGTTGCCAAAGTATTAGATAAAATTAGCATATAAAAACCTCAGTGGATGACAAATTACCATAGACTGTATATAAATTATTATATTTTTACAGTCTATGCAAATTACCAAAACTAGCTAGCATAATGCTAATAAAATAGCTCATTGCCAAATTATTACTGTTAACAATCGTTTCAAAGAACAGAAAGTTTTTGAAGGATTTGAGCAATTTCTCATTCTTTTACTATAGGGCATATTTTGCTCAATATTTCAAAAACTATAAAGTTTCTAAATACCAAAAATACAAGCGGTAATGTCCTGAACGAGCTGAAGGTTTTAAGACCAAGATTGTTGCAATCACTGAAAGTGTGATTGAGTTTTTACATGTTAAAAAATGTACAGAAAGGAGCAGGAGGATCACTACAGTGTGAATGTTTTGAAGCATTCATTTATCCTTCATGATCAATTTTCAAAAGGTTTGACACTTCTGTGAATGAAAAAGAACGCCACACATACTTCACTGCCAAATCTGAGTCCTTGATTGATCGAAGCTCCACCAGCATAGTATGCTGAACGAACACGTTTAAAAAACTCCTGGTCCACATTTTTGGAGCTGCAGTGTTTGGGAATGTTGGCCAGATCCACATAAATTGACCAAGCATTTTGTACGTCGAGCCCAAAAATGGTCGTAGAAACTTGCGTGAACAGGAGTGGAAGCTTGAAACGTAGATATTTGTGGGTTTACATGGTTTTTATCCAAAGTGGTTCCTTAATCGAGCATTGCAGATGGCGGTGCAGTGCTGGGTAATATTTTATATCCCAATATAAATTGTTTTATATCACAATAACAATATATATCAGGATATAAAACAATAAAATATATTTTCAGTTATTTAAAAATGCTCTCGCTAGTTTTACTTTGAAAACAGGAAGCTTCACTGACACTTTATTTTGAAGATTTGTTCACTTCCACTAAAAGTAGTGCCGGCTTTGTTTTAGTTCATAGATTAAAATCCAGCATTATTTTGTATTTCAGAACAGTCAATATTTTACTCCATGATAATTTACTACACTCTACTATATTTATAAAGATGGTGAATCAGCGATTTGGACGTCGCAAATATTCATGATCAAATTTACTGGAGCAGATCGCGAGAGTCAGAGTGCTCAGATACTCGTTACAGTCCGGTTCCACAGATGTTTGTCTCTTGTTTTTGTAATCTCATGTGTTCATTTTCATGGACTTTCTTTGAGTGATAGATGGTTTGTTGTGTTAGCATCGCCGCGTGAATAGCCTCCTAGAATAGTTAATATATTACTGTCTTCTGCTCATCGTCGGACGTCTTGAATCCAAAATGAAACGGACGTCCCCTCTTTTGCTGAAAGAGCTTCTTCTTGGTCTGCCTGCATCAGAGTTTCTGTCTGTTTCAACTCCAGGGAAACAACTTCAAGCTGTTCTGAGTCCATCGTTCTGCACTCGAGTTAAGTAATGTAAAGCATGTCATAAAACCCCTGTGTGAATCAAAGAACGTAAAGTGGTTTTATGGTCCAAAACCACAAGACGGAGTTTCTTTGAGAAGAATCTCTTTATAATTTGTCCTTATTTTCACTTTTGGCCTTTTTTTGTGTACACATTGACAAGGTTTGGATTATTTAATACTATATTTGGCATAATAGTTGATCAAATTAGACTAGAAATGATAGAAACGAAAGAAGAGAAATGGCATGATAGACACTTTTCTATTGTCCACACGATATGTATCGTCACATCGCCCAGCACTAGGCACTGAAAATCCTTCTTTGTAATGCTGAGAGTCTATATAGGCTTCTATTCAACAGTTAAGATCATCTGTCAAGCAGAAGCAAATGAACGGATGGATAATCTGATTTTATTGTGTTAATCTAGACAGAATTTAGTTATAATAACCATAATTATTCAAATTTGATGCCTTTCTTCATGCTTCTTGAGACAATCGTGTTTATGAACTTTATCATATTATTTTCCTTTCAGCTTTTCCCGTCAGGGGTCGCCACAGCAAATCAGCTTCCTCCATCTAACTCTGTCATCTGCATTCTACACCAGCCACCTTCATGTCTTCATTCACTGCATCCATAAACCTCCTCTTTGGTCTTCCTCTAGACCTCTTTCCTGCAGCTCTAGA
>NC_050514.1:8845210-8853116 GCF_002922805.2 Oryzias melastigma
GCTGTAGTTATCCAGTCATCTGGGAGTACCTCCTGACCACCCAGAGCCTGTTTCAACTGTTTCTTAAAAGTCATGCAACAATCTTCTCTTTTCAGCTTCCACCAGTTTGTCCTCTTCTCTGCCTTTGCCCTCTCTTTCTTCATCCTCTTCACCACCAGAGTCATCCTACACACCACCATCCTGTGCTGTCTGGAAACACTCTCACCAACCACTACTTTACAGTCACTGATCTCCTTCAGATTACACCGTCTACACAAGATGTAGTCTATCTGTGTGCTTCTACCTCCACTCTTATAGGTCACTCTATGTTCCTGTCTCTTCTCAAAGAATGTATTCACTATCGCCATTTCCATCTTTTTTGCAAAATCCACAACCATCTGTCCTTCTACATTCCTCTTCTGGATACCAAACCTGCCCGTTGAAATCTGTGCCAATGACAATTCTCTTACTCCTATGGATGATCATCATCACTGAATTGGCACTTTATAAGAAATTGGATTAAATTAAAATTTAATTTCTTTAGTTAAACATGAATAAAGGCACAATAGAAAGGAAGAATCAGAGAGAAGTCAATAACCTCACACATCTGTTCTTCAGATAATACCTGGAGGTTTGATCCCCACTGAGCTTTTCCATCCAAAAGGGCATCCAGGACTCCTCGACTCGGTTCCCCACCAGCTGCGTCATTCCCACTCACTACATAATATGCAGAACGAACACGTTTGAAAAACTCCTGGTCTACGTTTTTGGAGCTGCAGTGGTTGGGAATGTAGGCCAGATCCACATAAATTGGTGAAGCAGGAGAAGCCACAGAACCAGTCTTCTGGGAACCTGGCAGGAGAAAGTCAGACAGTTGAAGAAAACCTCTGAAACGCCTGAGAAACGCATGCTGTGACTAGGCAGCAAACCTTTACCTGAGCTTGTCTTGACCCCATTTGTCAGCCCTTTGCCGGGGTTATAGCTCGACCTGGAGTGGTCATCGTCTTTGGAGCCTTGTCCATCAGACAGACGAGACATACGTGAGCTCTTATCTGAATCTTTCTTCTTCGTCTGAGCTCCACAGGGGGATAACATCTGCTTCACAGGCATGGGGGACCTCTTGCGCTTGGCTGGAGAGGACGATTTGGTTCTCCCTGAGGCCTTCTTTAAGCTCTTGGGTTTTGGCTCTTTCTTGACAGAGCCATTATCCAAAGAACAAGGATCGACCATGCATACATCTGGGTAGGGTTGGTGAGGGTGGGGGTCCCTGACTGGGGCAGGGTGGGGGTCGAGGCTCCTCCTGGAACTAGATGGATGGTTCCCATGACCTGAGGCCGATTTATTCACTGGCATAAAGTCTTCATCTGAGTCGAGGTTGCCATCACCAGTGACAGAGGCGTAGTCTTCAGGGCCTCGAGGCCCTTCAGAGTCTGATTGAGAAGCAAGAGACTCACTAATGGAGGTGGGGGGGGTGTCTTCTGTGGCTAGACCCGACCCTGTCAACATCTCACCGGTATGCTGCAGAGAGCTGCTGTCCTTGCTGTGGGACTGGTGATGATGAGGCTGCTTGTGGGCTCTTGTCTTGACAGACAGGTCATGCTCGTCCCCCTCCTGGGACTGATCACTCCAGTGACCTGCATCCCTATAATCCTCACTCAGTGAGAACTGCTGCATACAGGGGTTGATGAAGGAGGGTGAGAGGTCCTCCTTGCGCTGCCTGTACTCAGAAGACGAGTATCCAGGAGAGGAACGGCTGGGGAAAGAGGAAATGGCGCCTGTGGGGGCATCCTGGTCACTGTCATCCTCGTCATCCAGCTCGTCCCGACTGCATTCCTGTGCATGAAACTGGGAGTGAAACAGCTGTTCTTTAGAGGACAGGGAAAGGGGGCGGGCAGGATATTCTGGCTCCATCTCACACTCCTCTTCAAACTCTTCCTCATGGCGGCAATGGGGAGGGGAGTCTCCAGGTACCATGCCCATCTGGGACTTTGTCATTTCCCACTCATACATACTCCTGGCAAAACCTGCTGCCTCCTGTCTGGGTTCCACCCTGGTCAGGCCAGAAGCCGGAGCACAGGCTGCTGCCCCAAGAGGCATTAAGGAACCTCTACTGGCTTCTGCAGATCCGGTGGCTCCGTCTTGTTCACCAGACTTAGGAGGGGATGACATGTAAGAGCCAAGAACATCTGGAACTGCCCTGACCTTTTCACCCACAGCTGGAGTGACAGGTTTGTCTGGAAATGAGATGCAGCCAGAAGGGCCACTGGAAGGAGATCTACGAGTCATGTTACGCATGTAAACCTCTTCATCCTCTTCTTCACTGCTGTCAGTCTCCTCAAAGTAATGCTTGCCTTCTATGTCTGGCCGAGGGGAGGAGGTGACGCCGAACAGAGCTGCGCTGGCAGCCTCTTTGGCTACTGAAAAGTCTGACAGTTGAGAAAACGGAGCCGCTGTCAAGCCAAACTCAGCAGCTTTGGTCCCTTCAGACCATTCAGGCTTATAGAAGCAGCCGGACTGAGGAGCTTTATCCGCAGCTGCATGAACCTTCATTTCCTCCCTGACTAGTGAAGATGAGAACGAGGGAGAAGATGTTGCCTCTTCACAAGTGACATGAGCTGAGAAATGGGCTACACTGGAGGAAGACTCGGTTGTTGGTTTTTGTTTCTCAGAAACTTCCAGATAGTCATGTTTGGCAGCAGCTGAACTGGGGAGTGGAGAATCAGCGAAAAGCAGGTTTTCTTCTTTGAAGGATGAGTACTCGAATGGAGGCTCCACAGAGGCAGGCGTCTCCAGTTCCTCCCCAAACTGACGGCTTGTGGAAAGGGAACCAGAGGTGGAGGAGGAGTAGCTGTAGGCTGAGGAAGAGGAATATCCCAAGGCTGCTGTGGCAGAGTATTGAAAGTTAGTATCCAATGAGCTTTTACTCAGTGCATCTGGAGTTTTCTGTTTTTCACCGCTCTCTTTCTGGCAATAACTCTCCTCTCTTGGTTTCAGGATAAAAGCCTCTTTTTCCTGCTCTCTGTTCTGATCTGATGAAAACAGTTCTTTCTCTTCAAACCCGGCGGAGTAACCAGAATAGTCAGTTGCTCCCGTGGAGCCTAAATCTGCAGGCTTTGCACTGATAGATGAGCCATCAGTCTTGGCATCATCTGTGATCTTGGTCAAAAAGGTGGCGCTGGAATTATCCGGGCAGGTGAGCCCCTCCCCAACCGCTGAGGCCCCGAGCGGGCTCTCACATTTCTGTTTGGCATCTTTCTCCACATCAGAATCAATGCTGCTTACATCCTCGTCCTCCTCATCTCCGTCCTCATCATCATCAAGAACTTTATCGTCATCGTAATCTTCCTCATCTCTCGCAGTGAATTTACGCATGTCGATCTCCAAGCATGCGCCTTTCTCAGAGAGGGGGGGGGACGATGTGGAGGAAGGAGCTACGTCCTTCTCCGAGGTCCCGTCTATGACGGGGGAGGGGGGCTTGAGTGTCTTTGATGGGGTGTCTCTGACTACCTTCTCCTCAGACTCCTGTCGATAGTAGTCAGAGTCCATGGAGCTGGTTTTGCTGTCGTAAATGTCGGCGTAGGAGAAAGTCTTCCCGTACACGTAGGGGGTGTCTTGTCGCGTGTACGGGACTTTTTCTTTGCTCTCCTTCTCTGAAAAGTCATTGAGACTGAAATGAACGCTCTTCTCGCCTTCTTTCAACTGAACCTCTCTTTTCTCATTGACTTCATTTCTTTGGTTTGCCTTGTCTTGGGTAGTGGGAGGGGGTGTAGGTCCTTCCCCACGGGGAGAGTCGTCATCTGGTTCTTCTTCTTCATCATCATCATCAGAACATTTAACCTGAGACTTTAATTCTTCTGCTTTGCTAAAGGACACTTGTGTCCGGTCGGATATCTCAACCTTTCTTTCTGTCTTATCAGGTTTCTCTTCAAATGTAAAGTCGTCATCTAAGAAGCATCCCTCCTTTGCTTCCATGAGCTTTGCCTTTACAGTGGGTTTCAGATCCGTTTCGGTAAAATTCTTGTCTTCATCCTCACTGTTTTCATCAGATTCCTCCGATACCTCCAATGTGGCCTTGTCACCTGGCACGTCAATGAAGGAGGCGTGGTCTAAGATGGTGACAGATTTCTCCGGTTTGGGGATGTCAGCTCTTGCTGGAAGCTGAGAGATCTCAGCAGATGTAGAGGAGTTTGTGGGTACAGACTGTGGGAGGGAAGTCATTGTCTTGGTGCGGTCATCAGGACTTGAGCATGTTTCCTGGTTCTTCTGCATGAGCTGAGCCTGTAATCCAGAGGAAGCGGGTGCAGAAGGTAAGACGGGACTCATTTCAGCAGCTTTGGATCCGTCTGTACTGAACACAGTTTCCTTGGCTTTGTCACCTGGCAGCCAGGTATCGTTAGAGATAGTAACAGATTTCTCTGTTTTCACGCTGGTCTCCAGTCGATCCTTGTCCGTTATCTTTAAAGCTTTCTCCTCGGTCGGTGGGAAGCTGCTGCTCGTGTGTACAGACTGCGTGGGTGAGGTCAGTCTGACTGTGCTGTCGTCAGGACTTAAGCATCGTTCCTCCCCCTCCTGACCGAAGTTGTCTAACTCGGCGGGGAATGACGGCGGCGGAACGACACGATTTACATCAAGTCCTTCGATACTGATGGCAGTGTGGCTGCTATTAAGGGGAGGAGCCTTCTGCTGCTCCTGTAGCATCATGGAGGCCGCATGCTCGTATCCCTCTTGAAGTTTTGCCAAAGGGATATCAACATTTGGGGTTTGGTCCTCGTCTTCATCTTCCTCCTCATCTTCTTCTTCTTCGTGGACTGACCCTATTTTTGTGTCTCCTTCTATTTCTAGAATATTGGGCTGATATTCATCAGAGGAAGGAGACTTAAAGCACTTGTCATCTTCTAGAGAGGAGGTGGGGGAGATGGTTCCAGCTGAGTGGAGATAGTCTTTACCTTGAGCAGCTTCCACTCGCAGAGGGGCGTTGTTGATGGCGTCCAGCAGCAGAGAGCTTCTCCCCATGTCCTCGGTCTGGGGTGCCGTCACTGAGGCAATAGACTGATCTTCAGTGGCAAAAGAGGAAAGTTTGTCATACTCTGTGATGGATGTGGCAGAAGAGATGTGCTCCTCTTCAGCAAGGGGAGCAGCAATGATGGCAGGGAAGGGTGCAAGCTCAGGCTCGTGACTTCCAACAAAGACTTTGGGTTTTACATCTGCAGCATCTGGACCTGCAGAGCTCTTTATCTCTCTGATACCGTGCATCGTCTCAAAGGAGCCAGGAACATCGGGAACCGAGACATCGCAGGTGCCCACGTCATACCGCAGCTGAGGGATCCTGTCCTCTGTGTCCTCGTGGATCTCCTCATCCGAGATGGTGTGCTCCGTCTCAGAGTAAGCAGGCATGGTCTCATCCTGGATAAAAGAGAACTGCTCGGAGGCGGAGGCCGTTGCTGGTTTCTGCTCTGCTCTTTTTGGCTCCCATTCCTTGACGGGTTTTTCCTTTTTCACCTCCTCTGCTTTACACTTTTGGACCTCGTCATCTTCCGTTCCCTCCACTTCTGCCTTTTCAATGACGTCGCCCTCCTCCTCAGAACTTTCACTAGTCTTTGATCGGTCTCCTCCCCTCACGGAGTCCCTGTCATGTTTTTCCATGGTTTCCTCTTCATGCTTCTTGTCAAAGTCAGCGTGTCCATCCTTCCACAGAGCTGATGCAGCCGGCTCTGCTGTGCTCTTGTTGTCTCCCTCCCGCGTTACAGGAGGCTCAGATTTGGAGGTTTTCATCTCTGGGGTCTGGAAGGCAGCCCTCTCTGTGGCGCCTGAGTGCACCAGCAGCCCACCAGACACCCCGTCGTCCTGGAAGGGCTTTGTCTGCGGTTTCAGAGTCTCCTCGTGCTTTAAAGCCTCAAAGTCTGCAGTGAGGTCCTCGGGTGAGGAGGTGATGGACCTGTCAGCCGGAGATGCTTCTTCACAACGCTTCTTTGGAGTTGGTGTCTTCTCATTGGCTTCCTCTTTAGCAGCTTTACTTCTGTTGGCCTTGGGCTTAGCCTGAGCTTTTGCCTTGTGCAGCGTTTTTCTCACCTCTGCTGTGAGCGGCTTTAGGTCAGGTTTGGTGATCTTTCTCAGCTCAGGTTTACTCTTTTTGTCCTCCTTGGCTTTAGTCTCTTTTTTCTCCTCCTTTTTACTCTTCTCGTCTTTCTTCACTTTTTCTTTCTTGATTTCTTTTTTCTCTTTGTCTTTCTTTTCATCCATCTTGGATGTTTTCTCCAGCTTTGAAGTTTTGTCCTTGGATACTTTCTTCTTACCTGCTCCAGGTGCCACCTCACTGTTTTTCTGCTGTTTGGTGGCTTTCAAGCTTTCACTTCTGGGTTTTTTCTCTTCTTTCTTTTCTGCTGATTTCTCTTTAGTGGCATCCGCCGTTGGCACTTCTTCGTGGCCACCGCTCTCCTTCTTGCCTGGTTTGGCGTGGGGTTTGGGAGATGACTTAAGACTCTCCTTGCTGTCTGCTCTGGACCTCATTTTTGTTTGCTTGATGATGGGAGGTGGAGCGCCGGAGGTCATGTCTCTCTGAGTGGCCACCGGGTATCGGAGGAAGTCCAGGTGCCTCAGTTTCTCCAGGCCCTCAAAGATTTTATTTTGCGGTGCATTTCCTGGAAACAACACCCGGACGATCTTTTCTGTTGGACGGTGGGGAATCCAAACTATCAGAGCAGTGACTGATGTCAAATAGGGGACAGAGATTTCCCCTTCCTTCCCATTAGGCATCACTATCCCGGTCTTGGCTTTGCTGTTGCCGGCCCATTTCTGCATTAGGAATTGCATCTCTTTGCTCTCTTTCACAGGGTTCAGGACATACATGTCTAGCTTTCCCACACCGAGTTTGTGGAATAATGTGATGGGTTCAATGGTGTTGCTGACCACCCTGTGAAGAGGCTCTGGAGTAATGCCAAGCTTGTTGAGATACTGCAGCGTTAGAGATGCTTCCTCAATGCTCCTCTTCACCTTCAGCGTAGACTCCGGCATCCTGAGCTTCTCAGGAACGTTAAAGAAGACAATACCAAGCTCTGGAGAGATGAGGTTTTTCATCCACTCACTGTTGCTGCTGGAACCAGACCCTTGGTTCTTCTCCTCTTCCTGCTCTGCAATTTTTCTTTGGAACAATCCATTGATCCCAGGAAGGTTGTCTGCACCGATATGAGTGAGAAGGACAGAGTCGATCCGGTCCAGGTGTCGAACCAGCTTCCAGAAGCAGGACTTCCTCTCCGACCCTCCGTCCACCAGGATGTTGAATCCGTTAACAGCAAACAGAGCAGAGTCCCCCCTGCCTCCGGGGAAGATGTAGCAGCAGGGCTTGGACAGCTTCAGAAACCCCCCAGAAGTGGGCGGCTCCAGAAGCTCAAAGGGGGACGGCACGTCCACCGTTTCCGAGATGTACTCGGTGAACTCTGTGACTCCGTCCATGTCGGGGAGATGTGGCTCTGGGTTCAGACTGTATTCCAGAAGATGCTCCTGGCTTTGGCCCAGGGAGCTCCAGCCCCCGTCTCCGTGACAAGAAACGGTGAGTTTTGTGGTCTGCTTCGCAGAGTTCCTGGACAGAACCTCAGTCACCTGAAACACAGGATCAGACAGACACTCGTGTGAGCTTGTATGACTTCTAAAGCTGCATTCACACTGAACATGACTCAATGTTAAGCTCATGTACAGATGCGATCAGGGGTCCGGTAATGGGATTTAAACAGTGCGTTTCCATGTCGCAGTGCATTTTGGGTATTGCAGAGTTTGAACATCTTATAAAGAAAACACATCGCGTCAACCAATCAGGAATTCAGCCTTGGGCTGGTATATGTTGGCAAGACCAACCCTAAACATAGGCCAGCTAGGCGCCTGCCTAAGGCACCATCTGCTGGAGGAGGAGCCAAATTGCAACTATTTATTTTAT
>NC_050514.1:8853489-8856907 GCF_002922805.2 Oryzias melastigma
CAATAATTTTGCCTGGCAATACGCCCCTCCATGCCTGATGCAGCCCCTGTCGAAGTTAGGCGGTGATGGTGGTGGTGGTGTGTGTGTGGGGGGGCGGGGGGTTGTTATCTGTTAGTGTTTCTTTAAAACTTTAAGGGTGAAAAGCAGCAAGACAAGCCCTCATGGACAGCTTTAAGGTCAAAAAAGGAAGGAAGAGAAGGGAAAAAAAAACAGACTCTAAGCAGAGGTTTGTCTGTTTCTCTTACAGTCAATTGCTTGGAAATTTGCCCCCCACCCAATTTCGGTAAAAAATATATCATTTTTTTGTTGGAAAGGAATAATTTAACTGGCAATGTTGCTTTTTTTCTTTCCCTCTTTTTTAAGCCCCTAGCAACGGCAATCTTTAAACCTTAAACACTGGAGATGCTTTTCAAAAGATCTAGCGTTCAGGTCGAGTTGCATCAAATGTTAGTGCAGTGATTAGTGCGGCTGCATTCTATTGAAAAGGTTGGAGGTTCACATTCTGGTTAGGGAGAAGTGTTATTATCCTAAAACATTTCTTTAATTGGTTATAATTTAATCATTGACAAATAAAATAAATAAATACTAGAGCTGTCAGGCGATTAAAATTTTTAATTGCGATTAATCGTATTCTCCATAGTTAACTCGCGATTAATCGCAAATTAATATGTGGCCTTTTTTAAGGAAATAAATGTGTGTTTCGTGGAATTTAGCAGTTCTACAATAATTATGAAAACAAGAATGACAAAATTAATAGTTTTCATCAGAAATACTTTATTTTGTATCATTGTATTGAGATAAACTTTCTTAACAATCAAAGGCTGTAACATAAAATGCCTAACAAAAACCCAAGTGCACGTGAAGGGCATTTTAAATTCAAAACTTCAATCAACGTTCAGTAAAATAAAATAAAAAACATCAAAAATAACATTTCTATAACACTTTCATATTCATTTTTTGTCAGGACCAAATCTTTTCCTCCTCTGCTGAACTACAGTAATAAATGAAATAGAGATTTATCATTTCCAATTAACTTTTGTTTTTTAAAACATTAAAGACTGAGAAAAGCGGGATACACTGTGGATAGTTTGACAGTCTGTTACTGCCGCCGCGTTCTCTGGCTGCAGCTCGATGCAGCGACGTGTCCAGCGGATCTCACGCCATGAATATGCCGGCAGACAGACCGCTATGCTGGGGTTGGATCACGCTTAAACCTCCAGAACATTTAAAATGTCCCCCGGTGCGCTTGCTGTTCGGAACGTCGGGGGTCTGCAGCTCTCGGGACGCGGCGCCGGACGCGAGCCGGTACCACCAGACGTGGTACTGGACGCGAACCGGAGCCGGGTTAGGGTGCAGGAGCTCTCCAGGTCCTAGCGCCGGCCGGTTTTAGCTCGCAGCTCGGTGGTTGGAGACCCGCCTGTGATCTAGTGAGAGCAGCCGGTGAGTTAGAGGGTGATGAGGGACGCCTGCGCGGTATGGAAAGGCACGTATGAGAAAATCCGTGATTAATGCGTCAAAAAAAATTTGTCGGCGTCACGCACATGTCAAATTAACGCGTTTTTAACTCAACAAATCTGACAGCCCTAATAAATACATATATCAACATATTCAAAGCAGCTGCTGTATTTTTTTTTTTTTTTTTGTCGGGCTGTGGTATTTGAGTGTGGGGGGGGCAAAAATCACGTTTTCGTTTTACCTAGGGCGCCATCCAGCCCAGAGCCGGGCCTGGATGTTGATGATGTAATCAGCAGGTGGAGTGTCATCATTCTCCTCCTGAACTTCATAACATTTTTCTTATTATTTCATTTGAACAGACCATTTTCACAGTGACATCAGACAAAATGGCGACAGGCCTGAAAACGCGAAAAGTGACTTCTGTTGTTCGGGTTTGGAACGGCAGAGCTGACAACTGAATGTTGTTTGACACAATTTTACATAAGTAATAAAAGGTAACATAACCAGAAAAATGAACAACATTTATTTTATAAAAGTCCTGCTGAACCGTATTTTCATTTCCTGACTTAGATCGTTCACAAATCTAAATATAAATGGGAATAATCCTTCAATATTTGATGTTTTATTAAAAATATCGACCTTTCATTTGAGCAGATATTATTCTAACAGGCTCGTCGAGAAGCTTTAGTCCTTCAGAATCTACTGGAATGATCGTGTTAACGTTTGAAGAGTTATAGTAAATCAAAGAACATAAATACTGAAGCTCCAGTGTAGCGATCAGGCTAAGAACCTGAAGAGTAGCTCCTTCCACTTCCGGAGCATCAAATTCCTGAAAACATTCTTGGACCTGTGTCAAGTAGCCAGGCTTACTTGAGGATCGGAGATGACCTCGGAGAAGTGTTTCCACGTGAAAGCGCCGCCCTGCAGCAGGACGTCTCCTCCTTGCTCGGAGCTCTGGCCGCTCAGGATCAGCAGCTTAAAGGCCGCGGGGTCGGTGATCAGAGAGCGAGCCTGTACACAGGAGGGACATGCAGAGCGTCGGTGTTCAGCTCCTGAGGGTTCAGACTCATCGTCAGTGTGGTCTTCAGAGGGGAAGCGCTCAGACATCATCACACAAAACTCCTTTCAACAAAGCAATCTAAAATCTTTTAAAGGTTATTTTTGTTTTTACTGCAAAAATAAACTTTTGAAGAAGCTTCTATTTTTATCCTCCATTGATGCCACAGACTTTTCAGACACTTGACTGTTCAATCAAATGGTCTTCAGAAGAGGATTTTGAAACCAGACTCACATTTAGAGAAGGTCAGAAACAGAAGAACACAAACATGTGAGGCTGGCTCTGAAGTCTAAAGACACATTTGGGTCTTTTTCTGAGTCGAGCTGCTTTCTATGGAGCTTTTTTAGGGCCATAAATATTTGAAACCCAAAATAAAACATTTTGAAAAAATTATTGGTTTTTGGCCTAAAAAAATGTAAAATGCCCAAAACTTTTAGCCATTCTAAAATAAACTTTATTATTTTCAGCAATTATGTTCTGTTTATTAGGTTTCAAAACTCAAAACTTCAATTTCAATTTTTTTTTTCACTTTCAACTTCTTTTTTGTTTTTCAAATCTGAAAATTTCAGTTTCAAAACTTTTGGCCCACTTTGGCTGCATTGGGGCAGGGCTAGTATTTAACAGTGTCTTCTATTTAACACAGCGTTCTGTAGGGTTAACGAGGGCGACCCACCACAGAGCCAGTTCATGCAAGCATACAGATGTTTTCTACGCCTGGATTTAACTCAGTAGGATGGCGCTTTGAACAGGCTAGAACAGAGTTTTGGACGTGCGGTTGATATGCGGTAACACTGCTTTTTACAGCCGTCCTGGGACAACTTCAGACTATGATAGTACAGACTAAACAGACATTTTCTGACTGTAATTACCACAGTTCTCAGAGTCAGTAATTACCCCGGGACTGAA
>NC_050514.1:8857522-8860778 GCF_002922805.2 Oryzias melastigma
TTACTTTTTTTTTTACCAAACACCAATATTTTTTTCAAAATGCTTTATTTTGGTTTTAAATATTTATGGCCCCAAAATAGCTCCACATTTTCTCGTCCAAGATGCATTAAACCCGATTCAGATTTCAAAGATTATGGAGCAGGTGGGAAGGAGTAATTCAATACTATGTATTAAGTCACGTGCACCCATGTGGAGGGCTGATGCATCTTAAAGGGTTAGCGTGTGTGTCTTGCACCCCCCTTTTGGCTCGTGGGCCAACCTTAAGGTCCTTCTGGAAAATGGAACGTACCATTGTAGATCCTGAAGTATTTGTAAGAATAATGTAAGTTTTCTTATGGTGCAGCACATGTTAAAAGACGTGTGGGTGATGCAGTCAGACAGTGTCCTCACATCACACTCTGGTCCAGGGGTCTGCAACCTTTCACAGTAAAAGAGCCATTTTGTTTTCTACTGATCAAAACTTGGCAGGAGCTGCAAAGTCTTATTTTGATACTGCTGTTCATTCACTACAATGTATTTTTAATAATAAATGAAATATAAAAAACTAGCATTTTCTCAATATATGAAATTATTTTTTACACTTGGCTGAAGCTCGTATGATTTCTTTCACCATAAGAGCTTTGTGTCCGACTGGATCCTCCCAGCGCCGCTCTGGACACCATAAGATAATACGTGCTTTAAACGAATAAAGGATCAGACTTTTTACCAAAGTTTTGTTTAGTATTTGAAGTTATTGTATTCTGGAGGAAGCATAAAACAAACGAGACCTCTTCAAGTCAGCAGGGATGTAAAAACTTTACATAGTTTAACTTTAAGGAGCACCTCAGCTATACGTGTATAAACTTGGGCCGGGAATTGGTATAAAAACTGACTAATTTATAACAAATCTGGAAAAAATTAATTGCGATTAATCACCTTTTTTTTTGTTACAGTATTTTCAGCCACTTATCTGAAATAACACCCAAAATTGTACATTTAGAACATTTTTTTAACCCTTTGGAACCTAAAATTCAGTTTTTGTCTATATTTGAATTTTCTGTATTTTCAACTTGAAAGGCTACCTGGTGCTTATTTGGTATCATTTTAATCAACACAACCTCTCCTATGTGACACTACCTTTGTTTAGTCATTTTACCATGTTATATTCGCACACTGGACATAAAATCATGCAAAAACAGAAATTTCCATCTGGAAAAATGGGATTCATTTTGCTGTGGAAACCACAAAACATGTTTAACACACTGTTTTTACAACATAGAATGAAAGTTTTAGGTGTAATTTCATTAAAAACAACATGAATAAGAATTGTTAATTAACATGTTTTTGAATGAAATACAAATAAGTCCAGCTCTGAGGTGCTCAGCAGTAGCAGCAAAAAATGAGGGTAAAGACAAAGAAGAAAGCACCAAGTGAAACAACAACGGTTGTAATGCTTTTGAATTGGATTAAGAGGAAAATTCCATGGAGGACAAGTAGATCTTCATCTGCTAATGCACTTTTTTAAAGTTGCTTTTTAGTTTATAACTTTTCCATGGAGAATGTCATTTTTCTCCTAAGTTTAAATCATCTTTTCCTTTTGGGCTTTCCCTTCAGGGACTCCACAGCCAATGAGTTTCCTCCATCTAACCGTCTTCTGCATCCTTTCCTCTTCTTTGTTCACTGCATCCATAAACCTCCTCTTTGGTCTTCCTCTAGACCTCTTTCCTGCAGCTCTAGACTCAGCATCCTTCTACCAATATATTCACTGTCTCTCCTCTGAACATGTCCAAACCATCTCAGTCTGGCCTCTCTGACTTTATCTCCAAAACCTCTAACATGTGCTGTCCCTCTGATGTATTCATTCCTGATCCTATCCATCCTGGTCACTCCCAAAGAGAACCTCAGCATCTTCATCTCTGCTACCTCCAGCTCTGCTTCCTGTCTTTTCTTCAGTCCCACTGTTTCATGGCTGCTCTCAGTAAAAATCACAAAATTGTCTGCAACCATCACAGTCCGTGGAGATTCCTGTCTAACTGGAAAATAAAACTACATTTTTGTGCAACTCAAAATGTTAACTTTACACTTTAAAAAATATAGGTCATGTTTTGGTGTGCCACCCCAAAATTTAAAGTGGAAACCCAGCGGCCACCCCCAGGAAAAATTTATGGAGGCGCCACTGAATCTAAGCAGAACAAAATGTAAATAATTAAAGTAAATGAACCAATCCTACAAAACCATCATTTATTCAAATTGTTTTTTTTCTTCAAACCCAAACAGCCACAGTGGAGGAGGGAAAGAGCTGCATGTGGCTCCAGAGCCTCAGGTTGGAGATCTCTGATCTAGTCTAATAATCCATTCATGTTCTGCTGAACAAGACCGCTCCGCAGCTGCACGCACTTAGAGCGCCCCCCCCCCCTCCCCCGCGTGCGTACATAACGCACTTCCATACCCGTCATGTGCGCGTCAGCAATATCGCTCACAGCACCCCCACCTTGCGGCGACTGTGCCCGCGCACAGCATATCCCTATCCTTCTGCGTGCGCCTTTACGCACAGCGCATCTCCACCTTTCCGCGTGCGCTTTTACGCACAGCACATCTCCGTCCTTCCACGTGCGCGCCCGCGGGGCGGGGAAAGAGAAAAAAGTAGAAAAAGACTAAAGTAATCATAAAAAAGAGCGTGCCTCTCTTTAAAAAGTCAGAAGGGGAAGGAAGCTGCGTCGCCATCCATGACTGTTGTCACGGTAGATTGGGATTAGATCAGATTAGATCGCTTTGGGTGGCGATGAATTGGATACACGCAGAGTGTTAACAAGTGAAGCGGATGGATCCAGAATGAGACGGCCCGGGAACGAGAATAAGAGTGACCGCAGCTTCTGTCATGTGTGATACGGTGGAAACCGGCCGCTCAGCTGATCTCTCCCGCCGGAGTGGTGCTCCGCCTCCAACTCTTTACCGGAACCGGCTTACTTTCACCCCTGGTGACATGTTTGATCCAGCTGGATTTCAGGTCCCCTCACAGGTGGGGGCGTGTCTAACGACTCTGTTGTTCGCCTCTCATTACAGCGGCAGGCGGGACTTTAGCGGAGAAATGTTGAGTTTCCGCGATTCTTTGACAATGGTAGTTGTTGTAGTAAACTGGTGTCGGACCCCATAACATAATAAAATAATAATCTCTTTCCTCCATCTGGGATTTGTAATAGCAGACAGCTTCGATTCGTTCTACCTCTCCACAGCCGGCGCTCTGCTCTGCCTTGCAGCCGTCAGATCAAATTTAATC
>NC_050514.1:8861547-8907810 GCF_002922805.2 Oryzias melastigma
TTGGCCGGTTTAAAGCTGGCTCCGGATTGGCCAGTTTAAAGCTGGCTCCTGATTGGCCAGTTTAAAGCCGGCTCCTGATTGGTCGGTTTCAAGCTAGCTTCTGATTGGCCGGTTTAAAGTTGGCTCCTGATTGGTCGGTTTAAAGCTGGCTCCTGATTGGCCGGTTTAAAGCTTAGTCCTAATTGGCCGGTTTAAAGCCGGCTCCTGATTGGTCGGTTTAAAGGTGGCTCCTGATTGGTCGGTTTAAAGGTGGCTCCTGACTGGTCGGTTTAAAGCTGGCTCCTGATTGGCCAGTTTAAAGCTGGCTCCTGATTGGTCGGTCTAAAGCTGGCTCCTGATTGGCCAGTTTAAAACTGGCTCCTGATTGGCCGGTTTAAAGCTGGCTCCTAAGTGGTAGGTTTGAAGCTGGCTCCTGATTGGCTGGTTTAAAGCTGGCTCCTGATTGGCCGGTTTAAAGCTTAGTCCTGATTGGTCGGTTTAAAGCTTAGCCCTGATTGGTCGGATTAAAGCTACCTTTAAAGTGAAGAAAAAAAACAACAACAGACTGAGAATAAATCCCAAAACAGAAACAACAATTTCTTAGTTGTCTCTAGGCTTCAATGATTTCGATAACGCAGTTGAAACAATAAAAAAACTGACAAGTTCTGTTAACCAACACAAGTTCAAGTGAAGCCTCTGACGCACATGGATGAGTGCATTTGAAAGCCCTGGATGAATTCAGATAAACTCTGTGCACAATGCAAATGCAGAAAAATGCATTTAGCACATCTGCTCCCCCAACCACAAGAACGCTAAACACCCACCGGTATCAGGCTTCACATAAGGAGCAGGCGAAACAGAAAACAAATGTAAGCTGTTTATGAGTCTCAGACCTTTAAGTGCAACTCAAGTCTCCGTCTCTGCATGGCAGCAGTACGTCTTTGTCATTTGAACAAGTATGTCTGCTAAAAGCGACCTTGCAAAAGCTAAAAGAGACGTTAAGTGTAGCAGAAAAGAAAAGAAGCAGAACTAAAGCATGTCATTGTCCCTTCAGCCTTTCCTTCACTCACATTGTTTACCTTGCTTGCATATATTTAGAAGAAAATCTGTCTGAGCGATTAAGGAAATCTTGTTTTCGGTTGTAAAAGAAAAAAAAAAACAGAAATTAAATCAAACTAAAGCCAGGATTTCAGCTTGATGTGTGTTTACGAGCCTGAGATGCCCTGAAGCGGGAGAGACGAGGCAGCTGGGAAAAGGAAAATCAGGGGACAAGTGTGCAGCGAGAGGATGAAGAATCTGCACTCCAGCGGAAAACACTTCCGAGTATCCGAGGTGGCAGCGATTTACAGGAACATACTGCCGCTTGTTCTCGCCATGTGAACTTTTTTTACAGCTCAGTCTGCTTTCACTCAAAATCCACGCTGAGTGGGAGGAGAAACGGGGAGCACTTCCACTGTTTGCCATCTGGATTAAGACTGACAGAGGCCAGATTGTGAGATGATGAAGATGAGCACACATAAGAATGAACGGTTTCCACAAACTGTCTTCATGAAGGCCCAGATGCTCCAGCTGACACTCATGATCACACACACCACTGATAAAAAACTGCTTCCATTTCTTACTACCATTCATTTCACTGACAGAAACATTTGAAAACAAGTAGACAATGAATGCATATCAAATGCTCAGAGGTCAGGTTTCTGCTCAAAAAAATTTAGAAGTGAATCTGACACTTAAATTTAAAAAAACATATTGCATAAAAAAGCTGTTTTATTTTGGTAAATAAGAGACAGTGTGCTTTTTTTCACTTTACCTGTGCATAGAGTCAGAAAAATAGATGCAGCTGTTATTGTCATTTCTCATCTGCTTTGTGTCCATATTTTAGAAGAAAAGTCTTCTAAAAACAAATTAAAACAAAGTTAAACAACACAATTTGAGCATTTATTAACACAGAATCAAATATACGTTTAATAAAACTATCACTTTAATGCAAAGGTAAACATTTGCCTACATTTTGTAGTTCAGAATCTTTGTATTTGTTGAAAATCCTTTTTTTTTTCTGTAATACAAATGTTTATTTCAATTGATATTTTATAGAACTTAAAAACAAGTAAAAAGGTAAGTTTTCCTTTGAAATGTTTACATAAAATAAACATTTTAAAATAAATTATAAATATTTCAAGGTGTAATATTTGTTGCTAATTTATACTGACAAAATGTTAAAGTAAATATAAACAGATGTTTTTATCATGTCATTTGTTAGGTTATAATTTCTTTTATAACCCTCCTTCAAATAAAAGTTACTTAAACGTTTAAAGCAGTTTATTTTTTTTAATACCACAAAAACTAATAATAAAACCTCTTACCAGTAGTGGACATATCGAGAAAAATAAGATGAGCAGAAGTAAACTTTCCATGTTCAGTCCTCAGGTGGAAGCAAACCTCAGCTCAGGAGAACACGCCCATCTTAAAGTCCGCAAAGTCGGAGTTTTTATTCCGTAGAAATTACGTTTTCAAATCGTTCCTAAATTCCAAGAATGGCAGGAAACCGCGGGAGAGACGAAATGACTGATGCCGCGCGGAGGAGATCTCTGCTGTCAAATACACGACTATTACTAAAGTACTTCCGGTTAGGATTTTCAAAATAAATCCTGGAAAAAAAATATTTTTTCTCTTTAAGTTTAATTTTCAAAAAATGAATATAGTGGGTTGTTTAGTTTATAATCATAATGATAATACACTTATATTTATGAGGCACCCTTCTTGGCACCCAAGGTCTCCTCAGTACATAAATAAAAGCATAAAATAACAGCAATAGCATAAAAACTCAACAATTAAATAACAAACACAACAGTAAGTCAACAGCTAAAATTTACATGTAAAGTAAAATATTGGCAAATTTTTGCTGTATTTTCAGTATCACATCATTTATAAATCTAAAAGGAAACAGATAAGGATTAAAGTTAAATTCAGCGAAAGCCCAATAAAGTATCTTTCTCTGTCTCTCTGTCTATATTTTATTTTATGTTAAACGTTATAAGTGAAAAACAAGGTATACAAACATAAAAATCAGCAAAATAAATAAATAAAATAACTTAACCAATCCCCGATTCACTCAAGATAAGCTAATTTTGCAGGTCTTAATTTTCACCTCACAGAAAATATTGAGACTTAGAATTTGTTTCTGAAGCAACCTCCCTCAACAATTCAACGGTGAGAACAGAAGCGTAAATCCCCGCCCTGTGAAGATGGTTTCCGTCTTGTATAGGCTCCTGCTGTCTGTGGATGGGGGGTTAAGTGCCATGTATTTACACAAAGCCAGAGACTATAGCAGACGCTCTGCTGGCAGAAGATTCAACCTGGCATTGAGATGTGTTGGCACAGAATACTGATGCTGCTGCCCGAATGCGTCATCAGCTTTATGCTTTGTGTACGAGACAGATTTTAAACAGTGGAGCTGTTTAAAACAACACAGAGTGTGCTAACTCATCTATTTGGATTCTGTATTTAATATTTTTTGTTTTATTTTTTTTAAGACTGAATGAGGGCTGCACGGTGGCTCAGTGGTTAGCGCTCTTGCCTCACAGCGAGAAGGCCCCGGTTCAAATCCCAGCTGGGACCTTTCTGTGTGGAGTTTGCATGTTCTCCCCGTTCATGCGTGGGTTTTCACCGGGGACTCCAGCTTCCTCCCACCGTCCAAAAACATGCTTCATAGGTTAATTGGTGACTCTAACTTGCCCCTAGGTGTGAATGTGTGAGTGACTGGGTGTGTGATTGAGGCCCTGCGACAGACTGGAGACCTGTCCAGGGTGTACCCCGCCTTCGCCCATCAGTAGCCGGGTTAGGCTCCGGCACCCCCGCGACCCCGAAAGGGAAGAAGCGGTCAGGAAGATGGATGGATGAAAGAATGAAGACTGAATGATTTTCTGATGCTCAAATGTAGATAAAAACAATAACAGAATCTTAGAGGATCATTCAGATGTAAATGAGATTGTATATTTGCTTCAAAGTGACAGCTTTTCAACATTGACATTATCTGATGAGTTGGAGCTACTGTTTGTCTAAAAAAGTTGAAACTCTTTAGGAAAAAAAGTTGGGTCTCACTTCATGAGTTTTGAATGTGCTGAGAGCTGACGGGAGCTGCATCCAGCAAGAACTTTTTTGTAATAATTAGTTTCAGGAGCTCCAGCCTAACACTGAGAAAAGTTTGATCATTAAAATCCTAAAATGTGGGGCTTTTCAACAGATTCAAGTATTGTGTAATGAAGACACTTCAGTTGGTAAAATCTCTGCCGTTTTCCATGTCTGAACTCTGACTGGTACTTTTATGGAAAACACATATATTTCAAGCTCCACAAAGCACAGCGTTAGATGTTTTTGTAAAGATATCTGGTGACATCAGAGCAGGGAATAACTCAGAAATTATAGTTTATTTTTTATTAAACACACAATTTAACTTAATTGTAATGTTTATAAATTGTTCATAAAGTTGTTTTTTTTCCCCACAGAAACATCTGTCTGTCCTGTTATTTCAGGTTGAGAGTAATTTATTTATCTTTAATTGGTTGGTTTTCTTTGTTTTAGTATTTCTGAAACTTCCGAATTTCTTCAGACTTCAGATTTTTTTCTTTGTTCTGCTCTGTTTAACAAAGTAGAAAATCTAAATATTTAACTGACTAAATGTGAGAGTTGCTCCTTCAATTCTGTCTCCTGTATCCTTAGTTAACCTTTGGTATCTTATTTGATATTTGTGAGACCCCTACCTCAATAGCATGATTTGAACTTTCCTTAAATAATCACTCTAGAGCAGGCATGTCAAACTCAGTTTGGCTCTGGGGCCGGATCCAGACTTTCTGTTCTCAGGTGGGCTGGATCAGTAAAAGAATGTCAACTCCAACTATTTAGCTTTGTTTTTCAGTACTATGCTTTATCATTCAGCCTAAATTTGTAGCCTACCCTACATATTATAATCACGGATGACAAGGGATCTTTTCTAAGCACAACACATTTATTCACAAACAATGGAGAAAAAAATGATTTTCATGTTTGGCATTGAATGTGTTAACAACTGGTTTATTTTAACAGTTGAGTGAATGCAGTTTTACACCTGAACCAACTCACCACACTAAACAAACTCAAGTGGGAGCTATGAAAAAAAATGTTTTGCCTTAATTATCATACTGCTTTGAAATAATAATAAATAAAAATATATAATAATAAATAAAAATACAAAATAAAAGTTTTAGCAGTGCATGGGCAATAAGATTAGACTACATCAGCTCAAACTACTAGGCTGGGCCTACTGAAGCTGAGAATATACTGCAAAATATTAATTGTCTTTAATATGAAACCAGATTAATCTTATTTTTAATGATCTGTATTTATGAGTGCAAACAAATGTCATGTCATCACACTTTTTTCTCTCTCTCACTGCACTCCTGCAGTCTTGGCATCTTTTTGCCTTTACAAGTGCGTCGATATCAGGTGTCAAATCCTGAGTATCAGCACATTTAACAATGTCATTCAAGTGTTCATTTGTTAACTTTGAGCGCTGCTTTGTTTTATTATTGTTCATCACAAAGAACACCTGTTCTCAAAGATAAGTAGTCCCAAACATGGAGAGAACCTTTGCAGCCACGGCTGTTAATTTGGGGCGACCTGGCTCAAGATACTGATAAAACGTATCCAATCCCACGGACCCAAATTTATCCTTCATAGCGGAATCGCACTGCAAGTCAATAAGCTCGAGCTGAATGTCAGCTGGCACATCAGAAGGCTTCACTGTAAATGGCGAGCGAAAAAAGCCGAATTTGTTCTCAAGTTCACTGAAAACCTGAAACCTCCGCTCAAACTCTCGCAGCAAATCTGTTATGTTGTCTTTATATTTATCCAAATCTGGACGATCCGGTGCCTTCGGACGCACAGCTGTGAGACATGAGAAGTGCGTGGTGTCACCGCTGGATAGCTGCGTCTCCCACAGTGACAGTTTCATCTTGCCATTTTGGGAAGGGTGTGTTGACCGATAACTTGTTTAGTAGTAGTGGTGAATGGTGAAGCAAGCTTGCCGGTTTATTTCTAGTTGGACACATCACGTTGCGAATGTTTATTTCCTGGTACTAACTCGTGTCAGTGCCGCATGCTGGACGTGAGCTCTTTAACACATTTACTGCCCTCTAGCGGCCGGAGGGAGCATTTGGTTTGTATTTATTTTAAAAAATCATAACTTTTGATAGAAATGAGCTAGTGACTCGCTTCTTTTTTTGACATACTCAGAAATTTATGACGGGCCGGATTAAATCATCCAATGGGCCAGGTCCGGCCCGCGGGCCGTATGTTTGACATGCCTGCTCTAGAACTTGTATTCCCTGTAGTTCATCATTATACCACTAGTAGCAGTAGAAGGGCGTTTCCTGCTCACTTCAAAATGGCTGCCTCCATGAGATCTCAAAAGCCCTTTTGGCGGGAAACATTTAGCTAATTAAAAACTTTACTGTGAGAACTCATCGTTGGTTGTCATTTTTCAAATGATGACTTGCTGCATTAAAGGAATGCTAAATTTGTTGACAGTTATTTATTTGTATTACAGTTACACAATGTTAAAAATGTCTGAATCCAATTTGAGACAGTGGGTAAATAAGGTGCCTTTTTCCCAAACACTTATGTCGATAGTTTTGCATCCTAACTCAACAAATCACCCGATGTATCACAATAATACTAAATCTCATAAACAAAGGATTTTTAGTAGATTTCATCAAAAGGTTTAAAAACATCTTAATTCCATTGAAGACTTTCCGGTTCCGGGTATTAATGATCCTTAATAGCCTGAATCTATTAATATTTGATATTAAGTCCTGAACTGGATATTGATAATTCATGTAGAGAAAATGGTCGAGTCGGGGTGGGATTATATAAGTCTGCTTCCTTCCACTCCCTTTCAAGTGATCTACTTGTGATTCACTAAGTGATATGTTATGTATTATGACGTGATTGCTTGAAACAAACCATTTCATTCATTCATTCATTCATTCATTCATAAAATGTTGACTTTCTGTCAGTTCTTTGATGTAGAGGACTCTACAGAATTAAACACAATCAACCTTCATATAAATGTAAATGTTCTGTGGTTTCAGACCATTGTGTTCTACCTCCGCTATAATACAGAAAAAACATAAAGACAATGTAAAATATCAGTTTTAGAAGGAAATATCTTAACTTCCTGGTTAACTGGTGTGTGTAGGACTGAAAAAGAAAACTCTGATGGAACAAAATCTGCTTCAGATGGACTCTAATAAACTGTAAGGCCTTTTGACCAAGCAATGATAACTTACCCCATCAAAGTCACAAGTGATGGTTGTTCATTTTTATCACATAAATGTAACATGAATATCACAAGTCACATTATGAATAGTTTTTTTTAACAGAACTTTTTTAAATACCCACTCCGATGGTGTTTTACTCTTCTCTTGTAGTATTTTTCTGATAATGGAGGACATACATCAAAAAATTAACTTTAACACTAGAAGTGCCAGATGGTAAAATGAAAACAAGTTTTGTTGAAGTGGTTCAGCATGGCCCCACCTTTGGTGGAGCTTGTTTACATAAGAAAAGCCTCAATTCACACCTGATTAAGGATAGGGGCTAAAAGCCTTTGAGCCGACTGGCTGCCGTGCGGGTTTTATAGGTAGAAAAGCCAAATGGCTGCTCTGTGGGACTTCTAGTGTTAAACATGCATTTCTGGATATGTTTTATTCAAATTGTTGTGAAACAGGAGCAGACAAAAAAAGCAGCTTGAAAAAGCTTGTAGCTGTGGTGAAAAATGGCACAAGCTCCCTGCTACACTCCACTCAGATGGATGATGGGAAGTGGGGTAGGCTTACTGCCAGCAGTCTGAGGAGAATTTCTCATTAACTACTGCCTTTCTGTAGAAACTATGTCCAAGAAAGCGACACAGTTTTTAACATTTTGGCCAAAAACAACATAATTATGATTACAAGACCACCGGGAACACTTTTACCATAGATCAAAAGAGGAACCCTCAATTCTTCCACTTAGCAAACAAAAGTAAATGTCATGATGACGAGTGATCAACCTGTCCGCTCCATGGGGAAGGACATTTCATGTTGAATGGATGCTCCTTATGTGATCATTTCGATCATTTTGATCTGGTTTAGTCATTCAGAGGAAGCGTGAAGAGCATTGAATCTTCAATACGCTGGGTGTTATGATGAGTGAACATCACAGAAGCTTCACTGCTGGACGCTGTGGCAGCAGGAAAACACAATGAAGAGCGTTGCATGTATGAGATGAAGGATACTATAGTTTCCTAAGTGGATCTGATGGATTTCATAAAAAGAAACTGTCTAAAAACAGTCAAAAAGTTCCACCTTGGAGAAAGATTGCGACAGAAAATGATCCCTAACCAAATCCAACAATTCAAGATTCAAAGGGTTTATTGTCATATGCACAGTAAAGAAACGGGATTCCCTGTGCAATGAAATTCTTACTTTGCAGCTCACTCTGAATGCCATAAAGAGATATATAAAAGTAAAAAGATAAAAGTATAAAGTTTAGGATATTTACAGGATGACTAAAAAAAAAAAAGCTATATATAAGAAATAAACAATGAACTATGCATATGTAAGTGACTAAAATATTTACAAATCAGCTGTTGTGCAAATTTACAGGGGATATTATTGTGCAAAGGAGACTGACAGAACTGGATAGTGGGGTACATGTGCAGTTGTTATTAAGGTGCAATAAAAATGATAAATAGTCCAATAATGATATATGATCAATAATCCAGATGTTCAAAGGTGCAGTCTGCTGTTGCAGACTCCTGTCAGTGGTTAAGGAGTCTGATGGCAGAGGGAAAGAAAGAGTTCCTGCTGGTCCTGCATTTCACACTCCTGTACCTCCGGCCTGAGGGAAGGAGAGTGAACAGACCTCGTTGGGGGTGGGTGGGGGTCTCTGATGATGGAAGCAGCTTTCCTCATTGTAGATTCTCTGCAGTGAGGGCAGAGGAGTCCTGGCTGAGGTGGACCCTCAGATATCTGAAGCTGCTCACCCTCTCCACTTCCAGACCCCGGATAAACAGCGGCTGATGAGGGCTCCTCTCCCTCCTCATGTCCACTATCATTTCCTTGGTCTTTTATGTGTTGAGGGTGATGTTGTTGGCCACATTTGGGCCTCTTAGGATCCAAGGTGAAGCCAGATTCTCAAATGTCTCGATAAAATCTCTACAGAGTTATTTTATGGCCTTGGAAGGTTTGAGACTTGGAATGTATTCCCAATCATAGCGGACTCGCAGTTTTTCTTTAATTTCTCATCATTTGAAGTGAAAACACATCAGAAGGCATCGTAGCATGCTACACCCAGCACAATCTCCAGAACATGGAGGAGATTTCAGGAGACTGCTGGTTATTCTGGGAGAGCTGGACAGGGCCGTAGAAGGTCCTCAACCCCTCAGCAGGACCCATACCTGCTCCTTTGTACAAGGAGGAACAGGCTGAGCACTGCTCGTGCCCTACAGAATGACCTCCAGAGGGCCACTGGTGTGAATGTCTCTACCCAAACAATCAGGAACAGACTTCATGAAGGTGGCCTGAGGGCCCCACGTCCTGTAGTGGGCCCTGTGCTCACTGCCCAGCACTGTGGAGCTCCACTGGCATTTGCTCAAGAACACCAGAATTGGCAAGTCCACCACTGGCACCCTGTTCCTTTCACAGACGAGAGCAGGTTCACCCTGAGCACCTGTGATAGACGTGAAAGAGTCTGGAGAAGACGAGGAGAACGTTATGCTGCCTGCAACATGGTTCAACATGACAGGTTTGGTGGTGGGTCAGTGATGGTCTGGGGAGGCATATCCATGGAGGGACGCACAGACCTCTACTGCCTAGGAAATGGTGCTCTGACTGCCATAAGGTATCCAGATGAAATCCTTGAACCCATTGTCAGACCCTACGCTGGTGCAGTAGGTCCTGGTTTCCTCCTAATGCACGACAATGCCCGGCCTCACGTGGCAAGAGTATGCAGGCAGTACCTGGAGGATGAAGGAATTGAAACAATTGAATGGCCTTCACCATCCCCTGACTTAAACCCAATAGAACATCTCTGGGACATTATGTTTGGGTCCATTAGGCGCCGCCAGGTTGCTCCTCAGACTGTACAACAGCTCAGGGATGCCCTCACACAGATCTGGGAGGAAATGCCACAAGACACCATCCGTCGTCTCATTAGGAGCATGCCGCCACGTTGTCAAGCATGCATACAAGCTGGTGGGGGCCACACAAGATACTGAAAAGCTTTTTGAGTTGCAGAAATGAAGTTTTGGAAAAAATGGACTAGCCTGCCACATCTTCATTTCACTCTGATTTGATGGTGTCTACACAATTGAGCCTCTGTAGGCTGAAAACTTCTATTTCCATTAAAAGACTTGGCATCATTTTGTTCCTAAGACACTGTCCTGTCATTATTTGTATAGATATCCAGCTTCATATTGAGATCTGATGTATCTAATGTGTTTCTTTATTTATTTATATTTTTTAACTTTTTATTTTTAGTTTTCACCACAACTAATACATAACAGAACATAGCACAACAGAACAGAACAAAACATACATCAATTAAATATAGGAATTGTACGTATAAATCACACCATCAGTTCTTCAGAGACAAAAAAAAAAGAAGAAAATAGAGAAAAGAAATAAATACATTCATAAAAAATGAGTAAGTGAGACTAGGAGTTCATCTGTATAGGTATTGTTTCAAGTTAACCTTGAGTACTTATGTTTAGCTATATCTTTATAAGTGTGCAAGTTTGATTATATAGAGAGATATCAAACAACCTGTAGTTTAAATATTTAAATAGTCTTTTACACTTTTTCATTTCTCATTAAATATGTCTGTTTTCATTTGAAGGGAAGCTGTCATTTTTTCCATCACGTATACTTGTCTTACTTTGTTTTTCCAGTTATTTATTGTTCGTGGTTTAATATTTTTCCAATTAAGTGTAATCATTTTTCTAGCAATTACTTCTTCTTCTTCTTTTCCTTTTGGCTTTTCCCTTCTGGGGTCGCCACAGCCAATCAGTTTCCTCCATCTAAGCCTGTCTTCAGCATCCTCCACTCTAACACCAGCCACCTTCATGTCTTCATTCACTGCATCCATAAACCTCCTCTTTGGTCTTCCTCTAGACCTCTTTCCTGGTAGCTCTAGACTCAGCATCCTTCTACCAATATATTCACTGTCTCTCCTCTGAACATGTCCAAACCATCTCAGTCTGGCCTCTCTGACTTTATCTCCAAAACCTCTAACATGTGCTGTCCCTCTGATGTATTCAACATTGGTCCAGTAATATCCAATAATAGGGCAGTCCCAAAATAGATTTGTCTGGTCCCCTACTTTGCCACATTGTCTCCAGCATTGTGCTAATGATGATTGTTTTGTAAATTTAGAAATAGCCATTGGTGTGTAGAAATATCTAATTTTATATTGCCCGTCAAACTCTCTCCATTGTTGGGTGTTAAGGCTTTTGTGGCATTTTTCAAGCATTTGGTCCCATGAATCATTTTCAATTATACTATTGGATTCAAATTCCCATTTTTCTTTTATTGCATAGGTATTGTGAATTGCACATGATGACAACCTCTTATGTATCTAGGAGGTAAGCTTTTGAACTGGAATTTGCTTTTCTAATATTAATATTATGAGTTCTTCTATACAGTTTTTTTTAATTCTTTCTTTTTCCTTGTGGTTTGTAATATAGTTTCTGATTTGTAAATATCTATAAAAGTCTTTTTGGGTGAGGCCATATTGTTCCTGTAACTGGGAGAAAGATTTAAGATGTTCTCCTTCAAATAGTTGGTTTATAATAATAATACCTTTCCCTGCCCATCTTTTGAAGCCTGTATCCCCTAATGATGGTGGGAAATCAACATTTTCCGTTATGGGCATCCCTCAGGAGAGTGATCCGGGATCTTTGATTTTATTTTTACTTCTGTCCAAATTTTTAGGGTGTGTTTTATCCATTCATTATCTATCTTTAATTTATTAGTTTGTCTTATATTCATAAAGGGGAGCATTGATAGTTGCGTATTTTTCATTTCTCCTTGTTTTATTTGATTCCATTGAGTTTCTTTATCTCTGGTTATCCAGGTTACCATTGCTCCTAATTGAGTAGCCCAGTAATACATTTTTATGTTTGGTAGTGCAAGGCCTCCCTTATTTTTAGCTAAGTATAGGGTTGTAAGTTTGATTCTTGTTTTTTTATATTGCCATATAAATTTGTTGAATATTTTTTCTAAAATATTAATAAAAGGAAGATGGAATTTTTATGGGGGGTGATTGGAATAGAAATAAAAAGCGAGGTAGGACGTTCATTCTAATTGTTTCTACTCTGCCTAATGTGTTTCTTTAAAGTGCTCCTTTCATTTTTGTGAGCAGTATACATTTTCTTTCCATTAATCGTAAAGAAAGCTTCTTAAAACAGAGTAAATCTTCTTCATCCGCCTATCTCTTTGACTTCAATCCTAAACTGGATTTATCTTTATTATCTTGATCTTTAAGCGTTTGAACTTTGTATTCCACAGACAGGAAAACGTGATCATTTGCATTATCTAATTTTCTACCACACTTGGAAATATCACACCCTCTCCGATCTTCGTGTTTTTTGACTGGTGTTATCTGTTGTTTTACACCTTGGTGGATTGATTGGTGTCACCATCATCCCTTTAGGTCACACACATCTTCCATCCATCCATTTTCTTGACCGCTTCATCCCGTTCGGGGTCGCGGGGTGCCGGAGCCCATCCCGGCCACTGATGGGCGAAGGCGGGGTTCACCCTGGACAGGTCGCCAGTCCGTCGCAGGGCCTCAATCACACACCCATTCAATCTCAGACACACCTAGGGACAATTTAGAGTCACCAATGAACCTAAGAAGCATGTTTTTGGATGGTGGGAGGAAGCCGGAGTCCCCGGTGAAAACCCACGCATGCACGGGGAGAACATGCAAACTCCACACAGAAAGGTCCCAGCCGGGATTCGAACCGGGGCCTTCTCGCTGTGAGGCAAGAGCGCTAACCACTGCGCCACCGTGCAGCCCCACACACATCTTAATAAGGAAATAAGTCTGAGCAAAAGCTGAGCAGTGACTTATATCTCATTAAATATCTAACTGAAAAGCAAAAATAATTTCCCTGTAATTATCTTAAAGAAACAGCATTTGTCTTAAGTTAAAAGATAAAGTTAAAATTACCTACACTGTTGTCAATTTTAACAACTTATTTTAGTGCTGTGCTCAAACTCATTCGTAATATACATTAAATATTACATTTTTTGACAAGTTTCTTGATTTTACTATGCTTCTTTAAGTTCTAAAAACAAAAAATGAGTTCATTTTCTCCAAGCAAACAGTAGTAATACCAGTAGCAACTTAACCCCATCTAGTGGCGGAATGATCACTGTTCTGCAACTCAGAAGGAATAAAGGTTTAGAACAGTTTAGAAAATAATACAGGTTTAGAACACCAAACGCAAAAAAGTATACATATGTGAAAACATATAAAACATCTTTCCACAAACACCTGGTCCAGCCAAATCAATGTGAGAAAAGGATGCATAAATGGTATATATATGTAAATAATTTACTCCTTTAAATATTTTCCTTTTCAATTAGATCACTAATTGAGATTCAGTGATCATAAAATTCTGCAGAATTTATTTTTTCATTATTCTTATCTGTAAAGAAAAGTGGATGAGAAAATGTTTTTTTTCTTATTTATTCATATTACAAATAATAATGGAATTTCTTGTACTTTTAGGCATAGAAACATTTTACAAAAGTACCAATTTCACTTAATTTACAATTTCATAGTAGGCTACTATGGGTCTAGGCTACTATGGGTCTAATGGAATTTCTCAGATTAAAATATATATATATATAATTTTAGCATTTATTATTTGTTTGCATTGCTCTCATTTCTTGAAAAGCTAAATGAATTAATTTATCTGCCCCATTACTTGTTATGTTTTGACCAGCTACAATCACCATATGAAAATTTGTTTTAGATTGACTTTGTAAATACTAATCCCCTTTAAAAGAGAAAAAAATATAGTAAGAGTTTTTTTCTAAAAGCTTTATGTGTACTTTGACTTGTAACAATGCAGAATATTTTCTAGCAAAACAAAGTTAACGTGAAAAGAATAAGATAAAAAGCACAAATACACTTAAAAACATTTTAAAGAGGCCAAGAGTGACTAAAGAATAGAGAACAAGTTGCACAATAATAGGGTTTTTGAATTTTCAAATCATAATTGCATACATAGGATGGTATTCCACAAAAGAAAAAGGTAAAATAAACTTTTTTAAAATGATTGAATAAGAAACAAAAATTCAAAAATAAATTGTTAATATGTTCAGGTTAATATTTTGCTGAAAAATAAAATGTTTCCAAAATAAATTTAGTTCATTCGACTTTACAAAATATATATTTTTTCTAAAACTACTGGAAGCTTAAGCAAATCCTGAACATTTGGATTACAGTTTCTGGATAAGGATGATTCAAAAACCGTTTTTAAAAATAGATGGATGGTTCTCTTTTCCCACCACCAGGGGTCGCCAGAGTCCGCCGGGCCTCCCAGTCCCTCCCTCTCGGCAAAGTGACCTCTTTCCCGCGATGACAGTTTCCTGCTGATTCGCTCGGGCGGACGGCTCTCCTTCTCACTGGGGGATGGACCGAGAAGGAAGGAGGGCAGTGAGAGTGTAGCTCCTCGGCATGCAGCAGAGTTGGCCGCTGGAGTGAATTGTCTCTTTATTTCTCCGGGAGGAGCGAATGTCGCAGGCGGATACAGGTGAGCGTGGCGCAGACACGGCGGTCACCGCGTTCAGGAAGAAGTAGTTTTCCGCTCGTGTGTTGGGTGAAGTACTACCGTCAGACGTGTCACTTTTGTGGCGTTCGGGTGGACTCCATTAAAAATTCCGACATGTACGATACGTGTCTCTTTACTCCAAACACACATTTAAAAACAAAACACAACGGGATGTTCGTGAATGTTTCATTCTGCGTAGTTACAGTCAAACAAACTAGTATTTCAGGAAAGCAAACGCTCTCTTCATGCTGATGCTCTGTTTTCCTGGAGGCACTTAAATGTAGCACGGAAAGTGAGTTGAGTCTTTTCATTTGTTCAAATAGGACAGTAATTATATGTTTACGTTTATTTAGCCCAAAGGTTTTGTTTGTTTCCGATAAAACACGAAGTACTTCAAATATTCGTGATACTCATAGGGAAAGTACTTTAAACAAAAAGGTTCTCTGTACAGAATTACAACTAAACTGCTTCCAGCCAATAGGAATATGCAAAACAAAGACTTTCCAAATTGAAACAAGTTGACTTTTGACGTGTGTGTTATTATTCAATTGCTAAAGACAGCATAAACTCCAGTAAAATGTTAAGTTAAAGAACAAGTCCAATGAAAATGGATGTCTTTTAAGTGTCACTCCAACTTTATTTTGATCTATTGTAAAATGGTCCCTAGTTGTTTTTCAATCAAGAGTTTTTAGCCAAAATTCAAAAGACAGTTTCATTTTTCAAGACATTTTCTGCAAACAAGCAGGAGCTCATTAGAAATTCAGCTCTGGGTTGTGGGCGGGACTCTTGGCATAGAAGTAAGCCTACATTGATATCCCAACATTCCTTTGTTTACACCCTCCTGCTAGCTTACAGACTTTTACAACACCAAGCTAGGAAAAATAAATAAATACAAAAAAACGCAGGTATCCAGCAGCACAGTTTTGATCCAGATTCCAGCTCAGATGGAAGATGTACATGGATATATTTGTCTTCAACTGGTTGGTTTAGAATTGGAGCGGAATAGGGAGTCTGTGGCAGATTTTGCATCACAAACTCGAGCTTTTTCAAACAGTAAGATTTTAATGTGTACATGATCCATTACGATCTGAATAAAGGAATACTCTTTTTAATCCTAAATTGTTTTATGTAAATCTTCCATCACAAGAAAAATGCTAGGAGAACGTGTTAAAAACACCAAAAACATTTTCTTGTATCGTACAGAAAGAAATAACATTGAGAAAAGAAATTGCATTTCTGAATATTTCTTTATTTAAATCATTGTGAATCAGGAACAGATGAAAAAATGTTGTTTGAAAAAGCTTGTAGCTGTTATATAGGAAATACAATCAGCAAGCTTCCTGCTCCGCTCCATTCTATTCTGATGCAGACAAAAAGATCTATGAACGTCTTTGTTTTTCTCGTCTGAGCTGGAATCTGGATCCAAGCTGTTTGACTGGATAGCTCCAATATTGCTCGCCATTTTTGTTGCAGCGCTAATCTTATGCTGGGTTATGAAGGGCTGTAAGCTAGTGAAAGAGAGTGTAAATAGATGGATAATGTGGAAAGTTTGAAAACAGACTTACTCCACTCCAACAGTCAGGTTAATTACTAATGAGCTACTATTGCTCCACAGAAACGATACAGGTTTATTCATTTAGGCTAAAAATGGCATGAGCTAAACTGAAAGACCACTGGGAAAGTTTTTACAGTTGATCAAAAGATGATTGGAGTGGGACTTGAAGTATATAGCAAATAAAAAAAAAAGCTCTTTGCACAGTTAACCAATCAGATGGACTCAATTGAAGAAAATATTATGAAACCCTTTTTTGTCAGATGCCTGCTTGCTGTGTAGTAGGGGGTCATTTAGACTATAATTTAAGTTATTTTGGCTCGTAAAAATAAAACTGTTGTAATGAAATGGAAATCATGTATTAGTTTATTTTTTTAATATATTTGTTAATGTATCGCAAGTCATATCGTCATGGCAACATTGATTACTAATATTGCACACTGCAAGTTTTCCTCATACTGTGCAGCCCTAATATTTGTCTATATGTTTTATTTGCTTTTTTAAAGTTTGATCTTACTTTATTAAATGTATTCTTGTCACTGATAAACGTTGTAGTCATGTGCTCCTATTGTTCCAGAAACAAGTATAAGTTTTATAGCTTTCATGATCAAGGTTAATAGGACATTTCTGATATTTATTTCCTGGAAAAGCCTTATGGATTCCTTCTGATCAAAGCTACTTTTTTGACCTTTAGGTCAAAAAATTTATTATTTATTTTGCTTTATTTTGCTTTATTTATTTATTTTACTATTTATTTTGCTAAAGACTTTAAGGTTGATTTAGCTTCAATGCATTTTCATAAAGACCTCCCTGTGTCTGTTGTCTCAGTAGATTCCTGTCATGACATTTTGCCCAGCTTTTTCAGTTCTCCAATAATGTTTCCTAGAATTTGACAGTTAAGTCCTTTATTGTTCAGTTCAAAGGCAACCCATACCCAGAGTTCATTACAGTACTACCCCACCCACTCTCTGGTATTATTGTCTTGTGGAAGCAAACATGTGCTTGTGTAAGAATCACACTGATGGGTAAAAATTGTCTTCCCAGGGGGTAAATAGGGTCAAATGATGGAGGGTTCGGCACAACCAGAAGCAAGGTCGAATGGGCCCTCTGCAGTGCCCAGCAGCCCGGTGGATTCCCCTGTGAGCCCGCCTCTGTCCCTACAAGAACCAACCGAGGAGGAGCAGTCGTCTCTGACCAGTGTCATCCAAATGTGGATTCAGTTTGCCAAAAGCTTTGCAGTCATCTTCCCTATCTACGTTCTGGGATATTTTGAGTTCAGCTTCAGTTGGGTTCTGATTGGACTCGCCATGTTTTTTTATTGGAGGAAGCACTATGGCAAAAGGGACTACAGGATAAACCGTGCGCTGGCGTACCTGGAGCATGAGGACAAAGTGGTGAAGCGGAGCTTCCCAACCACTGAGATGCCGCCGTGGGTAAGTCCTGCTGCACTGTTAACATTTCCATTGTCTTGTTATCATCCTTTTGTATTTTGAGTCCGGTTCAGGTTCCCTGTTTAGCTTTGGTATTTTCCCAGTAACATATCTTGTTTGCTGCCAGTCTGCCTGATGGCAGGTTCTACCACCAGCATGTCTCGTCAAACTGAGGAGAGCCAGATGAGGTTGTTTTAGCTCCCACAATTTAGATCAGAGGAGCATGTCAGCATTCTCTTGACTGGGTTAGAGGTAAATCTTTACAAACACTTGAAAATCTGATGTTGATGTAGAAAAGTTCAGCTGTGATTACCTGTTCTTCAATTGAATATTTTGTAGATTGCTGCTGTCGGCTGAAACAAGTCAGTTTTTGTCATATTGATGGCCTAAAAGGACAGAGAATTTCTTAGTAATCGAGTGGTTAAAGTAGAAATGGTGGAAAAAGGCTTGAACAGTGGAGTTTCTTTGAGGATCCACTGAGAGATTAGTGCATTTGCAGTAACAACCAGGAATAAAACCAGAAACGTGCCTGACATGTGACCTTCTGTATGTATGTGGGGGGTCTCATAAATAGCCACTTAAAAGGTCACACATTCTCTCCTTTTGCTGTCCAGACTCCTCATTAGTTCCATGATTTGCTCAACATCAAACTCTGTTCAGTCATGTTCCCCCACCCAAAGGAGTAGTCTGTGAATCACTGGGAGGAAACGCCCACCTGTGACTCCTGAAACCAGTATTATCATGTTTGTCTGTCAGTATGAAGTATGAGGGGGTGACTGACTGGCCACACAACTTCCAAATTGTTTCCATTCTCCCTTTCTCCTCCGCTCATGCCCGTCTCCATCTTCTTGATCAGTGTTGATTAAAAGCTAGGCTATTTTTGGAAATATTTAAGATGAAAGAACAGATGTGTACAGTTATACCTCCCCTAATGTATGCCAATCATTCTAGCTACGCTTTGACTAAATGTCTGGTACGGTTGATGCCAGGTATGCGGACATAGTGTGAGATGTTCATTACGTGAGATGTTCATAGTGAAAATGTTCAGAAAGTGAGATGTTAATGCGAAATGGTCATAATGGAAAATATTCATATAAGAAGTTCAGAATGTATGAGGTTCAAAACGCAAAATGGTCACAACGTGAAATGTTTTTATAGCCTGATAATCATAACGGCAGGTGTTCATAACGTGAGGTGTTCATAGGGCTTGACGCTCGCGACACAAAATGGTCTTAATGTAAAATGTTCAGAACGCAAGATGGTAATAATGCGAAATTGTCATGACGTGACATATTCATAACAACAGAAGTACAGAATGTATGATGCTCATGAGACAAAATGGTCACAACGTGAAATGTTTGTAGAGCCTGATGTTCATAACGGCAGGTGTTTGTAATGGGAGATGTTCATATGGCTTGATGTTCATGACACGAAATGGTCATGACCTAAAATGTTCAGAACATGAGATGTCACAGCCCAGTCTCAGTAAAATGCGTACATATTCCACGATTTGGGAAATACCGTGTATAATATACGCCAAAACCGGTTTTTGCGTGCATATAATATGCACGGTCCTAAACGTGTTAAAATGTGGTTTCCACAATTGACACGTCCCCTGGTGGAGGCGTGAGCATCACAGACAGCCCCACAAACAAACAATTTGCTTTTCTAACCCTAACCATAACCGTAATCCTAACCTTAACCAGGAACGACGTCATTTAGAAAAGAGCCGGAGGATTTCTGACCACGTGATCAAAACGAAACCTAAAAAGTCGTGTATATTGTACGCCGGCGCACCCCATTCTCTACCATTGCGTATCATATGCACGCAAAAAGCGTGTTTGGCGTATATTATACACGGTATTTCAGAGTGCAAAGTCGTGGAATATGTACGCATTTTACTGCGACTGTGTTGGATGTCAACGAAAAATAACGAGAAATACTCACAACAACAGAAGTTTACACTGTTTGATGTTCATAATGTAAAAGGATCATAGCATACGATGTTCAGAACTTAAGATGTAAACTCAAAATGGTCAGAATGAGAAGTAATCATAACACAAGATCAGAATGTGAGATCGTCATAACGCAAAATGTTCATAGAGCCAGATGTTCATCACGGCAGATATTCGTAATATGAGATGTTCATATGGCTTGATGTTCATGACACAAAATGGTCATAACAAGTATTCATAATGCCCCATGTTCAGAACAACACATTCCATAATATGTTTACTATACCAGATGTTTACAAAGTTCATAACATGAGATATTCAGAACACAATATATATTCACAACACAAGATGTTTGTAATCTGATAGTTTTATTTGTCTTTCACAATTTCTCATAAACTTAAATAAAAATAAAAACATATATTCTGTTCCCCTCAAAAAAAGAAAGAAATAAATTGAAATAAAATGAAGATAAAGACGAGCAACCGTTAAAGAAGTGGTTTTATTCACATTTGTTTGTGTTTAGCATGAAAACCCAAGGCCAACATGCCAATGGGCGTGCATGTTCCTACGCACTACGATTTTTGGTGCTACACCTGCAGTCTCAGAGAGCTTTGTACTGTTTTGGACAAAATGAGACACTGATATGCATTGTGCCCTGGAGGAAAAATAAACCTGTCCAGCTTCGCAAACACAGTGGTGTCCTGTGTGTTTGTTACTGACAATGAGCAAGTCTAACCAGGAGTTTAATGGATCACTAGAGTGTAACAGTTTTTAACTGAGCCACGCAAGACGTAGGTATTGGTATTGACCCAAACATATTGGGTATTTGTGAAAGAAATTAAAAAGGATTTATGGGATTTTTTTTTTAATTCAACATGTGCTTGAAATGTGAGGATCCTGTGACTTAGTTTGGTTTGTCAGTTGTGTTCTTGGACTCCAGGTTCATGTAAATCATCCTCAGCTGTTTTCATTTCTGTCATTACCCTCAGTGTATTTAAGTGTCTGATTTTCAGTTTCACCTTGTAATTTCATCTGGACTTCTTTGTCACCATTTTGTAATTTTTCTGTTTATTTATTAGATGTTTTTATTTTTTTTCCACAAAACTTGGTCTCCTGGATTTTCGGTCGTACACCACCAGTCCTTGACACTAGTGCTGCCCATCCATCCATCCATCTTCTTGACCGCTTCTTCCCTTTCGGGGTCGCGGGGGTGCCGGAGCCTATCCCGGCTACTGATGGGCGAAGGCGGGGTACACCCTGGACAGGTCGCCAGTCTGTCACAGACTAGTGCTGCCACAAACGATTATTTTATTAGTCGACTAATTACCGATTATTTTTTCCAATTAGTCTACTAATTGAGTCATGGAGAAACTGGATGTAAAGCACACATCATAACCATCATTAGCTTTATGCTAACTAAAAAAATAGATATATAGCATTACCTGCGATAATGCTAGTGTGAATGCTGTAAGCTGAATTTGGCTGCTGAAGATGCTAGTGCTGATAGCTGAGACGCTGAAGTTGATAGCTGAAAACGCTGAAGCTAATAGCTAAAATATTAGTTAAATGCCAAATTAGCCTAAAAAACTGAAAAAATCTATAATTAGCCAAAATAGCTAGCATGGAGCTGAAATATTAGGTAAACTCCAAATTAGCCTAAAACTTAAACGAACATAATATTTTAGAAAAATGTCAATCTGGTTTTAGGATAAATCACAGTACTGAGACGGCCCTTTTAAAGATGTTTACTGACCTCAGAGATAATTCTGACACCCAGCAACTTTCCATTCTGGTGCTACTTGATCTTAGTGCCGCCTTCGACACTGTAGATCACCAGATTTTATTAGAGAGACTTAATTAGACAGACAGACTTAAGAGTCGGGTTGGCCTCTCAGGAGCTGATCTTAACTGGTTTCATTCTTATCTAGCTGATCAACACTTTTATGTAAGTATGGATACATGCTCCTCAAGAATCCATTAAATAAGTTGTAGGTTCCCCAAGGGTCAATTTTAGGTCCAATACTCTTTAATTTATACATGTTGCCTCTTGGGGATGTCATCAGGAGACACGGCGTTGACTTTTACAGTTATGCTGATGATACTCAGCTTTACATCGCCGTGTCTCCTGATGACCTTGAACCTGTAAACACTCTTTTAAATTGTATTTTAGACATCAAGTCATGGATGGCAGAAAACTTCCTTCAGCTCAACCAGGACAAAACGGAAGTTTTAATCATCGGTCCTGAAGACAAGAGAGAGAGGATTTTACCCAAACTCAGTAATTTTAAAATTTCTCACTATGTGAGATATTTGGCCGTAGTTTTTGTCTCTGAGCTGAATTTTACTCCACACATTAAAAATGTTGTGAAGACAGGATTTTATCATCTTAAAAACATTGCCAGACTCCGCCCATTTCTCTCTCTTGCCAGCACAGAGGTGCTGATGCATGCTTTTATTTTTAGTCGTTTAGATTACTGTAATGCCCTGCTCTCTGGTTTACCTAAAAAATCTCTTTCAAACTTACAATTATTACAGAACTCAGCGGCACAAGTTCTGACGAGGTCCAGGGGGCGGGAACACATTATACCAGTTTTAAAATTGCTGCATTGGCTCCCTGTGCGTTTCAGGATTGATTTTAAGATTCTTTTAATGGTTTATTAATGTTTTTATGGTCTTGGGCCTTCTTATTTAAGTGATTTGCTTTTAAGATATGAACCCTTAATTATTTAATTGCTTGTTTTAATTGTCTTAAACGATATTTATTTATTTTATATTTTTCAAAAACTTCTGTGTTTCCTCTTGGGGATCCTCTGTTCTGGGGTTCCCTCTGCGGGTGTGCCATTGTTGCGGTGCCTGTTCTCATTGGGGCGGCTGGGGCCCTGCTCTGTAGAGTGGGCCCTGTGCTGCCCTGTGCTGGACGGGCGCTGCGGCGGTGGCCCCTGTGGTCAGACTGGGCCTTGGATTAGATGGATCCCCGTAATACCGTTTCTTCACAGCAGTACCAAGCCAGACTGTTTTCTTACACCTGTAGGTCTTTGTTCAGTTTTTTTAAATATTATATTGAGGGAGGGAGAAGCTGGGGAAGGGGGGGGGTACTCATTCTGTTTAAATGTCCTTTTCTACTTTTGTGTATTTGCTTTTTAACACACTGTCTTTTGTATGTATTTTATTTGATTTTATGATAAGCGCTTTGAGCTTCTTTCGAATGAAATGCGCTATATAAATAAATAAAGTTTGAAGTTTGAATAAAAAAACAGAAAAATCCTTAATTAGCCTAAATAGCTAGCATGTAGCTGAAATATTAGCTAAACTCCAAATTAGCCTAAAAAAACTGGCACTCAAGGTTGCATCACAGCACATAAATAAAAGCATAAAAACACTACAATAGCATAAAAACACAACAATTTAATAACAAACAAACAACAGTAAGTCAACAGCCAAAATTACAGGTAAGTGTCAAGTATTAAATGCACCACGAAAGAGGTAAGTTTTCAGATGTTTGAAGAATTGAGAAAGTGAGTCCATATTTTGTAGATCAGAGGGGAGGGAGTTCCAGAGTTGTGGGGCAGAGCTGAATGCTCTACCCCCCATGGTGATGAGACGTGATCGGGGAGGAGCCAGTCGGAGGGAGGAAGAGGATCTGAGGGAGCGGGTGGGAGTAGCGACAGTCAGGAGCTCTGAAAGATACGGAGGGGCGAGGTTGTGGAGGGTGTGGCTAAGTTATCCGGTGAGGTACTGGTAACCAATGGAGCTGCTGTAGGACGGGTGTAATATGCTGAATGGAGGGGGTTTGGGTTATTATCCGAGCAGCTGAGTTCTGAACCAGTTGAAGCTTACGGAGAGTTTTTTGAGGAAGTCCAGAAAGAAGGGAGTTACAGTAGTCGATCCGGGAGGTGATGAGACTGTGTACCAGGACGGCTGTGGAGTGAGGGGTGAGAGAGGGACGGAGACGGAAGTAAGCGGTCCAAGTGATGTTGTTGATGTGGGCAGAGAAAGACTGAGTGCTGTCAAGGATGACACCCAGACTCTTAACCTGAGGGGAAGGGGATATGGAGGAGTTGTCGAGGGAGAGAGACAAATTACAGTTCTTACTGAGGATGGATTTTGTGCCAACAATGAGAAGTTCAGTCTTATTGCAGTTTATTTTAAGGAAGTTTGCTGTGAACCAGGACTTGACTTCAAGTACACATTCGAAAAGGGAGGAAGGTGGAAAAGTGGAGCCAGGTTTGGAGGAGATGTATAACCTTAATAAATACCAAATAGTCCAAAAAGCTAGCAGAATGCCATTATAACTTTTAACTTTGCTACACAATGACTCCACATAATATAAAGTAAAGACTAATTGACTATTAAATTAGTCGTCAATTATTTGTCGATTAGTTGACTAACCCTACTTGACGCAAAGTTTGCTTATTATACCACAATGTTTACAAGCATCTACTGACTTCCTGTTGAAAAGGCAGCTGTGATGCTTTAGCTTTTTTTTCTATTCTTTACTGTTGACAATGATGCTGGAGAATAAACTGGAACAATACACACACACAGATCAGCACATCTATTATCGCACTTATCACACAGACCCTGTGAGAAAAGATCCTGAGCAACAGTGGTCATAGCAGAATAAAACAAGTCCTTGTTGAGTGCTGGTTCAGAGGGGCTTCAGTTACGTTTGAACAAGCCTGTTTTCAGATTCATTGTGGCTCGTAAACAGTGTTTACTCAAGTCCGCATCCCGCCGAAGATTCTTTGCCTAATTAGTGAAATAATGTCAAATACCTTGCCAGCAACTACGAGACTCTACTTGCAGCACAGCAGTTAGGTTATTCTAGAGTCTATCTTGCCCCAAAGTATGACTCTTATGGAAGCTGGTAATGCTCTGGGGTCTGGTCAGAGGTGTGCCACAGAACAGGGCTGCTGTGATGGATCTCACAACAAGTAATTTCAAACCTTTACTCTACTGTTTTGGCGAATGTTAGCCAAACCTTAGCACAGATGGTAAAAAGATTTACAAATGTCACCAGGAGTAACAAATACTCAAGCCTCTGTGCTGCTGTTGGCATAGCCATGCCTGACCTGACTGTCAGCAGGGAACTTTGACCCTGAGAGGAACTTGAATGCTGTTGGTCTGACCCAATCCAGCAAAGTTCATCTCATTCACCTCTGCTACAGTGACCTTGAAGATCATGAGTCCTGCAGTCACTATGAAAAGAAAAGACTGTGAGAAAAGGATCGCATACCGTAAATGGGTCTAACATTCTAAAAAGAACACCTTTAAAATAGTGTTTTTTCAATCTTGGGTTAGTGTTTTAATAACAAAAAACAGTTCAAAAAGATCATTGTAGTGTACTTTAAAACTATTTTTTTAGTTCTCTCCATATTGGTCAGTTATAATTTCTCTAAATCTAACTTCCGAAATTTGGTACGTATGTGGGACAAACGGGCCTGATAGAGTTTTAGCGTGCCTTTAAGTCTCTTTTAGGTTTGAGGATTTATTAGTCACCTGCCCATCAAAAGAGCACATTTTTGTGGATTTAAATGAGATCCCACTAATAACATCTAATGACACAGATCAATACAAAAAACGATTTCTTCTTTGTTTCTCGCAGTTGACAAATAGTTTTCCAATGCCTGACAGATGCTGACACCCATTATCATAGTCTTAGGCTAAATCCAAATTCTTCCCCTACCCCTCAGGCCTCCCCCTACCCTTACGTTTAGCACCCAAACAGACAGTTTTGGAGAAGACGATACTATCACTCGATGACGTCAATCATTTTTTCATAACTTCTTTATTAATTTTCTGACTCATTTGCCGGTGGCATCGATATGTTTTGCTACCTCAGCCTTTGCTGGTGCCTGTGAATCTTAAATGAGATAAACTGTGCTATAATGTCAAACAGAAACAAACATCTCACTGCAGTCATCTCTAAAATGCAGGAGCTGCAAGAGGATTTGTGTCTCCTTGGTTTTGCCTTTCAGCAGCTATGCCTGGATTGAGGCCTCAGAGCCTGTGTGGGCAGGAGTTTATGTGGAGACAATAGCACACTTGCATCAGTGAGAGTCTACCCGGTCTGTGCAACTGCTGCTCTGTTTTTGCACAGATGTGGCATTTGTGTGTAGGGATGTTTTTTTTTGTGTTTGTGAGTTGTTACCATTGACTGTATATGAGAACTTGTCAGTCCCTGATCACTTGATTATCTTGTAAACCTTTGATCCCAACATGCAGAAAATCAGACAGCTTGTGGCACTTAAAGGACTAGTAATGGGGTTGTGGGTCTTTTTCGGCGTTAACTGTATTTTGCCTTATATTTACCATTTCCAAATGTTTTGGCGTGTTTTGAGCAAGAAATATTGAAATAAAACGGCATTTTTGCGGCCAATCCATATGCAAATTTCCTCTTCCGGGGAAAAGCTCCGTTTTGGTCACGTGGTGCGTGTGACGTCGCCAGGGTCATCATAGCAAGATGGCTTCTCCTTAGCGTGTCGGAGCTAGCGATAGCGGCGATATTTCAAGGTCCACAATTCTGTCTTCAGACTCAGATTGTGGAAACATTTGTTCTGAAAGTGACGCTGATTCTGAGGCGCCGGGTGTTTGTGGTTTGAGGACTGTAAAGCCCTATCAATTTGAGCCGGCAGCGCGGAAAGTAGGAGCTCACTATTTGGCAATGACAGTGACAGTGACGCTGAGAATGCCGATGGAAACGAAAGCTGTCAGTTTATCAGAGCCATGCTCGAAGCTGGAAGACGTGGAGCATCTCGTGAAGCTTTGTTTACAGATCGGAACCTTTTGGCGACTCTAAATCAAATCATCAATGAAGCTGACTATCCGGGTCGGTAATGCAAAGTTTCATATGCAAAATAAAGAGCTTAGAGACATGTTTGCAGGACCGTCCGCCACTTTATTAATATTTATTTATTTATTCACTTATTTATTCACTTTATTCACATACCCGGAAGCTCTTTTACCACCAAAGGAGGATGTAAACAGTGCTCCGTACGCCCCGTTCTCCACATGAATCGTCCCGTTTCAACACACAACAACAACAGGGGATGACAACAGTCTGTCACGTTAGCTAAGTACACTGAAAATTCCGAAAACGATTCCTCTTCAGATGAAAGAATCACACAGAAATGAATGAGATCTGATCTTTCACAGAGGAAGAAATGACTGGTGGACCGCTGCGAGTGTCGATGGTTTCATCAACGGATCTGCAGAGATCCTGCAAGCCACCATCAATGATTAATAAACTGCAAATCAAACAAAGAAACTTCCAAACATGTGCAATGTTTTAAACATTCAGTTTACCTGTTGAAATCAGAAGCTTTTCACAGTTTAGTCGGTCTGGTTCTGCTCACAGTGTTCATTCACAATAGGCTCATTTCGATTGTAAATCTCGTAAATTTACAACTTTAAAAATCATAATTTTATTTATTTATTTTTTTTTGTGGCCCTAACACTCCGTCGGACCATAACACCGATGTTTATAGAATTCAACTTTGCCGCAGCGCACACACATACATGTATCTGCAGACACTCTGGGTCCGCCTGCATTCTGCTGCTGGCGCTGTCTCACTCACATGACGTCAACGCGTCACGTGACCCGAATCGAGCCGTTTCTGAAGCAGGGCGAAATGCGAGTGTGATTTGTCGTTGATTTTGTCAAATTTTACAAAAACCTGCGTTTGTCAACGGTAATTATGTTATTTTTGATACATTAGAACATACGGAATATATCTGGATACGCATTTTAGCTTTGTCCCAGCCCATTACTAACACTTTAAAGAGCAAAGATGAGCTAAATAAGAACTGCACAGTTGAGGCTCCTAATGTAATTAGCTATGAGCTAGATTAGATTATTGGTGCAGTTTTTGGTTGTTTTCTTTTTGTAGGAGTCTTGCCAAAATGATTGTCATGTCTTTTTTTTCAACCAATCTGACATGTTTTAGATGAGAAACATGAATACATTTACAAAAACAGAAACTCTTGAAACCCCGGGCTTCTGCTTGATCACATAAATGGACCGATGGTGGATAATTTTCCAAATTATGGCTTTCTAATTGTTATTATCGTGTTTACTTATTTGATTCATTATAACATGTGCAGCATCTTGATTCCCTCTTTTTCTATTTGCCCAATTAATATTTTCTTTTCTAATTTTTTTTAAAATTGAGCCGTATTTTTCAAAACACAGATTCTTCCTACTCATGTGACATTACCTTAATGCCAGCATCCTTAGATATAACTATTTTGGAGAGTCTTTTAGGCACTGAAGTCCTTCTCGTTGTAACATCACAAATCCTCTCTTGTGAATAACTTGGTTTGTGTGAGTTATGGTTGGTTTGTGGCTGGAGAAGGAAGTTGCGTCTGATGGCTCTGGATGTGAGTGTGAGTAAGATGTAGAGGGTGTTGTTTCTGGAAAAACCCTGACTGAATGGAGGAGATCTTTTCCCTCCACTCTACTTTTACAGAAACTGCCTCACTGTTGTTCTTGATCTGTAACGGCTACCCAATCTCTGTGGATGCATGAATATTAAGTCACTTTCTCTATGTGGGCAACATTGCAACAGTTGAGTAATTTGATTTAGATTTACTCCGTAATCCGATATTTTTATATGCTGTTCCAAGGTTGTAAACCTTGTAATTCATAATCAAAAGATTCAAATCAAAGATACATTAAAGAGATCAGCTCCCAATAGCGTTTCTCGACTGTTCTACCTCCGTTATGACTGTCCGAGCCATTTCAGTGCGGCTAACTCCGTGATCACATGAATCTATGTTTTCCTCAGCGACAGAGAGCTTCCCCAACTGGATATCAGTGTCATAAAGTAAAAGAACGTCACCTAAATGCAACACTGTTTATACTGTTGTCATTACAGTCAATGAAAATCTCAATGATAGAATGACAGCCTCACGGCTTGGAATCATTCTCTCAAATGGTTATTATTCATAGACTGGCAGCAGGAAAAGAGGAGAATTGAGTGTTGTACTCTACAGCAGCTGCTTTTGCTGTTAATTTTTTGTCTGTGTTACCTGAGTTCATAAAGTTTCAGTATAAGTAGTGCTGTATCTTCTTAATCTTGGGGAACAACAGTCAAATGAAGCAAAAGAAGAAGAAACCCTTTGTAATCTTCTTGAGCCTGGTTTCCACTGAGCGGTCCGGTACAGTCCAGTATTTTGAGCGTTTTTATTGTAAAATGAACCCATTAAACAGTACTAAACTGTAACTCTTGGGTTCCTCCATAAGTTGGAGGTCCATTGAAAAGTGGAACAGAACGGTCAGGTTGGAGCCACTGTAGCCACTCGTGATTGTAAGAAAGTGATGACCACATTAGAAAGTGCCAATGTAGTGCTCATTTGAGCTAAGGTTTCAACGTTTGTAGGTGTTGGGTTTTTGTGGTTTCCTGTGTACTGTTTTGATCACGAGCCTATATTGAAAATGCCTTCAAACAACAGCAAGACCAGGTCTGCAGTGGAACTTCCTTTCCATCTTTGTGACTGTGATACAGACTGAGCTAGCTGCACGCTAGTAGTCTACACCGCGCATGCACCATTAAAACAAACTGCTCAGTGGAAGCGAGGCTTCACTGAATGGGACCGCTCGCCAAAATTAACTGGACCGTACCGTACTACTCCTTACCGTACCGGACCAGAACACTCAGTGGAAGTGAGGTTTTGTAGTCTTGTGTAGGAGTGTGCGGTCCTGATCCTTAACATTTTTCTTTTTTTTTTAAAACATTCCGTAAACCTTTTCATTATTATATACATTTTATTTCTATAAACATTTAAAGAGGGTACGATTGTTGTCGCTACATTTTCTGTAAGTGGAACTCTATTGGTTGCACCGCTCACCCCGCATGGGAGAACCACACGTCATTCTGCTAAAACATCTTTTACAATAACTATGTAGGTGTCACCTCACTTTCACTAAAACATTTTACAGTCAGAGTATGTCTTTGGATGTTAACAACAGTAATAACCTCTTAGAATGTTAACATAGCACTTAACATGTTTATCATAATGAAAACATTCTCTTCAGTTTTTAAAAAAAACGGAAAGGAATAGACACGTTAAGGATCAGGACCGTACGATCTTCCAGAGGACCTGGAAGGACCTTACAAATGTTTTCTTCTTCTGCTGTTTTGCACAATGGCAGTTTACTCCCTAAGTTAAGAGGACACAGCGCCACTTACAGATACGTTATTTTCTTCGGTAATCCAAACACATTATTAATGGCAATTTCGGTTGCAGCATCCCGTGACAACTCTGAGTACAACTGTCTCACTTCTCATCATTTCCTGTTTCCAACAAATGAAAAATAAAAACGATCAAACGGAGAAAATTACTCTAAACTGTGTGTCTGTCATTTTCCTTTGTCTGTAATGAAAACAATATACGATTTTACAGCATTGCATTTGAGCAGTGTTTTTTTTTTGTTTTTTTTTTTTTTTTTGTTTTGGGCGCTGAAATCCAGTCAGGAGAAGCTCTCAGTTGTTGAGAAAAACATAAATTCTTGTGATCACTGAGTTTTACTGTTTCGGAATGACTGTTGTAAAGTAGGGGAAGAGGGGAAGGGCCTTGTGGTTCATGCATGCAGGGTAAGTGCTGCAACAGATAGAGTTACGCATACAGAAAATGTAGCGACAATTGTTATTAACATCCAAAGAAATACTCTGACCGTTAACCGCTTTAGTGGGAGTGACGTGACATCCACACATGCGTAAAACAATTGGGTAGTCGTTACAGATCAAGTAGTGACACTGACTCCTTAGTTTTTCTTTCATTTCTGGAGGGTGGGACAATATTCTGTATTTAGGAATGGAAACGTTAGATGACGAAAGCGCTCTCTGCTGCGCTGCTTCTCTCTACCAGACTGTTTCCATGTGGTTTCTTTGCTCCGGCTGTGGATTATGACTGGAAACTATTAATTATTAGCTCTGTTTTCATGAGAATGTGTTACCAAGCGGAACGCCTTTTCCTTTTTATCCTCATAGTCATTTTTAATTGATGACCTTAAAGTGCTACCGCCTGTCTGTAACACACCGCTGCACAGTAAATTGCAGACTGTTTTTGTTCATTTCCCTCCCTGAAATAAACAGCCTTTTGTTTGGTGTTGACGTGACACTGCTCTGTATCCCTAGAGCCCAATAAGCTGAATAAGCCTTTCAGAGAGGTGGCTTCATTCTAACCACCTCTAACCCTCCAGAGAAGTTTTAGCTTCTCTTGTAGTATTTACCTCAGTCAAAACATTCAGTCAAAAAATGACCCTTGAGTGGCAGAACTAAATGCTTTAAAATTATGACACATGCTCTGAAGAGGTGTAGCACCAAGCAGAGAAAAAAGGCTGGAAAAATAAGAAGTTGTTGGAGCAAAAGGCTCTGGTCAAATTCAACAAATATGTTCCAAAGCAAATGTGTAATTACAGAGTTCTGCTAAGTTTCCGTTTGTGCAAACCTGGTAGGACAGCTGTGCTGCTTCTCTTTAGTCGTGAAGGAAAAAAATACTCGCAGGGTCTCTGTTTATGGATAGTCTACTGAAAAAGATCTAGTGTTTCTTCTGAAGTGTAGTGTTGTTTCTTGTGGTAGGAGAAGGTTGATATAATGCTGTGATTACACCGGGCATGTGACGTGTGTTCAAGCATGCGCTGAACGCAGGTTCATTAGGATATTGTGTTCACACTGGAAAAGCAGGGGGTTCTTCTTTTTCTACTGTTTACTAACCATAGACTCTGTAAGAAAGAACTGGACTGAACAAACCCCCCTACTTCCGTGTTCCATATAGGAAGTAACAGTTAGTTGCAAGAAGGCCAAAGTCCCATTGACTTCCATTGAGAAATGGACAAAGATTTTTTTCCCTTATCACAAGTTGTTCGAGTTATACATTGACCAATCAGATGGCTCAATAAGCGTTTGTGGGTCTGACGTTGTTCGTGTGGGGGGGTTTGATTGACAGATGACGGGTAGCCAATGGGAGCAGACTTCATCAATGCGGTCCGTGAAGACCTTTTAACACCTACTTTACAATTCAACAATGTACCAATCATTGTCCTAATGTTGTTTTCCTCAATGGAATGTACCGATGCAGCAGTTTTGTAGAAATAGATTTCACGCCTGAGGTTATGTGCTTTGGACTTTTTTGTTAACGTTCGTTTTTCTTTATTTCACTGTTTTGATTGTAGCTTATAAATAATAAGTTGTGTATCATACGGAATGGTACAACTCCTTCATAAAATCACCAACCAAAGTTTCATCTTCGCCGCACTTTTCCAGCTTCAGCCTGAATTAGACGCAGACGTCTGAGGAGCGCAAGACAAACTTGAAAGGACCTGATCGTATTTTCAAAAAGAAAAAAGATCCAGCTGTTCACTTGTTAGGATGGTTATTTATTTTAAATACCGCTGAATGCGCTTCTCACGTGCATCTGATCAGACTGTAACCTGGCCACGCATGTAAAGAGACAAGCTGCAGCTGCACGCACGAGGGGGGGGGGCGCGCGCCGCTCTGCAGCGGCGTCACCCAAATGCTCCTTTTATCTTAACAAAAGGAATAAATGTAAGTAAATCCCAAAGGACCGCTGACAGAATCAAATGTTGGAATGGTTCTCCCTCAAAGACTTGAACAATGACTTGTACATTTCTCCGCCGTTATTAAAGTGGAAGCTGTTTACATCCCGCGGTCTCGTGGTCGAGGCGTGGAAAGAGGCGGACGGTTGCAATAAACTCACTCCTGATTGGTGACAGTACTTCCTGTAGATTCCATGACTCAACTATGACTCAGACCAATCGCTGGTGATGGGTTGCAGACGTTTGCAATATGGCGATATCTGTTTCAGGAAGTAACGATGAAGGCGTCAACACTTTTGTGAAATAAAGAGGATGCCATCCATATATCTCAACCAAATCAGAGTCCCTGATTGGTCAATGTTTAACCTGGTTTAACTTTCTACGTTTGTGTAATGGCTGCACGTTTTGTACATGGAGCCCAAAAACTGACTTAAAAACTTCCATAGCGATGAAGAAAAGCTAGAAATTTGATCCCGGAAGATAGGGATGTCCTGATCCAATGAGAAGGGTGTACCTGCAGGCCCGGAGACCCAGCAGCGTTTTCAGGACCGCATTCTCAGGACCACATTCTCAGGACCCAGGGTTTTTTATCACAGCGCCCCCTACTGGTTGGAGTTTGTTTTGTTACTTTTTGAAGACTTTACGAGGCACATTGCACACGTGAGTAGTAAGAGTAAAAACATGATCGAAGCGCTGTTACAACTTAAACAACTAAATCTTAAAATATAAAAACTAAACCAATAAATTTCCGTTTTTTGCAGAAACATAAACATTGATGTCTATATGAAGCTTAGCTCAGCTTAGCTTTTATCCAAATTAATGTTGTTTGTGTAAATCTAAATTCATGATGGTTTTCTAGCAATACATCTTGCAGAATTTTACAGCATGCACATTTTTTTTAATCTTTTAATCTTTTTTATTTGCTATAACTTTCTTTTGTTTAATTCATTAACATTGCCTCATTATAACCCAAATATGATCATGTATGACAAAACAGGGGAACACAAAATGTTTACTGAGCAAAGCCACATATGAATTGATATAGATTTTACTATTTTGCAGTATTTTGTAATATACAAACTTGATTCATTGCTATTGTCCAAAAAATATTACTTCTTATAATAATATTAGGTATTTATGCTGTATTGTTCAGAAGTAAATTACTTCTGTACTGTAGGTCTACAATTTTACATTTGACTTGTATATCTTTATTTCCAGATGAATACAACGATTTAAAAGAGGAAATCTTAAGATGAAACTGGGTTGATTGCTGCAGCAATGACCACTGCCCATTTTGTTCTACAAAGTATCTCAAACCAAAAAAAGAAGACATACTCTCCAACTAGAAAGTTTTTTTTTTCCAACCTTATAATGTTTAATTTAAAAAATGTTTTTGAATTATTAACAGCTGTGATTTATTGCACAGAAAACAGCATTTAGGAATTTACAATTATTACAATTTTTTTAGTTTAATGTGATGCATTATGAATGGACATTATTCTGTTTAATGCAACTCCTAATAAAAGTTATTCTACAACCTCAGCAGATACTGTTTAATTTCCTTTTAGGATTTGGTTTTTATTTGATTTTCTGGCATGTTTTAATGTTTGTATATTTTCTTTTTTTTTTTTTTAATACATGAGTTTCTCATGGAGAATGTGTTAAATTTGTGCAACAGAATAACACAAAATGTAAAGACAAATTTATATTAACCCTTTAAGCGCATTCCAGGCTTCTGACAAGTTTTAGGAGCTTAGAAAACACCAGACTCAAATCTCTATCAGTAGTTAGATAAAAGTAAGAAAAACATTGAAAATAATCAGTCATAATCAAAGTTAAGGGTGAATGAAACACACTCAATTCTCACCATTAGTAACATTTATTTAAAAAAAAAACTATAAACGGCACCCAGCAGCAAGAAGGCAGTGTCTCAAAAAACAAGTCCTGAAAACGTCCTGAGAACGTTGTTAGTCCTCCAGCCAGTAGGGGCGCTGTGTTAAAAAAGCCAGGGGCCTGAGAACGCGGTCCTGAAAATGCGGTCCTGAGAACGTTGTTGGCGGTCTCCGGGTCTGCAGGTTTATACTACTGGATCCAATCACATGATCAAAAATCGGGCCCGATCACATGGTTGATGACTCGATCAATATCGGATGTTGTCCCCCGATCACTATCGGATATTTAATTTATTCTTATTCTGATCAGCACCTTATTATTCCGTATAAATACTCCACTTGAAGTCTGCATGTCATGAACAGATCACAAATTGTCATTGCCTTAAAACGCAGCAGAAAACAGCAGCAGTTTAAACAGGATGCTAACAAAAACAAAGAAAAGAAAAAAAACAGTTTTCTGGTTTTAAATTATATTATACAGTTTTAACGTGTTCTGCTGGGATTTTTAAAGTTGCTTTAAACTAAAATGTTAAAAAAACTAATCTTGTATTTGTCATGCAGGTTTTCACTGGAAAGTTAGAAAGAAGGAGAAAAAAAGATGACTTTAACTTTCTTTATTTTGTAGACTTAAAACGGAATTAGTGGTTTTCTTTGGTGCAGAGCAGTTGTGACACGTGATCCAACCAACATCCTCTTCATCCACCCACATGCCCTTTTAGAGGTGTCATCTAGAGCAGAGGTCTCCAACCTTTTTCAGGCCACGGACCGGTTACATATCAGACAATGTTTTCATGGACCAGCCTGTATGAGAAGTGTGAGTCTGTTTCTTTTTCTTTTTTTTAGCCTCCCTTAACTTTTGAGGGTAAAGTTTGTCTGCATCCTCTGTATCTGCAACTGGTTTAAGCTTTATTTGTACACTACATTTGTTGTAGCAACCAGTAAAGCAGGATATAGATTTTCCTTTAACCCAACAAAATCAGACGCTAATTTCAGCTTCGTCCAACTTCAAATTTGCAACAGATAACCCTCAAAAAACAGTCACTAAAACGGGTGTTTTCTAAATATGAAAATAAATGTGAATCCACCATTTGAGCAACTTTAATGTCAGCATCCTCGTAGCATTAAACAGCTGGTTGCTGAATATCCTGCATTATTATAATGGTGTGTTGGAACAACTGTCACAATAAATTCCTATTTGGTGTAAAGACTGTTAATTTCTGCTTTTTAAATGCAGACTTCTTTTATTTTCAAGTCAAAGATTCTTCTTGTCTTTTCTCAATGACTCTTTTCTGCAAAAATAAACTTTCCAAATGTGTTTGTTTTTCGTCAACTTTGTTAACTTGGGGTTTTTAAGTTAGCAGTCGGCGCAGTCGCTTTGAGAAAAGGCTAATGGAATTTCAACATGTGACCAAGAGCCTTGACATGCGTTGAGAATGAACCTGTGCGGTGGAAAAAATCAAGTAGTTTAAAAAAGAAAAAAGAATTCTTTTAGAATCCCATTATAAAGAAAACATGTAGGTTATGTTTTTTCTTTTTCTTCTGTTCTGTCCATCATTGTGGCCTTGGGGTTGGGGACCACTGATCTAGCCGTTTTGGTTTCCTGTCTCTCCTTTAGAGCAGGAGTGCCCAAACCTTTTCACTCCAAAGGCCAAAATCTAAATGGGATCCAGTCCGTGGAACAAATACAATATTTTTGTATGTCATGAAATAAAAGGAGAAAATAAAGAATATGGTTTATTTTTTATTTTGAGCCTGCATTCATTAAGGTAACACACATTAGTAAGACTGAAAATTAAGTAACATTTGTCTTTAAAACTTTTCAAAATAGCTTCACTGAGAATTTTTAAATGAAGTACAAGAGCAAGCTAAAACAAACCCTCTTCCATTGAAAACAGCAAACTGGGATCCAAATGACAGACGTGGAGCTGCTCTGTGGACTTTATGTGTGTGTCGTTGTCGCTCCATCTTGGCTAGCTGAAAAAGTCCGCTAAAAGTAACGGAAGTGATCGTGAAGGCTCTTGGGAATTTCTAACACAAAGAAGCCCAAGGCTGACTCACTTTGGGGTTGTTTCACCCATAGCTGCTGGCAAAGAAAGTGCTAACAGTGCCACCCGGAGGCCAAAAGTATATTACAGCCGTAGAGTTTTGGAACACCGTAGAGAATCGATTGGAAACGGTACGGGCTTTACCCAACACTCTGTGGCCTCTGCAGCCATGACTTGGCAGGCCAATGGGTAACCTTTGGTGGCCAAATTTGGCCCGCAGGCCCCACTTTGGCCACCCATGCTCTAGAGCAGGGGTCTCCAACCTTTTATGCTCACCGAACTACTTTTACATAATGAAACAGCCGGAGAGCTACTCATGTTTGAAAACTTTTATTCACACTTCAAATTTTCACACTTAACAATTGAACACATTAAAGTTAGAACAAAACACATTTTGTGCTGAAAACTTTCTTAACTTTCACATATGATTCTGTCGGTGAGAAGCCTGGCACTGCATAGATTGGAGCAGAGAGCTGTAAGCAGGAGTGGATCCACTGATGGAGTCATTGAAATGCTCATCTGTCAGTCAGGATCTGAACTTTGACTTGATGACATTCATGTCAGAAAAGGCAGAATCACAAAGGTATGTCGACCCAAAGAATGCTGCCATTTTCAGAGCAGTCTGCTGGAGATTTTAATAATTTTCTGGCTGCACTAAACTCCAGAAGTGCTCGGAATGCTGCCAGGATTTTAGTTGAACATCATTGTGGAGATTTAGGACTTCCATTTCCACAGGATCAACAGAGAACAGGTCAGCATCTGTCCTGACAACTCACTGATGTCCACATCCAGAAAAGGTTCACAGTAAATGTCACACAAGGGTCCAGTTTTTCAAAGTCGCAGAATCTGGTTGAAAACTCTTCTAACCAATGTGAGCATTAAGGAGCTTTTTGCTCCATTTGCTCCTTTGAGCCCTTCAGGGGCAGCTTTTCTGCCCTTGAAGGGCCTTCTAGCATCTTTGCCACTGAGGGGAATTGAGCTTTATTTTGAAGGCCTTCATTGCACTGATCATGTCACAGATTTTATGGTCTGTTTCTTTCTTTTAATAACGGGTGCAATAACATGATCAAATTCCATGACCTTTCCACGGAGAACATGCTGGTGGATGAGGTAGCTCAGGAATTTAGGAAAGTCTTGCAGTGAGTGATGAATCCTGAGTGATCCCATCATCGCTGGTGCCCCATCAGTCGTTACTGAAACCAGTTTTTAAGGGGAACTGTTTTATCTATAAAATACTCTTTCACAGTGTTGTAAATTGCAATCCTCTTTATTGTGGTTATCAGTGGAAATAATGTCAGGAATTCCTCCTTTGTTGAAAAATCCTTAAAAACCATGTGTATGAAAACGTCCAGCTGAGCTGTATGGCTGGAGTCCACAGACTCATCAGTTTGCTGTGAAAACCAGCTCTGACTCTAGTTGTCTGACCACATCTGCAGACAGCTCACTCACTCTGCCGCCACAGTGTTTGCACCAAACTGGACGTCGGCGATGGCGGACAGAATCTCCGTTTTGTTTTTATGATCCTGGAACATTGATTCCACCACGGCGGTCATCTTCCTGTTGATGTATCCACCGTCGGTGAAGGGCTTCTCGTGCTTCGTCAAAATGTGTGCCACTTTAAATGATGCCTCTGATGAAGAGCATCGGTTTGGTGAAAAGAGACTGTTGTTTTTGAAGATTAGTCTTCAGTTCTTTTACCTTTTCTGCACGAAGACTGCTACCCACCGGAAAGTCCCGTGTGAAGTTGCCATGCACTTTCGTCCAATGCCGTTCCACGTTGCATCTTTTACCGCAAAAATAAACAAGCACGCTTATCTTTCACATTTGTGAAAAAGAAGTCCATTTCCCAGTCTTCATGAAAATGAAATATTTATTTGCCGTTTGCTGGCGTGATCGAGCTTCACCACTGCCATCGTTGCTAACCTAGCTCTTTGTCTGGTAGCTACTCCAATAACAGGCCAATAATTTCATTTCAGGTCGGAGGGGTGGAAGGTTTGGAATTTGTATTAATCAAACCTGTTCTTCTGTATAGCATTGCAGTGAGCTACTAAAAAAGGCCTTACCGGTGCTCACGAGCGACTGGTCAGAGACCTCTGCTCAAGAGTTTAAATGGAATCACACTGGTCAAGTTTTTTTCTTTGGTTGTCACGTTTGCAAAGGGCAATCAGTTCCACAATCTCCTGTGAAACTGCAGTTAATGTTCTGTCTAAAGACGTAAAGATATTTTTTGTTAATGATCAGGATCATTCCTGGCTGCTTTTGTTTTCAGTCTTGCTTACACGAGCTTTCTCTTCGAGGTGCAGCTTGACAGACAGGAGTTTTCAAAAACAGCCTCAGCATTCTTCAACTGTGACTCTCACTGTCTCATAGCTGAGAAGGATGCTGCAGCTTTTAGATGATCTGTGAGTTTTATTTCCTTCTCAGCAGCTGAAAAGTTGTTTGACATGTGTGAGGCTGTGGAGATGGAAAACACATGCACAGAATTAACGCAAAACAGTCCACGACGGTTTGTTCTTGCAGGAGATACCTGGTGTTTCTTGTATGTTGGTCCCTGTGCAGACACTGCTTATAACAACACCAATTTCAGAAATGAAGAAAAACATTTTTTTGTCCTGATTCCTTTAAGATCATCTAGGAATAAACAACATTTTGGAAACAACAGATCGTCTCAGTCTGGGGTCATCTTGGACTCTATGGGTAAAGTAATAGATCTACAATGAACTACGGCATAGTTTTTTGTTGCTGTCAGATCTTATCAGATCTACTGCTTGCTTTCTTGTTAGCTCGTAATGGTTCGTCATCCTCCCCGGTTAGTTCTGATGAAAAGAAACGATAGAACTCAATGGAAACTTTTTAGAAGACTTAACTGACTTGCACCTTCGGGTTTAACAACTACTGTGACACGAAGAGACGAGGAAGGTATTATCTCTTTATGACAAAGAGGCCGACAAGCTTTGGAATCTAAACCACGAAAACAAGTCGTTCTGGTCGAATCAATAAATCTTATCTCAATTATTCAGGAGGCCAAACCTAAAATGGTGATTGCTTCCTTCCTTTTTTCAAGCTGAGATACAGCTGGGTGGTCCAAACTATTAAAGTCTCCTCCTTCTGTACTTTGAAGAAGGCAGCATCACGTTTGATGCACGTCTCCTAAAGAGGAGAGATACATTTTTAAGGGAAGGGAGTCATTTGTTTTTTATTACATTTTTGTTTAGTGATTAATATCTTGTTTTTTTCTTTAATCATCACAACATAAGTTATCCTTTTGATAAGATCGGAGGCATTTAGTGCATCACCTCTTCATGACTCATCCAATTTCATACATTTCTGCTTCTGCTTTCATGTTTTATTTTCAATATTTCCTTTATTTAAAACATTTTTTGAGTTGTTTTCTTTTTTAAAATTTTGTCTACAATCTCCATAATCTTAATTAAAAGACATCTGGAAACATATTTACAATAAATCAAAAGATGATCAGATGAACTTTAACTATGCTGGCATCACATTTGTGCCTAGATGGATCATGAGTCTGTTCCTTCTTGATTAATTAGTCATAATTGTCACTTTTTTCCATTTTCAAAATTGATTTTTGGTCCACTAGTTAATCTATGGTTTCTTTAATAATGTGCTGTTTAGCCCAGTTTAACTCAAGTCTCTATGTTCAGCTGCTAAAGTGAAGGACTTTAGTCGGAGCTGCTGCTATTCTGATACATTCATTTCCCTCATAGTCTAAATGTTGATATTCAGACGGATGTTTTCGTTCCCAACATGGGATTTAGCTTCCACATAATAATAAATATAACAAAGAAGGTTTCACAGATTCATTTAATTAAAGTTATCATTATCCTGCAGTGGTATTAAAATAGCTCAATGTGACCAAACCGGATAGATTTTTAAACAACGAATAAATGTATGATCTAAAAACATTGTAGGAACTGAAGAAAACGGCCACTTATTACCATTAATAATAAAAAGATTGGACAGATAAAGTTCTGCATTTTTAGGAGCGTCTTTCTTCATTTCTTCCAGTTGTTTTTTGTTGCTTCTTGTGTTGTGTCACACTGGTTTGTTGTATCCACCAGATAAAGATGGTGACAAAGATGATGCAGTTATTTTTGGACAAACTGTTGTCCAGTCTAAATCTGATGTAATATTAAAGAAAACAAGGACTACAGCAGAACTACACACCTGTGCTGAGGTGATGTTTATTTTAGAATACAAGAGATATTCAGATATTAAAAATTGTATTTATCTCTTAACCCTAGACCACTATCGCTGGGTGATTTGCACTCGAGCAAAAGTATTTACACGATTTTCAATATGTTGCATTTTTCTAAGTGTCATTGCTCCCTGGGTACAGTCTCATGTCCCAGCAATGGGTGGACCAAAGGCCAAATCTCCAGTGTTATTATTATTATTTTTTTTCTCAAACTCCTAATTTTTCAGTAATTTTTAGCATGTTTTTAGGATCTTACTGTGTTTTTATTTTCCATTTTGTTTCATAAACCACAGTTTAAAATCAAAAGAAACTTCTCTAATTTATCACTTGTTGTCAAATTTTAATTATTAATTTTTTTTTGACAAATACTTTTTATTGGGTATATTTTATGGGGGAAAATGACCCAGCAAAAGAGAAGGTGTAATTTTTTATAGTGAAAGTGATCTAGGGTTAGAAGTATCTCCAGTCTGAGGAGATGCGGTTTCTGGTTGTGGCAGCGCAAGTGCTGGTGGTGGCAGATCATGAAAAACGTTCAGACCTTAGTGAGAATAAAGAACAGAAATCAAGAGGAAACAGTCTTATGTTACACATGTATGCTTAAAATTGCTACTTTAGTTGTTTTTGTTTTCATAAATACAGTATCTTAATTGTTTAACATAAGGCATATGGGGCATCAATAGTTTTAGTTTTATCTCAAGTTATAATGCTTCAAACCATTTCTATTTTTTAAAAGTGTGCACAAACAACACTTGTGTTAAGCAGTAAAGAGTAAAAAAAGTAAATAAATTGCAAACATAAACAAAGTGTTCTGAATACATTCTTTTTTCAGTTCATGAACCACAATAAATGAAATGTGTTAAAGAAACCAGACTTGACCTGATCTGATGAAAACACAGTAGAACTCTCCGTATGATGTAGGAGTGTTTGTCCCCCAAGGGGGAGGACAGAATGTGTTTCCTGGGGGGTGTCGTGTGTCACTCTGTGCTAAATGTGCTGCATGTTTATGTTGAGACGTTCTAATGTGACGCTTCCAGCTCATTGTCCTGAACAGAGTCACAGATATTCTCAAACATCTGAGGAATTCCTGAAGTCTAATGTTTGACATTCAAGGAGCCAGACTGTGTCTGTGTCTACATCAGGACAGCCCTTTGACTTCCAGAAGCGTGTTTGTTAGCGGATTTAATGTGACAACTGTAATAGGGAACATTTTTATTCATCTCACCCCTTTATTTGGATTTTTACCTTTAAATTACTGGCCTGTTATTTGTTGGACCAAAGGGAGCCAGGTTGAAAAAGTAGCTGTAGTTTATCTTTAACTACAAATATTTGGTGTGACCAAATCTTTTATGACTGTTTCGTAAGAAGCAGGACATCTAAATTCATCTTTTTTGTCTACCATCACCAGATCTTGAGTTCAGAAAACTACCATATATTTCGTACCATAAGAAACACAGAAGAATGAGGCACAAAGTCATTAAACAGAGAAAGAATGTTCTGTTTCTCACGCATAAAAATAACTGCATTATAGCTCGTTCACTTTCGGCTTATCCCTTTCAGGGTCTCCACAGCATAACAGCACCCACTGTTTCACATCAGTGATTTGGCAGAGTTTTTACGCCGGATGCCCTTCCTGACACAACCCTGTACTTGAGGGGCACAGGGACCCAGTTAGGCAGCAGCGTCAAGGGTCTTGACTAAGGACCCAATCTGGGTGGGGATCAGTGGACAACCCTGGGAATCGAACCCAGGGCTCCTGGGTGCCAGCCCTTCACCTAGCCCACTGAGCCACCCAGCCGCCAACTGCATTATAGCTCATATTAGACAAAATAAAACAGTCCGATGATGCATTATGACCACACTACATAGAATGCAGAGAGGCAGCAATCGGTCAGTGGGACTGATGGGAAGTTTTTGTATAGAACTGCATTGTTCTTCATGTTTGCCTCTTTTATCTGCAGTAATTTGGTGGTATTTTTGCCTTAGCCATTGTTGACTAACTCATGACTTACGGGGTGGTGGCAGGGTGACACTATGACACTTTGTGGTCAAAGCTGCTCTCGTGGCTGAGCAAAGGTCATTCCAGCTTTTATCCTTTCTTTGATTTTCTGGTTTCCCAGCAGACTTTAAAGGAACATTTGTTTTATGTCTTTTAATTTCTATGTGCTTCCCTTTTTCTCAAATGATTTTTCTGATCATTCTCGATCAGGCAAAGGCTAAAAGTGAACACCAGCTTTGGCATTCTGGGAGATTTTTAAATCACAGCACTATTTGCTAGAATCTAAATCATGACGATAATTCCAGCTCTTGTTTCATTTCAGGTCCATTATCCAGATGTGGAGAGAGTGGAGTGGCTCAATAAGGTACACACACACCCTTCACTTATCTACACCCTCATTCGCTCCACGGCGAGGTAGGTTTATAAATAGGAGTCTTGACCCAGTGGATCTGCTCTGCAGAGAAGATGCATCACTCTGCATTGGTGTGAAGACACTTTTAGTTCAAACTTAATGGTTATGCATGGACTTGAAAATGGCTGGACCATGAAAATGGTCTAATGTTTGTTTCTAGTGTTTATTAGTACAATATGGTCTTGATAGCTAGTAAAAGAAAGGAAGGCTCCTCCAGGCATACAATTACCACAACTCACCGGGAAAGTGTTCGTGGACGATCAATAGAAGCTGACCTTTAGCTGGGCATGCTTTGTGAGTTTGTCTTAGTGGTGTTTTTAATGTTCGGGCAGAGTCACTGCTCATGCTTTTATCCCACTGCAGTTCCCCTGATTAATTCAACAGCCGTCATTACAGTTACACTGAGTGTAAAAAAGCTGCAGCTAGAGCGTGTCTGGTTTGGACGTCTGTTCATTTTTCTTGATCTGTTGTTGCCCTCCGCTGCAGACGGTAAAGCAGATGTGGCCGTTTATCTGCCAGTTTGTGGATAAGCTGTTCAGAGAGACCATCGAGCCGGCAGTGAAGGGCGCCAACCCTCACCTCAGCAGCTTCTGCTTCACCAAGATCGACATGGGCGACAAGGTGGGCAAATGACAACATCTAAATTCTCATCTCTATTTTGATTTGCTTTTACTGTCACTGAGCATCATTACCTGATTCCTTTAACCCTTCCGCTCTCTTCGGGGTCCAGTTGACTCCAACCACATATTGATATGTGATTCCTTCCATGACAAAGGTGGACAGGATTTTATGTCTGTCATGGACATTAGTGAAACTCAAAAATCAAAGATAAAAAAAAGTTCAGCGCACTGTCTTGGGGGGTCCAGATGACCCCACTTTTAATGTAAACAAACTAAGGAGGGCGGAAGGGTTACTGCGTCATATTTGCTAACTGTCCTCTTTAGTTGTCTTGTGTAACCCTTAGTCAGCTTCTCTTCTGGCTGGATACGGATTGCAAAAACTGGACAAACCTGTACGGGGCCCACAGGGAACACCAAAGTTGTGGGCCGCCAGATGAACCTGTGGGGCGAAAATGTTCACGCACATTTTTTTTCTGTGGGCATTCTGGTCATAGCCAACACAGTCACAAAAAGCAATCGTAATTAAGGATGAACTAGGAGATGCAGGCACATCTTATGGATTTTCAGCTTTTCAAGCCCTCTAAATCCAAACAAGGAGCCAGTAAGTTCGATTCAGGTGATACATGCGCTCTCCTGGTGAACTTTTTTTCATGCAGTCTGACTTCTAAACAGTCTAAATTCTAACAGAGGTAGTTTGTGTTGACATTCTTCGAGCACTTTCATATCTCATGTACATGCGTAAGGATGCTTACATTAGTCCTACAGTGACAAAAGTGGAATGTTGGATCAATAAACAAAAGTTCTGTAATTTGTTACATTTCAAATGATTAGTTTATATCAAATTAACTTTTTGTGTCGAGTACACCTTCAACTCAATATTTTATTTGATACAAACTCATAATTTTAAATGTAACAAATGACAGAACTTTAGTTTATTGATCCAAAGTTCCACTTTTTTTAGTTACAAATACTTAATAATACATTTACCACACGCATGACTATCGGACGTTCTATGTTCATGTCGCTCTCTTTAAGATTGGACTGCTTCTGTCTTCATCCCTCTGTGGGCCCAGACAATCACAGACAACCGTACAGTTCCACCCCCCTGGTACATGTGATTAAGGCTTTTAGCTGACAAACTGAAGACACAGAAAGCCTGAAATGAGGGTCTGAGCAGGTTTGACTAATGTCAGCTCACCTCCACCTCTCTCATTGTGTTCCTGCAGCCGCTGAGAGTCAACGGGGTGAAAGTTTACACTGAAAACGTGGACAAGAGGCAGGTCATCATGGACCTGCAGATCAGGTAAATCTGTTCTGCCGTCCTGACTAACACCACGTTTAATGAGGTTTCAACAGCAGCGGGATTTATTTCAAGACATTTCTCACTTGTTTATCATCATGTGATTTAGTTTTTTTCAGTGAGTCAGCATTTTTAAAATATCACAAGCTTTGTATCACAAGACAAATAAAAATGAATGACTGATGTCAATAAAGCTTGAAAGTTCAGTCATCAGAAACACTTTATTGTACTGTGTAGTACTTATAGAGTATTTTAAGTAGTAATTACATGGTACTTTTGTTGTACTTACAAGGCAGTTTCATTGTAATTAATCTTTTTACAAATGGTAACATGAAACACAATAACATGTTCATTTCACTTCAGATTTTTCATGTGATTCAATTCACTAATCTGATTTATGTATTTTAAATCTAACCTCATAAATACAGTAAAAAGCCTTATTTTGAGGTATTTTCATTTAAATCTGTGGTGTTGTACTTCACTAAAAGATCAAAATACAACTAAAAAAAGTGGCTTTAAGAAACTTCCAACCTTTACTTTTAATTTACTTAAGAATTAAAAGAGAACAAAACATTAGCAGAATGCTCTAATTGAACACATACAAACAGCAGGAACATTTTCCTGAGCAATCCAAAACATTTTGACCACAAACTTTTTAATTAATTCCATACTCCATATTTTGATGTTCCTTATTCCACAGTTTACCGTCCCCCACATACCCCATTCATTTATGATTAGTTTATCCCTCTCATAATAAGTAATAATTATGGCTTGTTTGGGTTAGTTTTGAAAGCAACTTTAAAGTCACATATTGATGATGTCACAGAAGCACTGCGTACGTGGAGATCAAGATATGCAGTCTCTGAGAGCAATGTTGGAGGCATTTTCAGTTGAGTTAAACTGTGCATGCAAGTAAGCAGATGGACCTTTGTTTTATATTTGAGAACACAATAAAAATGATTAACGTGCTAATTCAACACCCCTAAGTTTAAATAGTAATTTCCATGTACTTACTCTCCTCTTATTAATAGCAAACACCATTAAAAAATACAATAAAGTATCACTCAAGTACTATGTAAATTCTTATAAAAGGTAAAATACACATTCTGGGCACTTCTTCCCATTACTTCTAAGATAGTTTCTGTTTACTTTCTATCTTATTATACATGGTAAATACTATCTAACATGCAATAAGTTAGCTAGTAAATCAAGGTACTTCATTTGTAGTTACCCCGTCTTATATGTGGTTTACCATAAGTATCACATACGCATGAACCAAATAACACCATTTCATACCCAGTTGGTACAACAGAAATACCATGTAACTACCACTTAAATACCCTGTAAGTACTGTACCATTAAAAAAGTGTTACCCAATCATCTTTAACTAATACTAGTAACAGAGATCTTTCTGGTTCTGGTTCTGCTAGATCTATCA
>NC_050514.1:8907935-8910621 GCF_002922805.2 Oryzias melastigma
AGCTGAGTTGAGTTGAGTTGAGTTAAGGTTCTAAAGAAAGATCTCTGTCCTCTCGTCTCTTTGTTTGCTTTTTCCTCTCATCCTAAAAATTCACTTTTGATTATTATTTTTTGCTTCTTGCAGTTTTGTGGGAAACACAGAAATTGACGTGGACATAAAGAAGTATTACTGCAGGGCTGGAATCAAAAGCATACAGGTACGGTGAGAAGGTTTCATTGTTCAAAGATCGACGATACTAATGGATGAAACATGACTCTCAAATAGGTTTTAGCAAAAGTAAAATTCATTTTTTATTAATTTGATTTTGTATCAAAAAGTAAACTTGTCTCAAAATTAAAATTCTTAAAGCAAAACCTCAACAATGTTTATTATATATATATATACATATATATTATTATAATAATGTTATTATAAGAAACTGAAAAAAAATGAAAAAATGTAATCAAACAGTAATCAAACAAAATAATCAAACAATAGTAAAAAACAATTGACTTGGCATTTTACAATCTACCTAAACCTCTCAGCTTTAAAAAATTTGTACATAATCAACTTCATGACTCAGCAGTTAAAGCTGAGAGGGGCGTCTGTCATCTTTCGGCCGTGGCGTTGCCCCTGTTACCTCTGCACAGAGACTTTTACATGAAATGTTGACACTGGAGCGATAACAGATGTCAGCTGTTGGCACAGAGTCAGGTCATATTTACAGATCAGAGATCGCAGAGGCAGGGAAAGTGAGCCCAAAGAAAACTCATTGAAGTTTGATGGGATCCTTGGTTTTGACACACAGTCAATATTTGACTTTTTACTGACCTGAATTGTCAAATTTCCCCCTTTTTAAAATAATTTTTAGTTTTATTATAATAAAAGTTATCTTCTGAGGAAACCTGTTCTGGCAGAACCGAGGCTTCACACTTGGCACTCTGCTAGGACTCAACTGCTGGGAGCAAACCGCCACCAAATTTGGTGCTGCAGTGGAACGGTCTGCATGTCTGAGCTTTGAGTCACTGCAGCATGAAAGGCCGACAGCGTCTCCATCGGCTTGTTGTTTCAATTTTTCCCTTTCTGCATCGATTGCTCAGCTTTTAGTCCTGGACATGGATTATATTACAACATTAAGTTAATGCACTGACACAAGAGGGAAAGAAGAAAGAGAAGACTGCCACCGAGGAAGCAGAAGCACAGCCTTTATTCAAAATGTAAGAAGTCTGTTTAGAACCATCTTCAACCTTTACAGTTGCTTTGGAGACACTTACGTCAACACAGGACTGTCTCTGCTCTGATTCAGGAGCCAAAACCAGAGCCGCTTTCTGTACTTTGGGACAAAAGAAGAATAAAAAGTGCCGCAACAAATTTGCACACACCTTTCTGAGATCAGGTTTTACTCTGTGATTATGAGTTGGTGCTAAAACTGCTTCAAGCAAATGTTTGTGGCCTGGCAAAGCCTTCTGCATTATCCATAAGAAAAACGTGTGCCACTTGTACCGGGCATAAGATGAAGTTTCTGGAAGATGGTTAATGAGACGGCAAACTAAGCAAATAAGGAGCTGATGATTTTGTTTTTTACTGCAATAAGGCACAACTGCTAGCAACAGAACTTGATTCAGGCTCAAAAGATTTAGTTTAAACAAAATGTCAAGTTTATATTTGGAATCAATGATTTATATATGGACATTTTTTAAGTTTAGTTAGGTAACCTTGAACTTTTTTAGCTGTTATTTTAGGGTTTAGTTAGTGAAAAACACTAATTTGAGTACTGATGTTTGCACATATTTTTATTGCTCGTTTTTTTTTCATGTCTACATCAGCGAAATATTTTATTACTGATCATTTCTGCATAAAAACTGTAGAAATTATCCTTAAAAAAACTAAGATACAATAAGTTTAGGTTTCCTTCACAGCTCTGCATTTGTGTTCCTGTTAGAAAAACTACAAGAGGCCTATATGTGTTTAATTTCATGCTAAATAAAATCACTTTTTCATTGAATGAATGAATGAATGAATGAATGAATGAATGAATGAATGAATGAATGAAATGGTTTATTTCAAGCAATCAGGTCATAATACATACATAACATATCACTTAATAAATCACAAGTTGATCACTTGAAAGGGAGTGGAAGGAAGCGAACTTATATAATCCCACCCCGACTCGACCATTTTCTCTACATGAATTATCAATATCCGGTTCAGGACTTAATATCAAATATTAATAAAATCAGGCTATTTGGTTTGATTTGTGATTGTTTTCCCTTGATAATCCTCTGGAACTGACAGACGCCCTCAGGCATCCTGCCATGCAGCTTTGAGATTAACATCATAAAACTCAGTCTAAAAAAACGTATTTGAATATGCTGTGATTGACATTTTATTGAGTTAAAGAGAGAATAAGGCAATTATTTGTAGTTTTTGGACAAAAGCAACCTTTTATTTTAATAATTTTAATAAAAAAGGCAGAAGATGAACCTCAATCTGATGACTGCAAACCAGATAAGAGGACCCGCCTAATGTCTGCCATTAGAAATCCAACAATAAGGAAACCAATTATTATTTTATTTTGATTTTTGTCTAAAAGTCGCGAAAACTCGACGGTTCACTGTGAAAGATCCCCTTGTTGTGGGAGGCAAGAAGCTCAGAGTGGACAGACATCCCTTCACCTCTGGGCAGATTTCTGTCTAGTAGAACACCT
>NC_050514.1:8910668-8916568 GCF_002922805.2 Oryzias melastigma
CACAAACAAAATAAGAAAAATGTATGAAAAAAAGCTGCAAAAAACAGAATTCCAGGAAAAATGTCAAATGGACAGCAGTTCTCTTAGGACAGAAATTCGTTTGTTTTTGGGCTCCCTGGTAGCTGAGGCCACACGGCAGACTGAAGTACAGCTTCTGTATGTATAACAGTCCGAGAAAGGTCTCATCATGGAGCTGTGAGGTCTGTGATGTTCCCCTACCAACACAAACTGTTCATATATGTGGCCCAAAGAATTTTACCTGGAATTTTTTTCTATTTTCCTTCAAAAACATGTTGATTAGTTTGTTGACATCATTTGTTCTTGTTGTTTTTAGGAGATTACACCTAAAACTTTCATTCTATCTAAAAGTGGTTTGTTAAACATTTTTGAGGTTTCCACAGCAAAATGAATAACATTTTTCCTGATGGAATTTTCTGTTTCTGCATGATTTTATGTCTACTGTGTGAATACAACATATAAAAATGACACGATAAAGGAAGTGTCACATAGGTGAGGTTGTGCTGATTAAAATGATACCAAATAGGCAAGATGGTAGTCTTTCAAATTGAAAATACAGAGGTAAATTCAAAAGTAGATAAAAACTGAGTTTTAGGCTCTAGGTTTGGTTTCAAAGGGTTGAGTGAATTAACTGATTAGTCTTTAAAAAAGCACCATGTTGATGATCACACGTTCTCCTGGGACCTGCAGGTCATCAGAAACTGTTGAAGTCAGGAGGTCTTCATATGACAGGAAGTGTGATGGTGTTGTGTTCTTCTCTGCAGCTTTATGGAACGTTGCGGGTGGTGATGGAGCCGTTGCTGGGCGACATGCCTCTGATTGGAGCTCTGTCCGTCTTTTTCCTCCAAAAACCTGTAAGTTCCTTTAAAGTCGATCCAGAATATTAAAACTATATATGTTGTTATTAAATACATAAATAGCTTTAGCAAGGGGTGGCCGTGGTGCAGCGGTATGGACGGTCAACTCGGATCGGAAGCGAGCGGTTCAACTCCCGCCTTGTGTCGAAGTGTCCTTGGGCAAGACACTGAACCCCAGATTGCCTCTGGTGGAAGGTTGGCGCCAGTGTTCAGCAGCGGAGCCACCACCGGTGTGTGAATGTGTGTGTGAATGGGTGAATGGGTCTGTGACTGTGAAGCGCTTTGGGCCCTTGAAGGAGGGTAGAAAGCCCTATACAAGTATACACCATTAAGTAAGCAATAAATAACACTTCAGTGTCCTTTCATAACATATGCAGTTTTTATTTACTCCATTTTTAATCAACATTTTTCATATTAAACTATTCACTAAAATGGAAAAGAATCCAAAACAAGGATTAACATTACATTTGAGATAAATATTTACATATTTAAAGTACAGCCTAGTAAATAAAATCTTTGTGCTTGAGCATCAAAGATTAATAATGATAAAGATTATTTTTTAGACATTTGATCTCTGAAACGTATTCAGTAGTTGAAGAAATGTTTGTTTATGGATTTGAGTCTAGCCAAACTGTTTTCTGCATCAAAACTTCACATGTAGTTACCAGATAAGCTAGTTCTGTCCTGGTTGGTTGGTCAGAGTGCAGTGAGTCAGCGCTTGTATTTCAGAGTCAGATAGTGGCCCAAACATGCATCAAATTCAGTTGAAGCCAAAAACTTGGAGAATTTTGAATCAAAATCAGTCCCCTCTGGCCCATAGTTGAGCTGTACATCTCTTACTACACTTTATCATTCCTTACTGCATCTTATTGAATGTTGCTGAGCTCCACTTCTCCATTATCAGTACATTCCCAAATCCCAGCTTCCTTCCTGAACTCCAGGAAGTTCGTCCTCCACATCCAGCCTTTGATACTGTAGACTCCCAGAGGAAAATAATCACAGCGTAACACTTCAGACGCAGAGTTATCTCTTCTCTGGTAAACATGTAAATTTAATCAGAAGAAGGCAGAGGTCTTCTGTTTCAGATTAGAAATGAAGATAGCAGATCTGGCACTAATGAGGAACAACTGAGGAAAGATGGGAGAAGAGGAAGAATCACCAAAGAAAAGGTTTTTCATGAAAACATTTTTATTTAATTAGCTTTTTGAAAAACTTAACTGTTGCAAAATAAGCATGTATTTAAAGGCTCACTTCCATTTAAAAAAAACTCATAATTTTTGTGTTTTTAACATATTTTGATATTTTTCTGATGATGGAGGGCCTATGAAAAGAAAATCAAACTCATAATTGCATTAAGGATTATTTATTTATTCAAAATGTGGCGAAACAGGAGCTGATGAAAAAACCCCATTGGAGAAAGCTTGTAACTGTGATGTAGGCGCTACAATCTGCAGGTCACAAGATTTCTGCTCTGCTCCATTCTGATACGCCCGCTTGCAGACAAATAGATCCACAAACGTTTTTCTTTGTTTTTGTTTCTTTTCTTTTGTTTTTCTTATCTGAGCTGGCTTCTGACTCAAACACTGTACTGCTGGAAAGCTCCAATATTGCTCACCGTTGTTGTTGCACCAGGAGTGTTGATTTAGGGTTGTCAGGGGCTGTAAGCTAGCAGGTGACGGGAAGGGGGAGTGGGGTTGCTCTGCCCCAACGGTTCCGCCCACAACTTGGCACCAATTTTTAATGATCTCCTGCTGCTCTTCAGAAACTGGCAAGAGTCCAGCGATACCATGCATATCCCCATACATGTCTCTCGATATGATATGTATCACGTATATTCTAAGACTGTACCAGAACAATTTCCCCCTTTTTTTTAAGGGTATGACTTAGAAAAAAGCCGAATATTAATACATCTTTCATTGTAGTAAAACTAAGTAGCACATGTCTCATAACAACAGAAACAGTGAGGCTGTCTTAACTTTTCACACGAGCTGGTTCTCGGAAGACCTTGTTGTTGTCTCGGTTGCGTTTTAAAGCTGCTTATAGAGGCTTAGTGTGCTGCCAACTAGAGGTGGAGGTTTCGGTGGAAAACAAAAATAAGATGCTGAAGGATGCTCATAAATAATTAATTAAATATCGTCCTGTCAGCATTTTAAATCAGCACAAGTATTACCAAACCAAATTTATTTTTCCCTACACCTCTAGAAACTGTCATAGAAAAAAACACTGCTTTTTTAAAATTTTGCTTAAAAACAGCATAATCATAATAAAAAAGACATATATCTAAACTTTCTGTACACTAGAGCTTCAAAAACCAACGATCAAAGTAAATAAATCAACAAAAATCAGGTAACTTTGACTTAAAGACCCAATCTGACCATTTCTTGATCTAAACTAGATCAAGAAATGATATTTCATTCAGACTAAACGATATTTCATTCTAAATCATTTAACGTCATAGCTGTTGAAAAATTGACAAAATTCTTATATTAAAGAAATATATTTACATGTGAGCCTCACAATTTTACAAAAGATAAAAACAAAAAAGTTTTTAATGATTAGTAGTCGTAAGAAGAGCTTGATCTCTGTTTTGCTGCTTTGTTCAGTCTTCAGAATGTGGTCACATTCAGAAATCAGCATCACAAGACAGACAGAGGCTGGTGAAGTTCCACCTCTCTGTCACTTTTTAACTGAGAAACCTGCTGATGCAGCGCTGCCTGTCAGGTGTCACTGGCATCAGCAGAAAACCGCTGTTTTTTCACCAACAATCTTCTGCGTTTTGGAAAAAATTCAAAGGCTGCTGCAATTTGATGCATGAAAATATACAAATGTAGACGCTTAGAGCCTCTAAGGAAATTCCCTGTCATTATAGGATTATACTTTAAAGACATTTTAAAGATGAAAACTGCTTAGTACTTTCATTTCCAATATTTTTGCTGTTCAACGTTGGAAGTTTTAATATAAAATTGTGATCAAATGTCTCTGTACATACAGGCTAGCAGTGCTTGAACTTTCTCTGAAATAACATTCATAAAAATGTAAATTGCCAAACAAATGAAAAGATTTTATGACTTATTTTGGTCAATCCTTAAATAAAACCTAAAAAAAAAGGTAGTCACCTAAAGAACTATCACGTTTGCTTTTTATTTGGAGATGTTTTATTTCTGCTGTAAAAACTGTTCATTTGAAACCTTTAACAAACAGATTTTACTGCTTCCACTGAATGTCTTTGCAGGAACCGTAGCAAAGCATTTTATTTAGTTTCAGTTAGATAAAATGTGTGCTGTTCCTGTCTGATTTTGTTCTTGTCAATGCTCTTTGCACAACTGGTTCACAAAGACAGCAGGAAATGGGGCAGGGCTGCCTGAAAACATGCAGGAAACCAGCCTTGAAGGACTGGGATTGGACACCCCGCCAGCCCCCTTTTTTCACACGCCTTTTATAGTCAGCAGACGGTGTAAGCTGAACTGCGTGCCATCATAACATGTGTTTGGGAACGTTTTCCTCCTTGTGTGATGACGCTTTCCAGCAGTTGCAGGAGCCCAGACCTGAACACTGTTCTTCTGTAGCTCTGCTGTTAATATGTTGCTCTAAAAATACAGAACTATAGAGGAACATTGCTCTCAAAGTACATGCACTCAACAAAAATATAAACGCAACACTTTTGTTTTTGCTCCCATTTTTCGTGAGATGGACTTAAAGATCTCGAACTCATTCCAGATACACAATATGACCATTTCTCTCAAACATTGTATACAGATCTATCTAAATGTGTGATAGTGAGCACTTCTGCTTTGCTGAGATAATCCATTCCACCTCACAGGTGTGCCACATCAAGATGCTGATCTGACATCATGATTAGTGCACAGGTGTGCCTTAGACTGTGGAAGTTTTTTTAGCTCATAATTCAAAGTTTTATGCATTTTTCAATAGACAATTCAATTTGCAAATTCATCATGTAATTTGAGAATGCATTTTGCAATTTGCAATTCAATATTCAATCTGGCTTGCAAAATGATCATTCATTTTGTAATTTTCAATTCAATATGCAGTTTGACATTTCATTTTGAAATGCATTTTTTAATTGACAATTCAATATTCAGATTAGGCTTTTGAAATGACAACTCATTTTGCTATTTACAATTCAATATTATAATTTTGAAAATAAAATATTGAATAGAAACAAAATCAATTGCATTCTATATTGTCATGGGTTTTTGATGTCATAATTCAAATGACTATGCATTTTACATGCATTTCTTCAGAGGAGCCGAAGCGGGACCTTCGACTTCACAGAAAAAAAATCTGCTGTTCACAGACAAAACCGAGTCTTCCTCGACAAAAACGGATTTCTGGAGACATCAGCTCTCACGCAGCAGGAGCCGCTCTGTGTAATGAAATGTGGCGACAGTCTTCAGTCCAATGTTTCACAAACACAGATAATAAAGATGAAGACACGGTGGATTCACGTTTATTATTATATTCAGAAAATACCCGTTTTACGATGGTTGTGTCGTTTTATTTTGCTTCATGTAACCTTTACACAGTTCAGACTCGGCTAAAGTTAGCGGTTGATTAGCATCTACTTTGCAGTGAAAGGGGAATTTAACCACAAAGGCTAAGTTTAAACCTTTAGACTTGTTTAAATCATTGAACTAGCGCACCCGACCGCACGTTTTTTTCTGTCTGTGACCTGGTACCAAGTGAGCCACGGACCGATACCGGTACCGATCAGCGGCCCGAGGGTTGGGGACCGCTGTCTTAAAGTTCACAGCAGCCCTAAAGTTGTGCTCCAAAATCTCTTTGAGCTGTCACACAGCAGTTGTAGTGTAAGTCATCCAGATAGAAGCTAACTCTTTAGCAGATAGCATTCTCTTCTGAAACCTCCGACAACAAACAACTCCTTTGCTTGGTTGAGTCTTTAATATGTTTTTATTGGTCGAAAGGAGGTGGAGGCGGGATTTAGCATATATAGGGGTGGAAGGCCCCGCCCGTCTGACAGAATGCAAAGCAGTTTGAATATTGACA
>NC_050514.1:8916651-8953707 GCF_002922805.2 Oryzias melastigma
ATATTAACTAGTTTTCTTTTGTTGCACTTCTTAAGATCCATTCTTTGCGTTTTTGGTGTTTTAACATGTTCTTCCAGGTTTTTTTTGTGCTGACGGAAGACATTTATAAAGACAATTAAGCCCAAATTACATTTCTGAGTATTTCTTTATTCAAATAGTATTCAGATCAAATTATTCAGATCCTATTTATGACGTAGAAAATACGCTGAATTGGCTGGATTGCTTCACACTTGCTCTCCATTTTTGTTGCACTGGTAGGTTTGGGTTGTGGGGGGCTGTGAGCTAACAGGACAGTGTAAAATCTAAGAGCTTTCACCAACAGGGAGGTGAAGAGGGCGGGCTTGGTCTGTGGCAACAATCCCGCCCACAAAAAAAAACAAAAAAAAAAACAGGATTTTTCTTGCCACTTAGCCAAAACTATGTCCTGGAAAACAACTGTTTTTGGATTTTGGCTAAAAATCAGTTATGCTTTTAAAATGACTAAAAGTAATCAAAGGTGGTCTTTAAGGCCGTTATAAGTTCAGAACCAATCAAGGAGACATTCCAAATTTTAGGCTTAACATCAGAAAAACAGAAAATACTTAATGCAAGAGAAAATAGAACACATAAAGACTACACTTTAATTTAAATTTTTTGGGCATCTTAACTCCTGATTTGACTCCACATGCTGTTTTTCCTCCAGAGCAGACGCTCAGACAAACGTAGGAGGATCTGTGTTTGCTTTTCCCATGCTTGAAGTTCACCAACAACAAGGTGTGGAACATGCAAACACAAAAATGTGACTTGTTCTCAGCTCCCTGTCCAAGGATGCAGCTGACAGACTCCGTATGGAGGTATTTCCGTATGAAGACATCGTCTCTGTGTTGCTGCTCAGTGAAGCTGCAGAGCTGACACTCCACCTCTATCTAGTGATGCCCAACTAGATTCCAATCCGCTGACTGTCGACCCAACTCACAGTAACAGGGCAAGAATGAAGCTGTTTGTTCTCCTGGAAAAGTCTTGGACTCCCACTCGTGATTTCACCACCGAATTCACAGACTCGACAACTGTTCTGGCCTAAGCTGTGAGACTCTGACTAGAAAAACAAATCTGCTCAGTGAAGTGTTTGAAGTGTAGAAGCTGAACCAATTGGTTTTATTAATGTCTGGAGCAGTCACTGACTGCAATCACTATATTGACTTCACAATTCCTCTTTCTTACTGCACCTTTCAGCGAAGACTTTACCCTCGCCACATGCTCGAAAACTTATCAGAATGTGCACCTAGTACGAGGTGAAAATGAATTTTTGACACAGTGAATGGAAATAAATGATGACATGTGAAAACATAAAAAAGATTAATGCGGCCAAAATCTCTAAAGGGGCTCAAAAAATATTTTCAAAATCCACTTACAAAACCAAAAAACAGACATAAGGGACATTCAAAAGATGTTTTCAATTATTATGGGATGGCCATAATAATGTGGGGTAGTCGTAGTTCGGCGGTCAGGTGGTCGACTCCTGATCGGAGGATTGCGGGTTTGATTCCCACCTTGCCCGCCCATGTGTCGAAGTGTCCTTGGGCAAGACACTGAACCCCAAATTGCCTCTGGTGGGAGGTTGGCACCAGTGTTCGGCAGTGGAGCCACCACCATTGTGTGAATGTGTGAATGGGTGAATGGGTCTGTGACTGTGAAGCGCTTTGGGCCCTTGAAGGAGGGTAGAAGGCGCTATACAAGTATACGCCATTTACCATTTATATGCCAAAGTGGGAACTTTGGTGGGGGGTTTACTTACAGTTTTAAAAAAAAAAAGAAAAATTTGTTTGAGCGATTTTCACAAAATTTCACACACAAGCTTAACCTTACAACCACAATAGAAGTTTAGTTGACCTTTGACCGTAGGAAGACGCTGCCATATGGAATTAAAAAGAAAAAACTTTCAATACTAGTTGCAAATTTAAACTCCTTCTGGCTATATTGATAAATTGCCCTCTAACTCTTTGAGCATCATTAACAATCTAGATGAAATGTTGATTTTTGACGTTGTAGATTTTGAATGCCATTAGTGTGGCGAGCTCTCAAGTGATATTCTCTTGTTACTTTGTCCTGTTTTGAGTTTTGACAACTGGAGGCGGAGACAGAGGGCTGCACTGGCTTTCTTTTGATTGGTTTATTTTGAGGATGACGACACCTTCTAAACCCACGTAGACAGGAAGTCTACATTTGCAGAGGGGCCGGTAGCCTACCTGCCATGCCGAAACAATGTTGGGACAAGGACTTCAAAGAACAGCTAAGACTTTAAAAAAAAAAAACAATGTCGAAAAAATGTCTAAACTAATTTTTCACTCACGCCCAGAAAGTTTCTCCGCGAGCAGAGCCAGAATCCGCGCGAGCGCACATGACCATGTTGTTGCACGCGCGTGCACTCACTGAGATTCTGCTTGCGTGCACCCATCAGTCATGCTCGAGGGAGCAGCTCACGCACGCAGAAGTAGACAGTCTCTCACGCGCGAGGACTTTTCCTGCTCCCGGAGGATTAAACACGTGCACGTAGGACCAGAAAGCGCATGTTTGCTAAATTGTCCACGAGGAATGTTTGATACGTGCATGGAGATGTGTCATTTCTGTGTGGAGTTTTGACATAAAAAAAAACATATTCCTTGCACATTTTTCACCAGAATTTTGTGAAAATGAAATGCATGTATTCCTGGCTCAAGCTGAACAAGACAATATAACATACAATATGAACCTGTTAGGAATGTGGGCCTAGTTAAAAAGAAAACTCAGTTGCCAAGGAGATCTAAAAGTTTGCTTTTGTCGATTCTTCTAAAAAAAATCATAGACCTGTTCGTCACCGGCTGAGCTGTAGAGAGTAAAGGGAATGTAGCAACAAATCAACCAATGAGGGCGTGTCACAGGGGGAGCGGCGGAGGAGTGGCGGAGGAGCGGCGGGGGAGCGGAGTGCCCGCGGGCCATACAGCCTAATGCTGCTTGCGGCTTTGAATTCGGTTTTGTTTCTCTCTTCACTCAATCATCCTGTATTGGAGCTTTGATTTGTTTTATTTGACACAAGTTACAAGTTATATTACAGAAGCCTTCTGCATTTCCCCAGACTTGGGACAGGAATTAGCATCTTTACATTCTTTGTCGATGTCTCTCGCTCATTAGAAAACTTGATTACATAAAGGCGTCAAAAGCTGGAGTTTGTGAGTAATTTAATTAGAAAAGTAACAAACGTAACCCCCTTGAGCTCAGATTTCCTCCAACAATGAATCATTGTTATTGTATTTAGTATTGTCTACTTTTCCTGCATTTTATCAGGGATCTGTTTGGCTTTCCTTTCTTAGTTCATCAGGCTGCTCTGCTATTTAAAACGAGTACAAACTTGGCTCATATGTTAAAGAGCTCATGGGTCTGTGAGCAGTATGAGATAAATGCATGCCATCCGTACTTTGGCTGCTTTTTCCACTGTTGTTTGCAGCCCCCCCTTTCTGCTGTGCTGCTTTTCTGCTGCAGCCTGGCGCAATCCTTGTGGTGCTTGGTGGATATCTGGGCGTGTCAGGAATGCGCGCTGGCTCTCTCAGTTTCTTAACCAATATATTGTGAAGATGTGCGTTTTTTTACCTTTTCATTTAAAACTCTCAGAAGATAGTCGTTCATGTGGGTCTCCTCTGCCTCCACTTGTGCTTGGTTGCTACAGGGACTCCACAGAAAACCCTTCAATGCAATCAGCTGGTCAGTTATACGGGCCGCTAGATAAGACAAGAAAATAAACTGAATTGAATTTAGCTGAATGGCTCAGGTTAAAGCAACAGGCACAGAAACTGGGTTACAAAACTGGGTTAAGCTTTCTCTGGACATATTTCTAAAACAGCCCTCAGTTCTAAAGTGTGTTCTTCTTTTAGTGTTGGGTTTCACCATGTGAGAAAGTTTCAAACCAGTACTGCCAGCATGCTGAAGCAGCACCTCCTGGAAGGGTTACGCCTGTTTGGATCATGTTGCGGCTTCCCTCTCTGCTGTTGAATAACAGTCTCTGTAGTCCTTAAAGTCCCACTCAACTATCTCTTGATCTAATGTAAAAATGTCTTTTAATTAAGATTATGCAGTTTTCAGACACAAAAAAACAGAACTGAACAAAAAACTTGTTTTCTCTTTCATCGTTTCTGCAGAGCTACAGGAGTTCAAGGAAGTCGAGAGCAAAAAATGCATAAAAAAACCCTCACTAGGGAGTAAGCTGTCCTAACCCAGGAGTCTGCAACCTTCAGCTAAAGATCCACATGTGGCTCTTTTATCTCTCCATGGCAGCTCCTTGGACAAACATAAAATAAGTCATGGAGACTGTTGACAAAGCCACGTTGACCATCAGAGTCAGCAGCTCCCTGATAATGTCTGCTTAACCAAAACTACCTAAAGAAAGCAAATAAACAAAGCTGCAAACTAAGACTACCAAGATCCAACCCCAAACTAAAATAACAAAACCCAGCAGAGTAAGACTGCTGAGGATAAAGAGGGGAAAAGAACAACAAAAAAAAGAAAAGAAACAGAAAATAGCATTTTTTTAAAACTAGGGAATACTTAATTATCATTTATTTAATTTAGATTAGTTACATGTATAAGTTGATGGCTGAGGTTCACATAGATCAGGAGTGTCAAACTCAAGTCCTCGAGGGCCGACGTCCTGCTGGTTTTCCAGAAACCCAGCCTTATCTGCTGCTGATTACCTGGATCAGGTGTGTTTAGCCAATAAGAAGCTTCTATGGCAGCTTGGTTGGAAAACATGTAAGACACCGGCCCTCCAGGGCTGGAGTCTGACACCTGTGACATAGATGATAAATTATGTAGGTTTTTACATCCCTGTTGACCTGAAGAAGTCTTGTTTGCTCAACTCTACCTCCAGAATACACAGATTCTATATGCAAAGCAACACTTAGGTAAAAGTTTGATATTTTATGAGTTAAAAGCACATAACTTGTGCTGCACAACATTGGTTACTAGCTATCCTGACATAATTCCTATTTATTATTTGAAAAAAAAGAAGGTCATGAAATCCAAATTTCTTTAAGGCAAAAAGTGAGACAATGCGGCTCCTTCTAAGTTTTGATCATTAGAAAATGACTGGCTCTTTTCCTGTTAAAGGTTGCGGACCCCTCCCAACACGTCATTTGCTTTTACCAAAGGTGGAAATAAAAGCTCTCTGCCTCCTGATGATGGTTGTCTAGCTCCATTTCAGTCGCGTTTTGATGTCAGATTATTTGTAAATGTAATGGCATTTCCACAGGCAGACATGTCCTGCCTGCCCTGACGTTAACCCAATCTGGGATTGATTATTGGATCGTGTGAATGAGGAGCTTGGCTCCGCTGCTGCGTCTCTGCTGACTCATGGTGCAGCCAGTGAGGAGCTAAAAGGAGATTGAGGATTTGACCATTTGTCTCCTCAAACTTGAAACCGTCCAGAGCTACTGGCTTATTTCAGGAGAAATTAATAAAAATACACCCTTGACTTTCTAATAGGGCTGCCACAAACGATTATTTCAATAGTCGACTATCGATTATTTTTTTCGATTAGTCGACTAATCGGTTCGTGCGGCAAGTAAGGGATAATACCCGACGAAGTGTGCGTTATGAGTAATTAACGCACGACGCGGAGGCCTAAACCGTCCGACGCGAAGTGCGTTAATTTCTCATAATGCACTCTTCGGAGGGTATTATCCCGCTTATACCATGGTCATTTACAAAATAAATAACCATTCAATCAATATTTAGTACTTTATTCTTGTTATTTCTTTGGTTTAGCTCATTTTTTCACAAAAAGCGGACTATTTGATGCGTGATGCGGTTTGTTGTCACGCTGACATGGTACACGGCATGAAGCCGGAAGCCGTTACAGACCTCAGCTGCAGCGGTAAAGTGTCGCAGTTTTGAAAGAAAGACCCGGACAAATTAGGATATTTTTCTTCTTTTTCTGACGTTAAGCCTTCAGTGAGCAGCTAGAACATAAACAGAACACAATCAGCTTCTGTCTGTGTTTCATTTCACGGCAGGTTCGCTCTTCTGAGCTGCTCTGAAAGCAGAAACTCCCTCTTCTGGTGAGACAGAAGACTACACCTCTCATGTCGAGTGGTGTTTTATTAGAAGGAGAATAACCAATTTGTCAATATTAATTTACCTTACAAAAAGAGAGGAATATAAATGCTGGTCGCTACAATAAGTTAAATAAAGCATCAGTTCAGAGAGAAAGTTCATCCATTACTGCTTGTTTTGTCCAGACGATAAAGGAAAAATGTGTTTTAAAGAAGCCTGCGCAGTGATATCGAACGTTTGGTCTGTGTGACCGGAACTTCTTTTTTAGGTGTTACTGTGCATTATCACTTTTTAATCCACACCCAGCAGCCAATCAGAATCGAGTATTCACCCAGACCATGGTATAACTGGATGTAAAACACACATCTTAACCATCATTATCTTTAAACTTGAAGTGTTTAAGCTATATTCTAACTAAAATAAAGACAACAGTTTATTAAGCCTTTAATGAATCATGCAGGTTTCCTCCTTAATTTGTTTCTGGCATTTAGACGAAACTTAAATCAAATGAGGTAATCTGAATCAACTACAGAAAACTTAATAAAAGCCTGGAAGTATTTTTTAAAGCTTTAATATGTATATTTAATAAAACATGTGTAAAGTATTTCAAAAGCTATTAGCAGATATAAACACACTCAAAATATTTGCTCACTGAGGCACCTTTATTTAAGCAAAACACTAATAACATCTTTGAACTCAAGATATTTCTATACATATAAAACCTCAGGATGCTCATAGAAACAAAGAGCTTTAAGACATTACATCTTTAAAAAATTGGGGAAATGTATATTTTCAAAAAGGGAGAAAAACAGAGGATGTTAGAATGGAAATCAGTTCTTTCATTCTATCACTACCTACATCTACTGCACATGCACAGAACGAAATTAAATCATATTTTTCAGTTTGGTGGACCGCCCTTAAATCTGTGCTACGTCTTTAATGTTGTGGTTACTATGCTGTTTGTTTTCGTTTTTGTGACTTTAAGTTACATTTAATCGTATGCTTATTCCGCTAATGTTATGCTACACTTGTCAACCTAGCTCCGGACTACTAGACTTCTGGGACTCGCACATCGTTCCATAACTCTGCAGCAGATCCGTACCGACACACAGCCTCTCTATCTGCGCGGTGAATGTTTCATAATCCGCTCTTTGAACCGAACGACGTGATCATGGCGCGGAATATGAATGAAGCCTTGGACGAGTGATTCATTTCCAGTGTAAACTCATAACCCGCGCCACCCTCGCTGCATTTGGTTAGAAGAGCGCAGATCACGAAACGTTCACCATGCAGACAGAAGCGCTGTCGACTCGGATCTGCTGCAGATCTGATGGATTATCTCCAAACAGCGCATTAATGCTAGCCGAACAGGATCCATTTAAACCCGCGGCAGCTAGCTGTGTTAGCGCAGATGTTAGCATAGCTAGACGAAGCTCTATGTTCAACGTGATCAAACTTAGTCACAACATGCTTCATCTTCACGCACCGCCATAGTGATCTCATGGAACACAAGTTCTGCCTTAAAGAAATTACATTGGACAATTTTCCTCTTTTATTTTTCTTATGTTTCCCACATTTTCGAGTTCCGTTAGCGTGTTGTTGTTGATACTCCAGCCTACCCATCAACATCACTGGTAACCGGCTTAGCACCACTGCGCATGTGTGAAGAGAACGGCAGACCCGGAATTAGAAAGCGCGCACCGTAGTTTTGAGATCAAAACAAGGAAAAAACTAAGAAAAAAACGACGCTTCAACGACCAAAATAGTTGTCGACTATTTTAATAGTCGACGTAGTCGCGACTAATCAAATAATCGTGGCAGCCCTACTTTCTAACACTTTCTAAGATTCATTGATTGTCTTTGGAATGTATTTTCCACTCTTCTAAATCACAGAAATAATACACCTGATTTTTTTGGCATTGCATTTCCTCTTATAAAAATCTTCATCGAAAAACAAAAGTTTCCGTATAATATTGAGGACCTGTCTTGTCTGTTCTCCTGAAAACTCCCATTAAAAGGACATACTGTGCTCTGTTCTGCACCAAAGTATGACATTTCATCCTTATTTTGCTGCTTTAGTCCTCCTACTGCCTTTTTTTTAAACTTTAGTTTTGTCTTTCAGATCCTGGACATCAATTGGACTGGACTCACTAACGTTCTGGATATTCCTGGTGTCGAGTAAGTAGCATCAGAAAGTGAAGCTTTGTTTGCCACAATCAGAAGTTTGCAAGGTTTTTCTTCTTTAGTTTGCTAATCAAAAGGAAGTTTTGCTTTGCTGTTTTTTCTGGAGCTTTGAGGCAGCTTCTGTTGTTAGTGTGTTATTTATAAATAATTTAAATAAAATTCTTCTTCCTGTGGACTCGCAACATAGTGATGCAGCACCCTCAGTGTTTTTTGTTCACTTAATGAAAGTGAACAAATTAATTTGTACTTCTTAAAGATTATCTAGGGCAGGGGTCGGCAACATTTATGACCTGAAGTACCAATTCAGAATGTTCTCCTTGACAACTGTGCCATCACCAACTATAATGTGAACTCTGTTGTTATTCACCTTTCGAACAGACGCTGTTAGCAGCGGAATCGACGCGCATACACGCGGTACAAAATTTGGCCGCCGTTACACGTGAATCATTTTTGAACTGCACAAAAATTGAGACTGTGGGTGACTGCATGTGGTACCAGCGGTACCGCTGTGCAATGGCTGTGGAACAGCAGTTTCAGTGTGAGATCGGGCCTCACTGGATTTTTGCTCATTGCTGCCCTGGAAACTGAACCAGGTCCTACAGCAGCCAACTGAGTCGTCCAGCCGCTTTCAACTATAATGTGAACTTTAATGCTCCCACCCAAAAACAAAACACATTTCCAGATATCTGAAAAAAATGTAATTCACAAACAGCATGTCAAAGACCTTTTTTGAACATACTAACTCAAAATTGTGTTTAGTAATAATATTGCACTAAGAAAATAGTTGAAATAGTATTGCAACTATGTTTGTTTGAAACCAAAAGTACTGCATGTGTGCTATGTCATACTACGAGCATTGTGATTGGATACATCAGAGCAAAATATCCACAATATTTCTAAAAACTTTTATTAAAACAACTATGAATTAAAAAAAAAGAAACAAGTGTATGCTTCTGTCTTATTTATCTTTAGTTACATTATTAGACAGGACCTGAGAAACCTGTTAGTTCATTCTGTGATGATGCTTTTATTGCATATAAAACTAAATGGTTTTACATTTTCAATTAGTTCACCATTCATGGTGATTCAAATTTTCTGCAACTGGACAGTAATGATCTTTATTTGCACCTCCAGTAAATGCAGTGGTGATCAGCTGTAATATTAATTTTGAGACTTGTTCATATTTCATACTGACATTAGGCAGAACAGAAATGATCTGACCTTTTTGGGTTATTATTCAACAAGCTGTATTTATCAATCTTTCGTTATTAAAAGCACTTTTCATGTGTTGCAGCTCAGGGCGCTTTACAATTAAAAATATAAAATACAAAAAGGAGAAAAGTTCAAATCAACACTCTTTACCCTCCCCAACCCACACACACAGCGCCTACAGGCAAGAACAAATGACTGGAATTATAGAAGAGACTTGAGGCTTGGCTCTGCTGTGATGCTGGACCCCAAATCGCTCTTGAGGCCCGCAACAATAAACACCGACCTATACTGGTACAAAAGATCCCCATGTGGAAACATAACTTTATTAATATCAGCAATTACAAAAACATGCGCATAAAAAAAGCTGTGCAGTCATAGACTTTTGCTTCACACTCTTCCCTCTCATGCACACGCAGTTTCATCCGCAAACGTGCTCATATCGTCACAGCTCTCATCTCACCAGCAACAGTTTCAGAACACAGGCACTATTACAGCTTCTTAATTTCACCGCAGCAAACTTTTTTTTTTCCTACAGTGCGCGCTAATTTAAATCGCCTGGTCAGGAAGGCTGACGTGGAAAATAAAACTATAAAGTTTTTTTGAAAAAAAAAAGAAAAAAGCCGCAGTATTTATACAGGTGAGTGGGGTCACAGCACTGCGTGAATGGACCCTTTCCTGAGTCAACAAAGATCCTTTTGAGAAGAGATGACCACTCTTTTCAAATCTGAAAAATACAGACAGACGACAAAACTGCTTATTGTTCTCACATGCCAGCGTGCCACTGTCTTTGCCTCCGCGTGCAGCATAATTAAAAGACCTCTACAGACAATTTTAAAATAGAAGGAAATATAGTTGGAGTGGGGCTTTAAGCCTTAGTTAATAACTAGGGATGTCCCGATCCGATCACGTGATCGGAAATCGGGGCCGATCACGTGATTGGGGACTCGATCGGAATCGGACTCCTTTGTCCGATCAGGATCGGATATTTCATTTATTCTCATTATGATCAGAGCTTTTCATTTAATCTTATCATTATGGATAAATACTCCACTAGAAGTCTGCATGTCATGAAAAGATCACAAAATGTCATCACCAGAAAACGCAGCAGAAAACAGCAGCAGTTCAAGCAGAAGGCTAACTTGTAAACAAAGCTAGCTAGAAAGCTAACTTCTGGGACCAATAACTATTTTAAAAACACTTTAAACTGACAGCAAGTGTCTCTGTTGGTTTGTCATGACACAAACAACAACCCATAAAGGCATTTTAACAGAAAGAGACAGAGTTTTTGTTTCTTTTTAATGTGAAGCTCTTCATGCTGCAGACAGATGGCTACACAGCAGCTGCTAACTGCTACATGCTAGCGCCGTGATTTAACTCCTTAGGACCTGAGCTGTCCTTTGATATGCCTGTTTTATTTATCTGACAGAGAAATAACAGCTAAGAAAATTAACTAGTGTGGTAATAAAACTGAAAATGTGATGTCTTAAGAACTTAAAGAAGCACATAATCTTAAAAATAACTAAATAAATAAAAGAATTTAAGAATTTTAAATGAGAACAGGAATCACATTTGGTCAAAAATGTTCAATAGCTCTAAAGATGTTAAAGCTAAAGTCACTAAACTTTATCACATGACTAATTATCACTTATATAACAAGAAAATTGTATTTTTTTTCCTAGTTTATATTTGCTGTATTTTTACTTGTTTATTAAAGCTACTTCACAGAAGTGTTTTATTTAAGTTTTTAATGATAAAAGAAGGTTATTGAAATATAAATGAGGGACAACACTAATCTGTTTCTTCAGTTTATTCATGTTTTAAATGTATTATAAAAGTATCGGATCTGGACTCGGTATCGGCAGATACACAAAATCAAAGGACTCGGAATCGGATCGGGCCCAAAAAAACCTGATCGGAACATCCCTATTAATAACTGTAGGTTTTGGGTTGTCTGGGCCCGTGGAGGGTCTTAAGTGGAGCAGGTGTTTCATGCAGTTCCCCTGAGGCTTGTAAAGCCACCTTAAGGGTCATCATGAAAATGGAACGTACCATTATCGTGCATGGGGAGGAATTTTGCCTGCAGCATGCCTGCCGAAAAGAAAAAGCATGACCATTTGGCTCTACGGTTCACTGAGCTGTTTGATATTTTCTCGGGGTCACCTCCGTGTCCCGTACAGGTTTGCCCATATCTACCCCTAAGCGCAGTTGTGTCTAAAGGCTGGTTTATACTTCACAGCGATCAGCCATCAGTCACATCCACGATCTGACGGTCTCGTTCATACTAATGTTGTCTGGATTTGATTGCGACTCTCCGCTATAACTGCGATGTATTTCTGACTGATGTTTATACTTTTCAAGCAACGCGATCGTGTTCTGCGTTTATTTTTAACGTGATCTCCATCCCGCTCAGACACTTGCAGCATCTGCGAGCGCGCAGACACATGAAAGGCAGAGGAGGAAGAGATAAGTTCATCCACTAAACAGAGGCAGGGAATACAAAGGTGACAAAATTAAATAAAAAAAAGAACAAATTTCATTTTCAGATATGAGGAAGAAGACACATTTTTCCAGCAACTTGCTCTATTTTCTCTCTAGTTGTCCACTCTCTGTCTCTCTCTGTGTGAAGTTCAGTATTTCTTAACATCTTCAGTAAGTCTTCATTATTTTCAGTGATAAAAAAATATTTTTGGACAAAGTTTTCTGTAGTCGCGTAATCTAGTTGCTAAAGTATATTCAAGTTAAATGATGCGATTTGCATGCGATTGCACTCCGGGCTTAACGTTTCAGCTGTGGGAGACGTCCCCAGCAGGTTCAGCGTTCTGATGCCACTGAAGCGATTCTGCTCCGATGGCCGTGTGACCACTCCAACGCCAGCAATTACGAATCGCGCGGAAGTATAAACCAGCCTTAAGACCTTAGATGGCCTCACTCTATGTGCTGCTCCTCATAAAGAATTTCAGTTATGTGGATGAATGAACTTGTGTGAAAACTTTCTTTTTAGACATTCTTTAGCAGAAATGTGCATGTGAAGGAAACCACGTCTTTCAGGTTTGAGCTGGCAGCCCTTCAGGATTTTTGAGTCATCGTGTTTGGCTGCCGAAACGTTGCCACGCCCACTCACACCTAAACCTTTGTGGTCACCAGATTCTCTTTTTCAGTGTTGGGTGCACAGTTGCTTGGTTACAGTCAGCCTTAAAGAGCTGGAAAACGCTGAAGTTTCAGCACATCAGAAGTAGAACAGCAGCTGTTGTTAGCACAACAGTCTGACTGGTGTGCTGTTTGTTTACTGTTGGTTTTCAGGACTGAAACACTGCAGCTCTTTAAAGACTCCACCCTGTGAAATGCTGCTCTCCTTGTTTCACAAGTTTGAAGAAAACAGTGTGATGTGTGAGCTGAGACTAAACACAAACCTGCCCCACCTTTTCCTTTGTGCGTGTGTGTGTAGATACTCAATTTCACAGTGTTGATTTGCATTTGCCTCGAGACAACATGAAAAAGCAAACAGCAGCATTTGTGCAGCACTCACACTCGGCTGATTTAAACACAAACTCCTTTTAAGGACATGATGGGGCAGAAAGGAGGCAGCCTCAGTGTCAGGGTAACCTGAGGAATTCCACCATCAACTAACCATTCAAACCGGCTTATGATCAAATGTTTGTGATGAAATTAAGTTTGGTTGTTGCAAGCACATGTAAAACTTCATGTAAAAGTGAATCAGCCTCTTCAGGATAGTGTTCAGAAATGGCACACTGCTGCCATCTAGTGGGAATTAAGAAAATGTAAAAGCAAATGACTGCAGTCTTCATGATCCTTTGTTTTTAAAGTATATTTGCAACTAAATTACTAAAAAAAAAAAAGTTATATCCCTTTAATCTATTTACACTTGTCTATATTTAAACATAATAAATAGTTGGTAATATGACACTAAAAGTGAAAGGTTGGTCTGTGGAACTGGGAATTTTCTTAACATCTTCGCACATAAACCTGCACTAAGTCACATTTATGTCCTTGTCACGTGTCTTTTCCTCTCTGAATGAGTGAGGAGTTGTCAGCCGGTCCACAAAGTCCGAATGAAGCTGGTGGTGCGTTCAAGCATGTCAGGAAAATAGTGTGACGGGTTTTTCTCATGACCAAGCCAGAAACTCAGACAAAAAAAAAAAAAAAAACAGAGGGATATTATTCTTTCCAAACAAAACAAAGAACGAACGTAAGCGTTTCTGGACTGCTCTGTCCTTATAAAGGCTTAGCTCCTCCCACAAGCCAATTAATCAAACGTTTCTTCAAAGCAAATTCCTACCTTACAGCTCAGAAAATCCTTAAACATACACCCAAAAAAACTATTTTAAACAGGATTTTAACTTATGAAATAAGTTAGAAACTGACAAATTACCTAAAAAACCCTCACAATTGTAACATGTGAAGTCACTTCCTGTTTCCTGTTCCAAGTGGATTTGTTTGAGGATGTGTACAATGCTCTGGTTTGGGAAGCATGCATCTTCTATTTAAAACCAAGTGTGCACCCATAGAATCAACACTATTGACTATTATGGGGTGGTGAAATGCAGTGGCGGGCCGTGCATTTCACACCTAGGCCTTCAGTAGTGCTCCATCTGAATCAATCCAACCCTCATTATTTTATGGCAATAAAACTTCTAGTGCAGGTACAGCTGCCACACACACACCAAAAGCATAAAGATTAACCTGATAAAATTTCAATATTATGTAGGGAGATAGCAAAATTTTACTCACCAAAAATCCAGATTATTTAAACACAAAATCCATCCTTTCTATCCTCAAGAAGATTTCAATCACTCTGTCGTGCAGAATCCATGCGTTTCGCAGATGGAAAGTGTTCCGTGGCTGTGATAAGCTGGAAAAGGCTGCATGCGGGAAATGTTCTGGTATTCCTGAAGCCTCTTGTGGTCCAGGAGGGAGACAAACATCAGTTTTTGTGATCGATCAAGGTCTGTGTCTGGAAAATAATATTTGCGCGAGGATTTTGCGCTGCACGCGCCCGCGGTGCGTTCAGGAGCCTCGTAGATTTCAGCTTCACTCCCGCTCAATGGAGTCACGGAACTCCTTTACCCGTGCCAGACAAAACTGTGCCACAACTTTACCCAGACATTCATTTTCCACCAAAAATCAGACGATGAGACGCTTTCCACTGGTAACATCTTCAAACCTGACACGCCGCTCCTCGGCACCTGTGTCCGTCAGCAGAACCAGAGCGAGCTGCGAGCTGTCCAATCAAAGCTCGTGAAAATGATGACGTTTCCGTGGGCCTGCTAGCTGGCCTAGCACGTGGTCTCCTCCAGATCTGATTGGTTGAAGCAACAGTTTGGTCGACAATTATTTTATGCTACAGGGCCCGCAGAACTGATTGTGAAGGCCTCCGGGCAGATTTCTTTGACCCTAGCAACAAATGGTGCTGCAATGTGATTGGTTAATGCTTAAATAGGAAAATACACGTCTGGAAGCAGCGCAGCCAGGGAGACAGCAATGAAAGGACGAAGACAGAGCATTTGGAATTATAGAATACGTATTCACGGAAATAAATAATAATTAATATCAGTCTGTGATTCAGATATTTTTAGGCCAGCAGAGAAGGCCTTGCAGGCCCTGACGGCCCGCCACTGGTGAAATGTGAGTGGTTTAATAGTATGTGTGAGTCTGAGAGAGAATCTATAGAGACTGCTGATGGACTGAGAGATCAGAGAGGGGAAAAAAACAGCAGTTCAGGCTGGTGTTCAGGTGCTGTCCTGCAACAGAGATGGAAATAAAACACTGACTTTAGTTAAGAGAACAAATATTCCAGACCTTTCCTCATGTCAAAAAAATACAGGAAGACAGATAACTTAGATGGTAACCTAACAAAATAAAAGAAGATAAAAAGTGACAACTAACAAGTGATTGTTCAGTTCTTGGTTTGAAGAACTCCAATTGTCTCTCCTGTTCCAACACTTAATTTTAACTTAATTTTAATTTCTTTATCTAATCCTGCAGGAAACCCAAACTTTTGTTGTTTTGGAGGATCTTTTCTAACTGATTCCTGCCTTTTTTTGTCCTTAATCCTGGTTTCAGCGGTTTGTGTGACGGCATCATCCAGGACATCATTCATGGCTACTTAGTGATGCCCAACCAAATCAACATCCCTCTGGTGGGGGAGGCTGAACTGTCCAGAATCCGCTTCCCCATTCCCAAGGTACCCCACCAACACCAGTATTCTCTAAAAAAAGTTATTCTTTAGTGAAAAATTAAACAAGATCTTTATAAACTAACGATCTCTTGTTTGATCCCCACGCTGTGATCAGGCCGTCCTGAGGATCCACTTCATAGAAGCCCAGGAGCTGATGAGCAAAGACAGAATGCTGGGAGGCCTGATCAAAGGCAAGTCCGATCCGTACGGAATCATCCAGGTCGGGACGGAGCTTTTCCAGAGCAAAACCATAAACGAGAGTCTCAATCCGAAGTGGAATGAAGTGTACGAGGTGAGCGGGGCAGTCAGAAAAACTCTAACATTGCAGTTTTAACTGTTTTCAAAGTAAAAGACTAGTTTAACTTTAAGAAACATCACTGCTGACCTCATGTCTTGTTATACATTGAAAATTCTTCAAAGGAGAAATCAGATCTATTAGCTAAAATCTCTGGTGTTTTAGTAAAACAGTTCTCTGTCATTCTAATAGGTCAGTTTATTAATAACAACAGTTTCAGTTTCAGTGGAGCACCTGCAGTGAACCGAAAGTGAAATGTTATTCTTTGTTCTTTTCAGGCCTTGATCTATGACAACATGCCAAGTGAGGTTAGCTTTGAGTTGTTTGACAAAGACAATAACCAGGACGACTTTTTGGGAAGGTAGGTCTCTGATTTTACCATCTTACATCAATTATTTTTTCATTTTTTAAATCGTCAGATTCTGTTTACCTTCAGTCTTAAATATTAGGCGACAGAAATCAAACACACTTTTTACAGAGTTTCTCAAAGTAGCCACAGTGTTGACATTTAAATGTTGAAACGGAATTGGAAAAAAAATGTTTTTTTTCTTCTAATATATCTTTTAAAAATAAGTTCTGTATTTTTTGGAATATACGTCGCACTGGATTATGAGTGACAGCAGCAAAAAAATACATTACACGAACAAGATAAACAAGTCACACTTAGCAAAACATGGGACCAAGAACGGACATTTCATCTTGAAAGACAAATCATACAAACGGAATAGATAACCATAAGAGACTGAATATATGCTCAAACTACACTAACTGTATTTAGCTTCATGTAACCTAGATTATATCTATTTAATGGCACAACAATAAAAATAAGAACATGCCAACGAGTCAACTAAACTACAATGGGGATTAGGGGTGTAACGGACCACGGATGATCCGTGATCCGTGATCCGTACGGATCAGAAGCCACGGTTCGGGACACGGTTCGGACACGTGTGTACCGCGGACCACTCCGACCCCCACCCCCAGCCAGCGCACACACCTCGGGCTCTCATAATTTAAACCAATTGTCCGTTCACATCAATGAAATTCTGTCAAATTCCTGTAAATCCTCTTTGTTTTGACCAGCGCTGAAGTAACAGCTTCACGGTTATTTCTTAAAGTCTGCTCCTGAATCTCCCGCTGCGTGTGGGCGGAGCTTTCAGCGCTTTTCCTGCATAGAGAATTTGGTGTCGGCCGCCACCAGCTCCTGGAAAAGGGGGGATGTGGCTGATTCTAGGAGCCCAGACTGAGAGAGAGTCCACGGAGACCCGAATGATGACAAAATGATACAACAGAAACAATTATTTCAGTAAACCAATAACCAATATATAATCGCAAATATTTAGATTTTAATGTCAAGGTAACAATACTTAAATATTTTTGCTTTGGAAACATCGTCTGTGGACCCCCCTCCTCTAAATTGAAAATGGTTCGGTCCGACTGGACTTTACTTCCACAGCTGTTTGTTACCGTCAGACCCACAGAGTTTAAGGGAGAGAAGACACGCTTTAAAATCAGGAGTTTAAACACCTGATTTAGAGGAGAACCTCCGTGAAAAAAGAAAAAAGGAGACAGTCTGTCTATTGCCGCGCGGAAAGGAGAGAGTGCTCGTAAACGGACAAGGGGGCGGGGCCATGAATTTGAGGGTTTCTTCTGAAGCTTTTGTATGGAGCTTCAAACTAGAATAATTTGTTGTTTTATTGTGTATCAAAATTAGGCTTGTTAGTTACATTTCTGTTTTATAATGAGGTGATCTATAGTAAAATATGTAAATTGAAAGAATGTTCAATAAAGTTACATAATAATAATAATAAAATAAACTTGTTAAGGTATACAAATCTGAAGTCCCCACGAGACACCACCACCTTATTTTAAGCCAGGAAAAACCCTGCAGCTTCCGTCACAAACTTTACTCAACTTGACGCGGATGGATAGATATCAGGTTTATTTAATGTTAAGACCTGAATAAAAGCATCAGTACACGTTTCAATTTCTGGATTCAAAGAATACATCCGTAATGGACATGATTTTATGGCAAGCCAAAAAGATCACCAGGAAAAGCGGGTGCAACAGTGCCACGTTTTACAGATAATTATTATTATTTTAAATATTTAAATGTCCCCATTTGGCGAGTGGGATCAGAACATTTGTATTTCAAGTGAACACCAGATAGATTTGGTATTTTCAAAACTATTTTTAAGCATTCTTTTCTCTGTTTTTGTAGATTTGTATGTATTCAGAAACTACAAGTTTTAGCATTTTGCTTGTGTTCAAACTTTAAAGATTTTTTGTTTTAATAAATAGGCCTCAGTGAGCAAAAGTTTTGAACTTTTGTGTAAGGGAAGTACTTTATATTCATTTTGAATATATGATTTGAAACGTTTCCAAAAATTAATTTAGCTTTCATGTTGTTGTTGTTGTTGTTGTTGTTGTTGGTGGTGGTGGTGTTTTTTTTGTTGTTTTTTTTTTTAACTTTTTACTGATCCGAAAAATGATCCGAACCGTGACCCTAAAACCGTGACACGATCCGAACCGTGAGTTTTGTGATCCGTTACACCCCTAATGGGGATCAAAGTTTGGTCATCTCCGGTAAAATGCTCCATTATTGTGCATAAAGAATCCAAAGAAAGATGTGATACTTGCCAAGGGGGGCAGGTGTCCAACCTGTTGCACACACCATTATTTTAATTCCTGTTGTTTGGAAAGGGTAAAGAAAGCCAAATATTTGACATATTAAAAGAATGTCTTATCTGTAAACTGAGGATCTTTTTGCACAATAATAGAAATGTTTTGCTTTTGATCCCCTACTGTATTCATGCTACCTCAAATGACTAAAGCTGTGGAATTCTTCATCCTCTTCTTCATCATATGCTCAAAACTTTATCGAAATTCTAGAAATGTAAAAAAAATACTATTTCAGAATTACAGTTTCCATCAAATCATAATCATGTGAATAAACACAAACAAACTCACCCAATACGTCAATTAAAAACACGGCGACAGATGTGAACAATACTTTGGTTTACAGCGGATCAAATTACATTTCTGCCACGGCACTAGCGCTCATCATCATTTATCAAAGGAGACGTTATTCAGCCAATGGAGCGGCAACGGATGAAGAGATTTGAGTTGGCGACTTAACAGAGGAGCTGTGGATCCAACCATTCCTCAAGACACGCTCAGCTTTTGTTGATCTGTGTGTTGTTGAGGGACCTCTTGTGGCGTGCAGTCGCTGTTGATCATGTGGCTCATTTAATTTGAAAAAAAGTGCAGTCTTGCAAAATATGTTGGTTTTGATATGCCTCAAAAACCACCTCTTCCAAATGCAAAAACTTTGATTTGATAAATGTGAGTTTTTTTGAAGTCGACATGTTTCCATTAGGTACATTTATTATCGCAAATCTAATTTGCACAGTTTCATAGTCAAAGGAAACTCTTTGGAACAATTCTGGAGAGTCTGGCGTAAGACTAAGCAGTGCTTCTTCTTCTGTGTTGCTGTCAAATACTAATAAATACACCTGCAGGGCCTTCTAGTGGTTGTTGCTATTTATTTTTTTCAAAAACCACCTGTAAGTCACACTCCAGCAAAACTATACAAAAGAAACAACTGACTCCAAAGAAAAAGTGATTTCTATTTTATTGTCCCTTCTAATCATGTTGTTTTATGATGGTTCACAACATTTAAGTGAAGTCGGTCAAAACGATTCTTTGTAAAGTTTAAAACATTAACGTTATAAATTCTTATAGTTGAAATAAGAGTCGATTAGATCTTCTTTATGTGCTAATAGCCCCACTCCCTTTATCTCCTGACAGCCATCAGATCCTGCATTCTCAGAGTGAGTGCATCTGTGTGTGTCTGACTTTAATTTCCCATCAGGCCGTGCAGAGTCACGACTCAGCCTGTTGAGATGAGTCAGCATCATCTTTTTATTTACAGATGAGGGGAAAAAAAAGAATCTGCAGTCTTCATAACTAATTAATGTCTGTCAACACAGATTTCCCATTAAAATGCTTGTTTGTTTTTTCAAACAGCTGTTTGTGTTGTAACTGTTGTGTGTTTGTGTGCGTTTCAGCCTGAGCCTGGACATGGTGGAGCTGCAGAAGGAGCAGATGGTGGACCAGGTGATGTCTTCTACTGTCTTTCCCTGATTCCATGCAGCACTTCAGTCATGAACCAATGTTTTTTAATGGACTTTAAGAAATCATCAAATCAATCATTTTTTATCGTAGCCTTTATATTAAGCGCTTAAAATGATATGCTTACTCAGCAAACTGTCTAGTATCAAAAACCGTGAAACTTTTTAGAAACCCTTTCCATAAAAGACTATATTTATTACCATCCTTCACAAATTACTTTTAACTTTTAATTTGGCAATAAACAACAGATGATAAAATGTCTGTTTCAAATGAAAAAATGTCAAGTTAGACGAGTCATCCCGGTCGTTCGCTTAACGATCTTCATGATTGATGATTAAAGCTGCTCCAGAAATGCAGTAATTCAGGGTTACATCCAACAGAAGTTTAGATGGAATATTTCTCATAAATCCCTCCTCGTGTCAGGCTGTGAAAGCAAACCTCTTTTAGGTTTAGACTTTACCTGTAGTAGGTCCAGAGGTCACGAGGCCACAAAGAGCTGCACGTAAAGGAAAACAAAATATTTTCATTTTCCTCCCAAATTGGATCATCTGCAGTCAGCTATGAAGCTTTAGAAAGCCACATTTTTCAATTTGCTAAACAAACATAAAAAAAGACATTGTTATTTTTACTCCTCAAATGCTAGCATATTTCTGTCATGCAGCAGTCTTGAGCTGAACCGTATTTCTTACCATACAGCTTCTCCCTATCCTTATATTTAGCCTCCAAATGGAGCAATAAGGCCGGATCTAGGCATGGGCAAGGTGGGGCAATGCCCCCCCAAATTTCAGGACTGCCCCCCCCAAACGTGATGCCATGCAAACAAGAAAAACAGAGCGCTCTCTGCTCTCTGGCTCCCATTCAAAGTAGCTGCTAGTGCTGATTGGTAGATCCAAAGGAGGGCGTGGCCTCTCGCTTCACTCGGATCCTCGTCTCTCACTCCGTAGCTCACGCGGCACGCGCACACAGGCTCAGCGGCAACAGAGACACACGGTTCTCTGCAGCGGAGCTGGGCAGAACTGTTTAGAAGTTTTTATCTGCCGTTTGTCGCTGAAATGACTCGATTACCCAAGATTTTAACTCTTTCTTGTCCTCATCTGTTGCTCTCTTTGTTGTAATGTGGAGGAAAAAGCGAGAAACGAGTTGACAAAGCACAGGTTTCTGGTTGTTAAAGCTAGCGCTGTTTGTAGCAGCTAAGCTAACAGTACCGGAGCATTAGCTGTGTTTGAGATGACTCGCCTGTGACGCCTCGGTGAGAGCAGGGGGCTGCAGGGGGGAAAGGCCCCTGAGAGGAAGGAGGACAGTGGGAAGTTGAGGTTGTCTTTCATATTCCATTGAATTTTAATTTGCCTCACCTCCTTAGTATAAACTTTAATATTATGTGGTTTAAAATATATTTTTTAAACATTTGTTTGTGGACAACAGATATAAAATAGCTGCTGGGTTAATTTAATGTCCACTGTCCTGGATAAATAAATAAAATTGAAATTCTTGTTAATTTTTAAAGACAACAATAACACATAACAGATTATTTGAAATCTTCTTCAATTTTACATCAGTGATTTACTACTATGTATTACTAAAAAGTAAACTCATGTCTATAAAGAAAATACATTATGACATTTAAACAATTATCCTGATGTTGATTAATATTTATAGTGTATTGAGTAATTTAGTGAAAATAACAAGAAAAGATTCAACAAAATACCAAAACTACACAACAGGATTTCAAATGCTGGATTTGAACTAATTCCCTGCTGATGAAAATACATTCTGTTATCACTAAAGATTTTCTCATCCATGGATTTTTTTAAGCAATTTTGAAACAGGAATCAAGAGTTTCTGCAGTAGCAACTTGTTGGTTTGGTACATTGATGACGACAAATAGATATTTTTTTTTTATCATCTGCTACAAAAAAAGTGTGTTGGCTGTTTTAATAGTTAAAATAGTTTAGTATTTATAAACTAATCTTAAATAAAGTGACAAAATACACGTCATAAATAATAAAAATACAAAAAGAACCAAAATAATAAATGGCTAAACAGAACATTAAAATAAGTAAATAAAAAGCAACAAAAAATACATAAATATATATTTTAAGACAAAAAATAAACCAAATAGAAACTATTGCAAATGAATAAAAATGACTCAAAGTAATAAATAAATAAATAAGATGTCCTAAAAAAGACCAAAAAGAGACGGATAAGCAGACAGACTTCTGATCCGGATGTCAGCTGGACGAGGAAGTGAAGATCTTCATGGACAGAACTTCCTCCAAAATCCTGATTCTTTCTCCTTCCAGTTCACCAAAGACTCTTTTAGCTCATTCTCCAATGTTTATTGACTGTGATCAATACATTCAATCATTGGTTTCTCAGAGTTCTTGATAAAATAATCAAAGCTAACATCAAAATGCTCTTTCATTGATTTACAATCCTTTCCAACTGCGGTCAAATGAGCCGCCGTTCACATTTCCGTGGTCACATCAAGAAGCTCCGTGGAGTCTGGTGGAGATTTTCCAGCGTTCTCAGTCCTGCTACCGTAAGTATTGGATGAAACTCACACCAAAAATCCAGTGATGCTGATTTGACCACAGAAATGTGAACGGCGGCTCATTTGACTGCAGTCAATGTGAAGATACCATCTTCTCTTCTCCAGAACCTGAACTAGACACTAGGAACAGATGAGGGTTTAGTGCATGTGCAGCAGAGCTGTTGATGGAAAGAAGATCATTCATTCAAACAGAGTCTGTCCAAGACACTTTGATTGATTTAAAAGGAGAAATACTCGGAAATGAAAAAACTAAATGATTTCTTATTACATTTGTTCTCTTTCAGGAGAAAAATGACACACAGACATGTTAAAACTAAAAACAGGATTTTTATCAGAGGGGGACTTTTTATGGGCTTAGGAGGATTTTACACCAGAACCATTTTGTATCTCTAAACTTGCCCCCCCTGATATTCTAGATCCGGCCCTGTGGAGCGATATGGAAAAACAGTTTCTTCAAATTCCAATGTCACTCCCACTCGATGACATCATCAATTGTCTCAGGCCAGCTACCGTAGCACGTAGCTGCTAGCCTTGGAAATACCCATCAGCAGTGATTTAGAAACTTTGAAAAAGCCACGCTAAAACAAAAAGTCATTATTTACATTTGCACGACCCACTTCCGCATTCGGTACATAATCGCTCAGTCATTTCCGGCTGGAGCAGTGGGATATTGTGGGATATTGTTTATGTGGAAATAGTGGAGTATTTAGACTTTAAAAGATGTTTTTGGGAGCTACCAAGAGTCACTATAAAGGATGTTGGGCGCATTGTTCGTTTTTCTAGCAAAATACTTCAAAATAAAAATCCACAAAGGATTTAAATTGTATTTGCCGTCCTACATTTCAAAACTCAATGGTCATTTGCTAAGGCTGATGTCCTGTTAGCTGTCATGCAGCTTGAGCGCGGAGTGCAGCTGCAGCCGCGGCTGCGATCAGGAACCATTCTGAGCACAATTTGTATGCGACTAGCAACCACTGAAAATCCCCCGGCCCCCCGCACCCCCACTCAAGCAAAATAAATAAATAAATACATTTGGGGTCTAAAAAAAACACTTCATATTCCACCAACAAAACTCACATGCCAGGGGTATCCAAAGGAAGTTTTGAAGTTATTATGGGATGGCCACAAGATCTACTGCTTGGTGAACATTTTGTGGCAAAGTGTGAAATCTACTGATTTTCACATTTTCTCACCATACAGGAAAAAAAAACGTTTTTTGTGAGCGATCTTCATAGCATTTCACACCCACACCCACACACACGCACACACACAAAAGTAAGTCTGCAACCACAACTGAAATGTAGTTGATCTGTGACCCTAGAAAGAGGCTGCTATATTTAAGTCAAAATAAAGTGACATCATAGTAGGGCGGGGCGATAAAACGATAATTATCGTTATTGCGATATTACTTTTTTTCGATAGTGAAATGAGTCTATTGCGATAAACTTTCGTGTTAAATAACACGGGAGAAACCCCCGGAAGAGCCGCGCTTCTTCTTCTTCTTCTTACGGAGCGGCTGATTCTGGGAGCCCAGACTGAGAGGGGGGGCACGGAGGCCCCGAATGATGACAAAAGGACACAACAGAAAACATTATTTCAGTAAACCAATAACCAATATATAATCGCAAATACTTTTATTTTCAATGTCAAGGTAACGATGTTTAAATATTTTGTTTTGGAAACGTCGTCACCGGACCCCCCTCCTCTAAATTGAAAATGGTTCGGTCCGACCGGATTATTCCTCCGCAGCTGTTTGTTACCGACAGACCCACAGAGTGTTTGGGAGAGAAGACACGCTTTAAAATCAGGAGTTTAAACACCTGATTTAGAGGAGAACCTCCATGAAAAAAGAAAAAAGGAGACAGTCTGTCTATTGCCGCGCGTCACGTGTCACGCGGGGCTGAAAGAGGAGAGAAGGAGAGACTGCGCATGCTCGTAACAGCCGCGCGCAGGGGGGCGGGGACTCGATTGTGGTTCTGGAGTTGAGATGAGTTTGAGGGTTTTGTTAAAATATTAACCAAAGCTTTTGTATAGAGCTTCGAATTAGAATAATTTGTTGTTTTATTATGTATCAAAAATGAATTTGTTAGTTACATTTGTGCTGTTTATGCTCATTTCTTAATGAGGTGATCTAATAATAGTAAAATAAACTTGTTTTTAACGACTCCTGACATGACACTAAATGAAGAGATCTTATGTGTTTGATCAATCCTCCAACATGTACACATGTCAGATGACTGAGTGAAATGATGATTAAATCTATTATCAGAACTCTTTATTTTAAGTTTACATTTTATCATCTTCTGCTGCACAGCAGTACCTATAGTTTATGTTCAGAAGAAATTAGAAAATAATATAAAAATAACTGCAATATATTTGCTGCTTTAGAACAATGTTTTTAAGACTTAATTTTAATTTGAAAGGAACTTCTATGTGCTGCAGTCAGATTAAATTAAATCAGAAATTCTGTACAGCCTATTGAAAACATACCACCGTTATGGTTTAACTATTGTGTACATTATGTATATGTACAATATTTAGTAGAAATATTTAAATGTTCCTCACAGTTAGTTTCAATACTACAGTTAATACAAAAAATGAAAGCTGAATTTGAACTAACTAAGATTTAATGAGGGGGTTAAGGTGTAGAAATCTGAAGTCCTAAAGCTCTTTGCAATAAAGATTACTTTGACAAATATAGTTATTTGATTGATATTGTTTTTAATATCGTTATCGCACAAAATGAAAAAAACAATATCGCAATATGAAAATTCCCATATCGCCCAGCCCTACATCATAGTAACATAATTCCTAGTGGTTCCAAAAATATTCACACACAAAAATGTCAACACAAACACAATACAACCACAGCTCACCATCATAAACTTATGCATGCAAACACACAAACGCATGTCAAGCATATCATTCCATCACACATCCTGTTTGTGCAAAGCTAAGCTGAAACCTGAGTGTTTTACCAATCTGAACTCCTCCTTGGTATTTTGATCTATTGCCTCCCAACTCCTCCAGAATCATTGGGAAGCTGCTTGGGAAAAATTTGGGAATCCCAAGTCTCAAATTTATAACGAGGTTGGTGTGGTAAGATCGCAAAAGTGGTGTTTCCCTTTTTGCTTGCACATTTTTACTGAGAAAAATACATGAATCGTTGGGTCATGGTAAAAAAAGTCCATAGACCAGTTTGTCATCTCTAGGCGACCAAAATAAAATGGTTGCTATGGAGATAAACCCAACAGAAAAGCCACTAATTAAAAAAGGGGTCTGTAAAGAGGGTTAGTCACTGAAGGCCATGCAGTTCCGCTCATGCCTTTCATTTGTATTATTTATTTTATTTGTACATTACAAATAAAGTTCATTTTTTTACTTTTTTATTGTTACCACAAAAACAACGCGATTGCTCTGTCTCTTTCAGTCCTAATTTAGACACTCCAGATTCTTCCTCTGATGTTTAGTGAGATATAAAATTCAGTAAGAAAGCATTGTGTCCATCTTTGAAATGTTTTTAGGTCTTCTTCAGGGACTGGTCAGGCTCTAGGCTAGGGCTTTAAAGTCCTATGTGAGTTTCCACTTTTTTAATAAAGGAAATAGGAAACTATAAAAGAATCTTACTTTAGCAGTTAGTAAAGACTCTTTATGTGTGAGAAGAGTAACTCAAAGGGTAAAAGGTAACCGAGAACCTGCAGTTTCATGGTTATTAAAACTGAGCCTTTCTCCTTCTCAGTGGTTCCCCCTGGATGGCGCGAGGACGGGGAAGCTGCATCTTAAACTTGAATGGCTGTCTCTGCTCCCGACGCCGGACAAACTTCCCCAGGTGTGCTTTGGAAAAAACATGGTTTCATTGAGGATGAGAATCCTGAGACTGTTGCTGCTTCTACCCCGCCCTCACAGGCAATGGCGGATATCAGAGCCGATCGGGGTCACGCCAACGACGGCCTTTCATCTGCTGTGCTCATCATCTTCCTGGATTCAGCCAAAAACCTGCCGGTGAGGACACACACTGAAACCAAGAATAATAATTAAAAAACAACAGAATTTAACAAATGCAATAGTAAAACAGATTTTTATTCTCCTTTTTTGATGAATTTTAAATATTAGCAAAAATGCTGAACGAAGGTTTGTGGCATCACCTTAGTGGGCTACTTTCTAGCTTTTCCTCATCCTCTTGAAGGTTAAACTTCCTTTTCAAGAGTCCTCATTATAAATGTGAAAGGTCAAATTACACACGCATCCTAGATTTTTTTCCTCTTTTTAGCTGCACATTTCTGTCAGGATGCAGAAGTTGGCTTTATTAAAATACAAGCTCAGATTTTTGTAGGGGATCTGAATTCTTGACCTCTGAACTGAACCGGCTTCACTTTCAACTTGTCAGCCTCCTCTTCTTCTTTCCTCTCCTCCTTCCTCGTCTCCTAAAGAGCGTCTTCGAGGGGAACTTGGGCTCTGGCTACTTAAAAGAGAGGCGTGCGGCGGGCCTCGTGTTTTGCGAGAACACCGCTTCTCTCTGTAGGAGCTTATTTGTGAGTCAGCTGGCTGTTTTCTGCATCCCAGAAGCCCGTTAGTGTGGAGAATGCCGAGGTGTGACTTCCTCTGCCGAGCAGCTTCTGTTTGCTTGTTTGGGAAAGGGAAGGATTTCACCCTGCATCTTGCTAGCATAAATCCTTCCTGTGCATGGAAAACAACATCTCCTGTAGTGTTCATATTTTAGTAAAGTATAAGTCAAAGAAAATAAACTTCAGCATGTCATTTGATTTTAATAGCTGTCAAAATCATCCTTCCCTCTTTACTACCTTCCAGGAGATCATTTATTCTGTTGTATTTCTGAATTTTTTTGCCTGGAAACCAAACTGTTAAAAAGTCAGTGAATATGATTGAAGTATCTTGAATTTCTGTTAGTAAAAAACAATGTTTCATGTTTTCCAGGTTTTTCCCCAAACTTTGTCTAAACTTTGTCTAAAAACTGCATAAACTTTGAAATATAAATGATGTTGATGAATTTCAGAGGGAGGGAAGGTTTTTAGATTTTTTTTTTAGATTCTCTGGGCCACAAAGGGTTGATTCCTTTAATCCTCCTGAAACCACAAACTGTACTGGCGATGGACAGAAGTTTTAATCTCTATAATTTTAAAAAGAACAGTAATCAAGATTAAGAATGAAAGGACTTGACTGTATATGAAAACTGGACGGAGTGAGTGTGACCCATAGAAAACAATTGACCTCTGGCTCCAACCAAATGAAGTCAATTCAGTTGCTATTTTTTAACAGTATGGACGCCGCCATGTCGGAACCAGACGATGTCACTAAGTAGTGGTTGGTCTAAGTTGGTTTGAGTTTCTATGGTAAATGGCGTATACTTGTATAGCGCTTTCTATCCTCCTTCGACGGCCCAAAGCGCTTCACAGTCACAGACCCATTCACCCATTCACACACACATTCACACACTGGTGGTGGCTATGGCAACCACACTCGCCAATCAGGAGTGAGGTGGTTGGAAGTCCAGATTCCTACTACTTGTAAGTAGGCTCAGGATACATTCAGGGAACATTCAACATGCTTTTATCGAGGCATCTGATTGGTCAATTTGTGACTTGTGCTAGAGGAAACCAGCGGTGGAAGGGGTCACTCAGTCCAGTTCTCCTATACAGTCAATAGAGCTGTTTATTTTCAGTCAACCCAAGCATGAATCTTTTGTCTAATGAAGAACATGAAATTCAGGTTAAACTTTCATCTAAAAGCGACCACATTTTGTCCATCTTTAGTTAACTGTTTATGGTTTAAACCTAGTGGGGATGAAGGGTTCATCCCTCCAGAAGTCCTCAATCTAAAAGTACACTGTTCCCTCGCTATATCACAGTTAAACTTTTGTGATCTCACTTTTTCATAGATGTGGCATGTTTTTATTTACAGCTCACTGTGTTCTGTGTTCTGATTGGTGGGAGACCTTGTCAATCATTCTGCTCTGTTCCTATACGTGCAGCTCTCCAGATCCACACAAATCTTCAATTGTGATAAAATTGTTGTTTTCATTCTATAAAACAGGACTCATTTTTCTATGAGGGCTTGAAACTTGAGAGTCTAAACAAGAAAGAAAAGTATAAAAGTGTGTAGTGAAGAGTTTTACCGTCTTGAAACATGTGTAGCCCTACTTTGTAATATACTGCTCACAAAAATTAAAGGAACACTTTTTTATTGGGCCTGTCATGAATTAAATTAAACCTGTCTGATAATTTTCTGGTTGGTTAATCAGCTGAGGGCCTCGTTAATCAATTTCAGCTGTATTGGTGTTCATTGAATTAACAACAGGTGCACTTCAGTGGCAACAATTAGAAAACCCTCCAAACAGGACTGGTGTTACATGTGGAGGTCATTTCAAGTTTCTCCCTCTTGATCTTTTTTGGATGGTTTTCCACTCATGCTGATTTTGGCTTGATAATTATCTCTACTGGCAGTATGAGGAGATTCCTTAACCCTACAGAAGTTGAACAGGTTGTCCAACTTCTCCAGGATGGCACATCCACACGTGCTGCAGCAAGAAGGTTTAATGTGTCTCCCAGCACAATCTCCAGAACATGGAGGAGATTTCAGGAGACTGGTGGTTATTCTGGGAGAGCTGGACAGGGCCGTAGAAGGTCCTCAACCCCTCAGAAGGACCGATACCTGCTCCTTTGTGCAAGGAGGAACAGGCTGAGCACTGCTCGTGCCCTACAGAATGACCTCCAGAGGGCCACTGGTGTGAATGTCTCTACCCAAACAATCAGGAACAGACTTCATGAAGGTGGCCTGAGGGCCCCACGTCCTGTAGTGGGCCCTGTGCTCAGAACGAGACAGGAAAGATCTCCTGTAGCGGTTGGTGTGGCAGCGAAGTTGCCTTAACCTCTTAGAAAAGACACTCCGCTGTTCGTCAAGCGCAGGATAGAGAGGGTGCTGAGGATTATCCATGATGGATACGAGTTTGTTCAAGGCCCTCCTCTCCATCACTGCTTCAAAAGTTTCCATTTTGCATCCAATTACAGAACCAGCTTTTCTAATAAGTTTGTTCAGCTTCTTCGTGTCACTGGCAGCTATGCTACCCCCCCAGCAGACCACAGCAAAGAATAACGTGCTGGCCACAACAGACTGGTAAAAAAATTCCAGCATCTTGCTGCACACGTTGAAGGACCTCAGTTTCCTCAGGAAGTAGAGTCTGCTGCAGGCCTTCTTGTACACAGCTGTGCTGTTGGTCTTCCAGTTCAGTCTGTTGTCAACGACTACTCCCAGGTATTTGTATTCCTCCACCTCTGCCACATCCCTGCCTGAGATTTTGAGGGGCTGGAGAGACGGTTGTTGCTTTTGGAAGTTGATCACCATCTCTTTGGTCTTGTCAACGTTGAGCAGCAGGTGATTAACTCCAGCCCACCTCACTCATTCACCACCTTCCTGTATTCCTCTTCCTGTCCGCCATTTATACAGCCGACAACCGGAGAGTCATCAGAGAACCTCTGAAGATGACATGTCTCTGAGTTATACTGGAAGTCACTGGTGTACAAAGTGAACAGGAAGGGTGAGAGAACGGTGCCTTGTGGGGCTCCAACACTACTGACCACCACATCGGACATGACACTTCCTAGCCAGACAAACTGTGGCCTGTCTGACAAGTAGTCGGTGATCCAGGAGACCAAGGACCCGCTGACACCCATCCGCCGCAGCTTCTCACTCAGTATGCAGGACTGGATGGTGTTGAAGGCACTGGAGAAATCAAAGAATGTGATCCTCACAGTGTCTCCTCCACCATCCAGGTGAGTGAGTGAGCTGCAGCAGATAAATGACAGCGTCATCCACCCCCAGGCGTGGCTGGTAAGCAAACTGGAGGGGGTCCAGAGATGGTTTCACCAGCGGTCCCAGGTGGGCCAGCAGAATCCTCTCCAGCACCTTGGCTGCGTGAGACGTGATGGCAACAGGACGGTAATCATTTGGGCCAGATGGAACTGTCTTCTTGGGGACAGGAACCAGACATGCAGTTTTCCAGAGGACTGGAACCCTCTCCAGACTAAGGCTCAGGTTGAAGAGGCGCTGGAAAACAGAGGATAGCTGGGCGGCACACATCCTCAGGATCCTGGGGCTGATACCGTCTGGGCCAGGAGCCTTGCGTTGGTTAATCCTTTCCAGCTGTCTCCTTACCTGGCAGGTCGTCACAGTCACTGAGGGGGGCAGGGTAGGTGCAAGGTGGGGCTTGGCTTCACTCTGATCCAGTGTTGATGAGGAAAGAGGGGGTTGAGAGGGGGTGGGAGTAGAATAAGGTGTAGTGGTTTTTGACGATGCTGGAGGAGGGGTGGTATTGACCTGGGCAGATGGGAAGCTAAACCTATTGAAGAAGATGTTCAGGTCGTTAGCTCTTTCTTTTTCTCCCTCACACAGTCTTCTTCTCCCCCCACATCCTGTGATCGTCTTCATACCAGACCACACCTCTCTCATGTTGTTTTGTTGGAGTTTTGCCTCCAACTTTCCCTTGTAGGTGTTCTTACATTCTCTCAGCCTGTCTCTCAGCTGGTGCTGGACCCTCTTCAGCCACTCTCGGTCTCCATACCTGTAGGCCCTCTTTTTCTCGTTCAGCAGGGCCTTTAGGTCACTTGTAATCCACGGCTTGTTGTTGGGGTAACAGCTAACAGTTTTTGAGGGCATGATAGTGTCTTCGCAGAACTTTATGTAATCTGTGATGTAGTCAGTCATGCTGTTGATGTCATCTCCGTGGGGCAGACAGAGAGCGTCCCAGTCTGTACAATCAAAACAGTCCTGCAGGGTCTCCTCAGCCAGTGGTGTCCACGTCCTCACCTTCCTTTTGGACAGAGGCATTCTCCTAACCACAGAGATGTACTTGGGAGAGAGTAGAACGAGGTTATGGTCTGACCTCCCGAGGGGGGGGAGGGCAGTAGCGCCGTATGCTCCAAGAGCATTAGCATACAGCAGATCCAGTGTTTTGTTTTCACGGGTGGGACAGTCAACATACTGAGTAAATTCAGAAAGAGTCCTGTCCAAGCTAACATGGTTGAAGTCTCCAGTGATTACTATGAATGCATTTGGTTGTTGGTTCTGCAGCCGGGAGATGGTGTTGCTGATGACGTCAGCAGCAGCGTCCGCATCAGCTGACGGAGGGATGTAAACAGTGACCACGATGGCAGATGTAAACTCTCTGGGTAGATAGTAAGGCCGCAGTCCGACAGCCAAGAGTTCAACATCCTTGTTACAGAGACGCTCCTTGACACAAACATGTCCGGGATTGCACCATCGCTCGTTCACGTACAGCATAATGCCTCCTCCTTTCTTCTTAACGGTGGCCGTGAAGTGTCTGTCTGCCCGCACAGTCACAAAGCCGGGTAAGGCTACGCTCTGCTCCGGAATGTGTTGAGTAAGCCACATTTCTGTAAAACACAGTAAGCTGCTCTCTTGTTTGCTGCTGCCAGCTCGTCCGTCTTATTAGCCAGTGAGCGAACATTCCCCATGATGATGGCAGGGACAGCAGGCTTATGTTTCTACTTCTTTGCCTTGACTCGGGCTCCGGCCCGACATCCGCGCCGCCTTTTCAAAATTTCCCTTGGGATGTCGTATCTGAACTCCGGCGGAAAACCAGGCCTACTCAGCGCTAATAGCTGATCGCGGGAGTAAACAAAGGGCTTACCGCAGCACGAGTTACTCTTAGTTACAAGGAGTAACGAGAGTAGCAAAAAAAGTGAAAAAACTAGCTTGGAGCAAACAAAATCCATGCTATTGTAAGTGATGTTTGTTGAGCAAGAGCTAAAAGGAGAGAGAGAGAGAGAAAAGAGAAAAGGACTATAATAAATACTAAGGAGAAAAACAGAGTCTGTGTTCAGGAGCAGCTGCAACAGGCAGCCGCCTCTCAGCAGCGCCAGAAGATAAGTTCCTAAGACACTGCCCTGTCGTTATTTGTATAGATATCCAAGTTCATACTGAGATCTGATGTATCTAATCCATCCATCCATCCATTTTCTTGACCGCTTCATCCCTTTCGGGGTCGCGGGGTGCCGGAGCCTAACCCGGCTACTGATGGGCGAAGGCGGGGTTCACCCTGGACAGGTCGCCAGTCTGTCGCAGGTCTTCAATCACACACATTCACTCTCACATTCACACCTAGGGGCAATTTAGAGTCACCAATTAACCTATGAAGCATGTTTTTGGACGGTGGGAGGAAGCCGGAGTCCCCGGTGAAAACCCACGCATGCACGGGGAGAACATGCAAACTCCACACAGAAAGGTCCCAGCCGGGATTCGAACCGGGGCCTTCTCGCTGTGAGGCAAGAGTGCTAACCACTGCTCCACCGTGCAGCCGGCGATGTATCTAATGTGTTTCTTTAAAGTGCTCCTTTAATTTTTCTGAGCAGTATATTTAGAATATAACCCCGCGATAGATGAGGGAACACTGTACTTATCCTATAGAGCTGCTGCTGCTGTGGTAGTTTTTGAATTTCGACACTGTTAGAATTTTGTTTGTTAGAAGTAAGGATAATCTGGTTTAGTGTGTTCCTGAAATATCACGTTGATCCCTGTTTGAAAGCACTTCATACTATAGTTTAACCTTTGGCTGCTTTTGCTGCAGACCAAACTCCCATGTCACTTGCTTTTCTTTAACTTTAATGCTGCACATTTATTATCTGTCTCATTCACCTTTTTTGTATTTCATTCCTACTGCTTCTGTCATCAGTTTTTTGCATTTTCTCTCACATTTTCTACTAACAGAAGTTGGATGAAAAGGTTCTTAAAATAATCATGAACAGATTTAAATCTGAATTTCAGCCTGACTTTGGAACTTATTGTGATGTCATGTCTGCATTTGTTTGGGGAATGGAAATAACCATGTAACCATCCATGTTGTTTCTCTGTCTCACCCTTTGGTACATCCCACACCTCTGATGATGCTGGCGTGTTGTCATCATCACATCCTCCTCCTCTTCCTCCCTGCATGCCCTTCTTTGCCCCATTCCCTCCCGGTGTGTGTCTTTGTGGTGCATTTGTGCTGCTCTCTCTTGGGGGAAATCAAAGCGCAATCCATTAGAGTTCAACCCAGCAGAGCCGAGGAAGGTCTCGGTCAGTGAGGCCATCAAGGTAACTGCACTGCAACAGAGAACCTCTCATGCTCTCACAGGTTGACCACAGAGATATGGACGACAAGCTCAGAAAGATTCATCAAACATAATAAAATGCCATAAGCAGCTCATAGAGATTGAGTGATGAGGTCATCTAGTTCATCCACATTCTGATCACTTTACTGATTTAATTCTTAAACTTAAAAACTATTTCATCTTTACCTGCAAGAGATCATCAGCTGTCCTGAAGAAAAAGTTTGATCAAAACTTAAAGATCACATTTTAAAAACCAGAGGAAGAACTTTCTTAAGTTTCTGAAAATAAATGTATTTTATTTAGCTTAGTGGCCCAGTGGAGGAGTGTCTGCCCTGCAGCTCTGGGAGGTTGTGGGTTCAAATTCATAGTCGGGTCTTAGAACAAAAATAATTGACACAATTCATCCCTTGTAGCTCAGTATTAAGGGGATTGTTAAACCAACAAATGGTTCCCAAATGCAGCAGTGATCAAAGGATGTGTGACATCCAAACAGGACTAAAGCTGAACTTTGATAGAACTGGAGGCACTGGAGAGCAATTCATTTCCATCCGCCTGTTTTGGATTAGATGACGGATTTATACATTATTAGGGATGCTACAATTCTTGTTTTAAAAGCAAACCACATGTCACACTATTGATTTGAATCGTGGGGAAAATGAATGTTTGTGTCAAACATGTTTTAACAACATTAACAAGCGTTATTAATGTTCTTATAAGGTGTTAGTATGACATTTATTGGTGTAATAAGCCTAATAAGGCTTAACACATTTACAAGCATTATTACATTATTACATTCCAAGATGGTGGCGGACAAGTCTCAGCCTTTGTTTACTCTCCGTCGTTACTGTTGTTGATTCTTTTATTAGTTTTAAACAACTTAAATCTTTAGTCAGAAGTGTACTCAGAGCTGCACTCTATTGATCTAGCTGATATTCATTTTAATGTCGTCTACATTTTAATTTTTTTCCTTTAATTGAGTATCTCTGAAACTCTGACTCTCAACGAAGTCGTGACCAGAGTTGTAGTGCGGATTATAGTCTATACCTTACACCTCGGTCCTACCTCCTGATGTTGTCGGCTGCCTCTTCCACCATGGGTCCCCTACTCCGGCTGTGACTCTCCTTGCTGGATGAAGCCCGAAGTCCAGAGGAAAATATCTGCAATGGGAGTTATCCTGTCCCCAGAATTGAGTCATCGTGGATGCTACATTTAGCCTTCGTCTTAGTCGCTGAAATCTGTTGTGACTTTGTGCTACGTTGCCTCGTCTGGACCAGTTGCTGCAGCTAAATTCCTCATCGAAGTTGCGTGCTGAAGTCAAGTAACATCAATGATGATTGGCTAATCACACACCGATGACCTACAAGCTATAGTAGGTACCAAGCTATTTATAAATATTTCCGTTTCAATTGTATATAAAAAAGTTTCATTTTACAAGTTTTATGCTTTGTGCTTGTTTCTGGTAAAACACTCCACACTTTAGATAAGGTGCTGCAAAACATTCAATAAATGGTTAACAAAGTTTATTAATACATTTATTAAGCTTACTACCAGTTTACTAATATGGTTTTGATCACACTTTAGATAAGGTGCTGCAAAACATTCAATAAATGGTTAACAAAGTTTATTATACATTTATTAAGCTTACTACCAGTTTACTAATATGATCTTTGTAGACAATGGTCTGACTTTAGTAGTCAATATTCTCATTAATACTATCAGGTGTTTGCAAGACACCTATAATGCAAATAAATATTTTACTAGCATTTAACACATTATTAATCCTTTCTAATCTGTTAACAAAGTTTATTAAGGATCTTATTAAGCGTATTAACAGATAAGTCAGTGTGAGACATCTATAATGATATTAAATATCTTACAAGAACTGTACACATTAATAAGACTTACTAATCTGTTAACAAGTTTTGTTAATGATTCTTATTAAGCTTGTTAATACTTATTAACAATTTGTTCCACGTATACGATGGTAATAAATGTAACAATAAGCATCATATTAACACATTAATAATGCTTGTAAATGTGTTAACAAATCACATATTGAACCAAAACAAAAAATTGAATTGAAACCGAATCACATACATACAGGGTTTTCTTGACAAAAATTCATGATTATGTTTATGGGGTGGCCGTGGTGCAGTGGTAGGGCGGTCGACTCCTGATCAGAAGTGAGTGGGTTCGACTCCCGCCTTGCCCGCCCATGTGTCGAAGTGTCCTTGGGCAAGACACTGAACCCCGAATTGCCTCTGGTGGGAGGTTGGCGCCAGTGTTCGGCAGCGGAGCCACCACCAGTGTGTGAATGTGTGTGTGAATGGGTGAATGGGTCTGTGACTGTGAAGCGCTTTGGGCCCTCGAAGGAGGGTAGAAAGCGCTATACAAGTATACGCCACTTACCATTTACCATGTTTATGTACAAAACAACAAACTGTCCTACTGTCCGACTTATCGGCTCCTGTTTGGTCAAATAATTAAAAATATATATAGTTTTCACAGTGAAAGTATAAAATGACCAACATAGTGTTTAGTCATAGCAAGTGGTGATAATCTTTGATCCTTTGGAAAATCCTCACAGTTTTTCATTCATTTTTATCACTGTTTGTTTATAAGACTCTCCCTTTTTTGTCTTGAGGTGAGAACCCCATCTTCACATGTAGCTGAATAGTTTGGAAGAAATGATTGGGAAAACTCAACCTCCCTTTTCCTCAAAACTTGAACTCAAAGCACTAGCAATATGTGGTGGTTCTTTTAAGTTTTATAACTCCACTCTGACCATCTTTTGATCTATTCTAAAGGCTTTCTTAGTGGACGTTTTTAGACAAAAATCTTTCATTTTCTCTGACATAGTTTCTGCAGAGCAGCAGTAGTTCATTAGATTTTTGCCTCTGAGTTGCGGGCGGGACTGTTGGTGGGGAGTAAAATTCATAGATTTTCACACACACCTTGCCCTCAAGAAAAAAAAAAAAAACCTGGTGTGGTTTGTTTGCTCTGCATGTGCATGATGAGCTGCTGAAAGGAGGGAACATGATGTGCTTCATACAGAAGCTGCTCACCTTTTACTCTGTGCCTGGCCTGACTCTGCAGCAGACCAACAAATACATTTGGCTATACGTTTTTGTGAGATTTGTCATTATGTCCCGCAGCAGCAGTCTACTGACTGCAAGGACCAGTCTACTGACTGCTTTAACATTCTATCTTTCTGCGCCTGTGAGCCAAAATTTCACCCCCGCCACATGAACAAAAAGTACCTCAAAATTTTATCACACCTAGGGATAATTGAAAATGAATT
>NC_050514.1:8953880-8957010 GCF_002922805.2 Oryzias melastigma
TATGGGATGGCCACATGACCTACGGCTTGGCGGCCATCTTGTGGCGAAGTCAGAGAAATGGCGATTTTCACGATTTTCAACAATATGGAAAAACAGCACTTTGTTTGTCCGATTTTCACGAAACTCATGTCCTCAGCTCGAGTCTACAACAACCCAAGAAGTTTCATTGACCTTTGACCTTGGGAAGATGCCACCATCTTGAAATTTTGAAAAAAAGCACTTTTACTGCAAGCTACAAAAAGAAATACCTCCTAGGGGGTTATATCAATTGATATGTCACATCATCGGCCATTAATGGGGTCTGTGAGAAAAATTTTGCTATTAGAAGTTGTAGAATTTGAATGGTGTGCGCATGGCAAGGTCGCAACCGCCACGGTTTTAGCTAGTGCGCATATATTTTGGCCGATTTGCGTAAAAAGGATATTCGTGTATCCGGGGGCCCAAGCTGAGCGAAACGATATAAAATGTGGCCCTGGTAAGCAAAAAACTGTTGCGAAAAAAACTGCTGACTCAGCAAAAACAAAAATTTAGTTCGCAATTCGCGAACAAAACCAACATAGCTTTACTGGATATATCCATGGCTAAATTTTACATTATTATGGGATAGCTCCACGACCTACGACTTGGCGGCCATTTTCTTTCGAAATTTGACATTTGTGAATTTTACAAAGTTAAAACGTACCTTTTGCTAGTCCAATTCTTACGAAATTTGACCCACATGCCGCTGGCGTTAGTTTCGTTGACCTTTGACCTTGGGAAGGTCCGCCATCTTGATTTGTCAAAAAGAAACAACTTTTAGCAACAGCTTCAAACAAATATAACTTTTAGAGATATTTGTCAAACTTTTCCAAACGTTTTTGGTATCATTGGGAAACCAATGGCATAAAATGTATGGTATTACAAGCTATAGATTTTAAACAGCGTGCGCATGGCAAGCTCGCAAAAGGGGCGTAGTCTCTCATATTTCAATGCATTGCTATGAGACTTTAATATGTTGATCCCAGGCTTAAGCTGTAACAGGTATTATAACATTGAATAAGAACATATAAGGAATGTGGGCGTGGTTAGCAAATAACCTCCGTTGCTAAAGAAATCCAAAAATGTACCTTTGGCGATTCTTGCGAAAATAACGTCAATCTGTTTGGTGACCTCAGGCGAACAAAGCATAAAATGGTTACTATGGAGACAAAACCAACAGAAAAGCCGCCATTTTGAAAAAGGTGCCTTTTTAATCAATTTCTCCCTTAGATCTCACCCCAGCTGTACTGTACAAGAGGGATGGGATCTGGGGGGGTCATAGTGGCTGCTTAGCAAGTGAGCTTGTGTCAAAGGTGGGCCTCGAGGCCGGCGAAGGTGTGAATAGGCGGGTGGCTTGCTATGAAAATGTAATATGTTGATCCCAGGTTGAAGCTTTAACAAGTTTTATAACTTAAAATATGACCATATAAGGAATGTGGGCGTGGTTAGCAAATAACCTCCATTGCTAAGGAAATCCAAAGATGTACTTTTGTCGATTCTTGCAAAACTAACGTCAATCTGTTTGGTGACCTCGGGCGAACAAAACATAAAATGGTTGCTATGGAAATAACACCAACAGAAAAGCCGCCATTTTGAAAAAAAAGTTCTTTTTTTGTAAATTTCTCACATACATCTTATTTCCAGCTACACAGTAAGGGGATGTGGGGGTTAGCGGTGCATAGGGGCTGCTTAGCAGGTGAGCTTGTGGCAAAGGTGGGCGTGGAGGGCAGCGATGGTGCGTAGGGGCGGGCAGCGAGGGTGGCGATTGTGCGTAGGGGTGGGCGGCGAGGGAGAGGGCGGGTAGCGAGGGTGAGGCCGGGTAGCGACTGCGGGCAATCCACCGCCGCCCGCGGCTTTAATTTTTATTCTTTTTTTAGACTGAATCCTAGTTGAACAGCAGGAATTTATTAAAAAACTTGAAGTTGCTCTTTCTTTAGCCTGAAAGTAAAGTTTACTCCTCACGACGTTAGAAACTCACATCTTTGGACTATGGTGAAAGTGTTTATCTCTGGTTTGGTTTTAGCAGGCGGTAAACAAAACCCCAAAACCCTCACCAGAAAAGCTTTTTGAACATGTTTCAAATATCAGTGAGACTGCAACTCCAAGACATTTTTTTAAAAACACATCCCCTGATTATTCCACTGGTTACATAAGGGAATATACCCTCCAAAGTGTGCATTATGAGAAATTAACGCACGACGCGGAGGCAACCGACCTCCGCAAAGTGAGTTAATTTCTCATAATGCACACTTTGGAGGGTATTATCCCGCTTATACCATGGTCATTTACAAAATAAATAACCATTCAATCAATATTTACTACTTTATTCTTGTTATTTCTTTGGTTTAGCTCATTTTTTCACAAAAAGCGGACTATTTGATCCGTGATGCGGTTTGTTGTCACGGTGACATGGAACACGGCATGAAGCCGGAAGCCGTTACAGACCTCAGCTGCAGCGGTAAAGTGTCGCTGTTTTGAAAGAAAGACCCGGACAAATTAGGATATTTTTCTTCTTTTTCTGACGTTAGGCCTTCAGTGAGCAGCTAGAACATAAACAGAACACAAGCAGCTTCTGTCTGTGTTTCATTTCACGGCAGGTTCGTTCTTCTGAGCTGCTCTAAAAGCAGAAACTCCCTCTTGTGGTGAAACAGAAGACTACACCTTTCATGCCGAGTGGTGTTTTATTAGAAGGAGAATAACCAATTTGTCAATATTAATTTACCTTACAAAAAGAAAGCAATATAAATGCTGGTCGCTAAAATAAGTTAAACAAAGCATCAGTTCAGAGAGAAAGTTTATCCATTACTGCTTGTTTTGTCCAGACGATAAAGGAAAAATGTGTTTTAAAGAAGCCTGCGCAGTGATATCGAACGTTTGGTCTGTGTGACCGGAACTTCTTTTTTAGGTGTGGGTTATTACTGTGCATTATCACAATTTAATGCACACCCAGCAGCCAATCAGAATTGATTATTAACCCGGACCATGGTATAAAGCCTGTTAATAAACAGCTTGTTGACAACTTGTAAACAAATGTAGCCACGAGGGGGCCCAAGCCAGGGTCTCATTGTGCCGGTCCCAAGCCCGGATAAATACAGAGGGTTGTGTCAGGAAG
>NC_050514.1:8959334-8964474 GCF_002922805.2 Oryzias melastigma
GGCTTTTGTTAGGCATTTTATGTTACAGCCTTTTATTGTTAAGAAAGTTTATCTCAATATAATGTTACAAAATAAAGTATTTCTGAAGAAAACTATTAATTTTACCATTCTTGTTTTCATAATTAATGTAGAACTGCTAAATTCCACGTAGCACACATGTTTTTCCTAAAAAAAAATGGTCACAACTTAATTTGCGATTAATCGCGAGTTAACTCGGGGACAGAGTGCGATTAATCGCGATTAAAAAATTTAATCGCCTGACAGCTCTAAAAAAATGTTAAACTTTTCTTGTACTATACAATCAGATTATACTTGTCATTTTTAACATACAGCAAAGGGTCTCATAGTAACAAGTATCACCTTAAAACTTTGAAAATATACCTAAAAACATTTAAACCATTTACTGACTATTAGACACCGCTGTAAATCATAAACTTTCTGTTATCAAGAATCCATTGGGAACAACATATATCCCTATCAAATATAAAATACACATGAAAACAGTCAGAACAATTACTGACTATGACTGTTAACATAAGCTTCCCAGTTCCAAGGATCTAATAGGAACAAGTATCCATGATGTCAAAAAATACAGTGTATCTGAAAACGGTCAGAACAATATTGGTGGATAAACTTTAATAATCAAATATTGTTCGACACCGATACTGGCTCCGATATATCACCCATCCCTATTGTGAAAAACAGTAGGGATGGGTAAAGCAAACAGCTTTAATAGTAGAATATGTCACAAATTTCCATTCTAAATCTATTTTTCGTTTTACCACATTGCGTCCTGCTTTGAGATCGTCTCATGAAACATCAAAGTGCATTTCAGGACTTAAGTAATGATTGTTTCTGTGTGCTGACGGCTTTATTTGTCTCCAAATCTAACCAGCTGCTAACAAATATGTGTGAATAACAGCATTTTCTTCTTTTGTTTCTCCATTCAAACTAATTCTGTGTTTCTGGACTTTTTGGTTTAAACATCTAATTTGCTTTTTTCTTTTTCACCATAAAGTTTCAGAATAAACTATTATTTTCTGAGTTTTCAAGACTTAAATGGTCTTAAAGCCCATTGTTGATTGGTTTATGCAAATGTACATCTAATCTGAAGTACTTTTTTTTATTCTTTAGGCTAAAAAAGTCACGAGCGACCCAAATCCATTTGTCCAGTTCACAGTGGGACACAAATCCTTTGAAAGCAAGGTGAGATGACCTCCTCATCATAAAAATCACATCATGTCCTTCTGACTTTTTTTTTTTACTTTTCTTCTTTTCTAGACCAAATACAAAACCATTCAACCACTGTGGGAGGAGAACTTCACCTTCCTCATCCACAATCCCAAAACACAGGAGCTGGAAGTGGAGGTAGGACGTCCTGTTCTGATTGGCTCTGGCGTCTTTGGCTGCAGTAACAGGCTCAGCTCATGTTTTGAACCCCACATCTCAAAGGTGAAGGACGCCAAGCACGAGTGTTCTATGGGAACCATAACGGTACCTCTGAGCCGCCTGGTGGAGGCCAAGAACATGATGCTGAACGAGCACTTCCCCATCAAGAACCAGGGCCCGTGCTCCACCGTAAAGATGAAGATGGCTCTGCGGGTAAGAAACAAAAACTATGAAGGTCAGAGATGTGTAACTGTGTGACTTTGTGACTCTTTCTTTTTCACTACCTTCTGTTTTAGGTGTTGTGTCTAGAGAAGGACACATCTTCCATCAGAAGCTCCAGCCCGTCCTCAGTCCAGGTCCGCAAGTCAAGCTCTTCTGGCCCGATGCCACGCCCTTCAGTCTCCTCAGACTCCGCCAAGCCTACCCCGAACAACTCCAGCTTCCACCGCTCCGCCTCTGTGTCAGCCCAGGACCAGCAGAGGGAGCCCAGCAGCTCCACGGACTACAAGGACTCCGGACCCGGCCTCATGGGAAAAGGAGGCTTAGCGGAGAACGGGAGGAGCACCTCCAATCTGGCCCTGTCTGGATCCCAGCTGTACTTGGCTGACGGCAAAGAGGCGACGCCCAGCATCGCATCCGACATCTCCAACCCATACGCCACGCAGGAGCTGCAGCAGAGACTGCAGCAGCTTTACAAGTATCTGTCTAAATCAGCTTCTTTCTTTGGGGGTGGGAGCAGAAAGTGCCTTTTTGTGTCCAAAGTCCCATCTTCTGTGCAATCCTTCTGCATAAATGATTAATCGAAGGATGGTTTCCTTTTTCAGGATTTATTTTAGAGGAACAGCTGGAACGTAAATGTCTCAGATTTATGCAACTTTATTTTTTGTGTTTTCACTTTTTATTATTCAAATGAGGCTAAATCAAATTGAGATCGTAGGGAAAATTCATGCAATTAACTCTATTTTTACCTTACAGAAATGATAAGTACCAGCAGTTATTAGTTTTTGCTAGAGAGGCTGTTTTCATGGGAAATACAATTAGTTTTAAAAGAAAAAAAACTTTTAAGAACACAAAAAAAAACAGTTTTCAGAAAAAAATGAAAAAATATTATTGAAAGGAAATGTTTTAGGTCAAAAAGGTTCAGTTAGTTTTAGCTTGTTGGGCAGTAAAACTCTCCCAGCAGTTTCAGGATTTTACCAACATCATCCTTTAATGTTGGACGAGCAATTTTACAAGCAACAGTTTACAACACTAAGACATAAAATGAAAAAACTTAAATTCCTGTGTTTTTTCCTAAAACCCCTCCGATTCACACTGTCATGTCAGTGTCTGCCTGATAAAATCACTTTATCTCATTTATATGGATTGGTGGGTTTTTGTCCTTACATTTTTTATTTTATTTTAATTTGGCTCTATAAATAAAGGGAAATAAATAAGCTACTTACTGAGCACATCAGCCCCTTCAAAAAAAAAAAATAGAATATCATGGAAAAGCGTATGAATTTCCATAATTCCATTTAAAAATATTAAACTTCATTAGAATATAAATTTGTGGCCCAGTGTTAAATTGATTTCAAGTATTTATTTGCTTATTTTCACGTAAATGGGGTTCCAGCTCATAAAACCCACAAAGACATCATTTCAAATAATTCGAATAATTTAGAGGAATCACCTTTTACTTCTCAGTTTTTAGTAAAAATATAAAGACAAAGGTTATGATCTCTAAATCAATTAAGATTCAGGATTTTCAAAATCCCAGGTCCCACTGCTAGACTGTTGCAATGATTTTGGATTGGAGAAAGCAGAATTCACCAACACCACCATCGTACATTGCAGAATTTGAGCAGATTTCTCCACATTATTGTCATTTTTTTATCTGGTTTTTGAAGGTTTTATTAGCTGGAACTCCAATTCATGCAAAAATAAACAAATACTTGAAATCAATTAAACAGTGGTCCCTGAATCTATTGTCTATACAAGTTTCTTTTTTTGAATGGAATTATGGAAATGAAACATTTTTCAATGATGATGTCACTTTTTGGAAAGGGTCTGCTTGTAGTTTTGGTTTGGGTCTAGTACAGTTCTCACGTTTTCTGACTTTAATTCCAAACTGAGCAGAACCTCCTAGAGATCACGTCATTTTGTGTTTTTAAATGTGGAAACTCTCTGGTTTAACCCGATGGAGCGTGCTGTAAAGATGCTTTGTAGAGTTTCTTTGAGTCAGTGCCGTTGAAATGACGGTCTCTGTGTTTGTGTGCAGCGGTTCCGGCCCGTCACACCCCCCTCTGGGGGAGGTCAAGCTGACCATCCGATACTCCACCCAGAGGAGCAAACTGGTGGTGATCGTTCACTCCTGCAGGTGTGAACGATATGAATCGATATGAAGCCTTTTCCAAAAAAACGGAGTTTCCCCTCTGACACTTGACCCCGCTCTCGCAGGAACCTGATCTCATTCACCGATCACGGCACCGACCCGTACGTCCGCCTCTACCTGCTCCCTGACAAGCGGCGCTCCAGCAGAAGGAAAACCAACACCACAAAGAAAAGCCTGTCTCCCGTATACGACAAGTCGTGAGTCCAGCTCTTCTTTTTGCTTTTTCCACATCGTTTTTCATGTCAATGGTTTTGGTAAGCCGGGCGCTCTCTCCCCACTCAGCTGTGAGTTTGACGTTTCTTTTGCGGAGCTGCACAGAAGAACTCTGGATGTTGCAGTGAAGAACGGCGGAAGTCTCCTCTCCAAACACAGAGGAAACCTACTAGGAAAGGTATATTTTCAGCATTCTTCATCTCAAATGTTCTACGGTTTGTACTCTTGAAAGAATGATTGTGTTTCTTTCTCATCAGGTTCTGGTGGATTTGAATTTTGAAGAATTAACCAAAGGTTTGACGCTATGGTGAGTACTAAACTGAAACACACATTTGTCCAAATGTAGCGCTCATGAAGAAGAATAAAAGGAAAACACACAGAAAGACACTGTTGACTCAAAAAATTCTCAATTTGGAAATTTCAGTGTGTCAAAAAAAACAAAAAACAAAGAATTGGTATTTAATGTCGAGCCGTCAGAACCAGACAGGACTCCTCAACTGTCTTTAAGATTCACTGACTGCTATTAAAAGTGTGCTGTCATAAATAATGAGCTTATTGAAGATAAAATGGAATTCCAAACAGGTTTTCATTTGTTGCAGCAGCAGAAATTATTCCTTTTCCTTGCTATGCATGTTTAATTATATGTCCCGATATATCACTGAGAGAATCTCTGAATGATCTCATGAACCCAAACATGAAGACATGTTTGTGTAGAACTTTTAGAAATAATGCAACCTGATCTCTAAACATCATCCATGTCTTCCATACATTGTAAATGACATGAACACAGACGCCGCTCCATGTAGCGATTAGGCTAAAAACATTAGCTGGTAGCTCCTCCCACATGCCACCAGGGCCTCAAGCTCTCAAAGAACACATTTTTGGACAGATGGCGAGGAGAGAATTCACTGAGCGGCAAAGGAGAGGCAGCGTACGGTGTGAACACAACGAAAGCTTCCCCTCATTTCCCATCATCCCTTTGATTACACTCTCCCACTAGCTTACAGACCCTCACACCTCCAAGCTAACAGGACTGGTGCAACTAAAATGCTGAGCAATGTTGTAAAAAAGCTACAAGAACATGTTAAAAACACAACTGTCATTGGTGTGGGTCTTTATGCAAACTATCAGCTGAGGGATAGTAAAAAAAAAAAAAAAAAAAAA
>NC_050514.1:8964607-8985717 GCF_002922805.2 Oryzias melastigma
TCTGTAAAAATCTGCTCCAGGTTTCAAAACTATAAAAAAAAAAAAACAGAAAATGTGCCTGAAAATCAAAATCGTAAATCAGATGTTTGAATGACTTTTAGGCGACTTGAGAAAAAAACAGAATGACTCACTACTTTACAAATAATCTATTTTTAACATACTTTGCTTCTTTTTTTAAAGCTTGTAAGTATTGTTGTGTTTTTTGCAAATATCAAACCTTAACGAAAGTTGTCGTCCTGCAGGTATGAGCTGAGCGACAACGGCCAAGTCAACAAGACTCGACACACCTGAAGAGTCTTCACCCCCCGAGCACTTGCATACTCGTCAGCGTCGTATCTCCACACTTCCACTTGGCTTTCCCCGTCACTCATACAACCAAGTCATGGAGCATATCTCCCCTCTAAGGGTGGAGGAGTCAAAGGGAGCTTTTTAATGTTTTACACAGCTGTGGAAGTCTAGTTGTAGTTAATAGAGGAAGCTTCACAGCGGCATCCACATGACTGTAAATAATGTAAAATGATGCAAACCAGAGTATACTGAGGTGTCTTACAGGCCAAATGATTGTTGATCACTGTATCTGATTTTTATGTTTTTTTTTCATGGTTTTCAAAATATAGTTTCTGAAGCAGAAAATGAGTCGCACCAAAGAGAGAAGTATTTCATTATTTAGCGTTTACGGGTTTTGGTAACACGTCTCCACGCCGGCTTTACACCACTGTAATAACACAACGTCTGAACCAAGTACCAATTATACACAGAAATCACGCAAATTTGTTGTTGTCTTTTTTTTGATACATTTATTGGTTTCTAAGGTAAATGGATCTGTTTTTATGCTGAACCAAGGCCACCGCAGAGTGTTATTGGCTTTTATTTTTTAAAACCGCGACTGTTTGCACATATGTATTTGAAAAAAAATCGGTCTCTGATCCTGAGTATTTAATGTAAACAAGTACCGAGAATAAATAGCATTTTTTAAAGCGATGAGAAGCGTCTGACCTTAGATCTCTTTAATAAAAGCTTTGATGTGGATGTATACATTACAAACACACAGGAAAGATCACGTTGTTTTATCCCCTGCATTTTGATGCCCTGCAGCTGCTTTTATTCCTGTTTTCCAAGAACAAAAAGCTAATAAAACAAAAATCAACAAATTGCTTTCATGTATCCAAACACACAAAATATGGACATTTAAATATATGTTCAATTATTAAGTTTATCTATAGAATTTTCTTGATATTTTCAAGAATGAAAAAAAATATCAAAACCATAAAGAAATCTGCTGGGAAAGGATAAACCCACTCATCAATGTTCTTAGCCTGCTATAATCTTTGTGGGGTCACAGGGTTGCAGGAGCCTGTAACCACCTACTTGTAAGAGGGGGCGGGTACACTTTGGACAGGTCGGTATTCTGTCACAGGGCACACTACACTGGAGCAGGGGTCTGCAACAAGCCGAGATTTTTAACAAAACAGAGCAAAATGATGGTAAAAGGTATTGTAGTGGATTATTATCGGAATGACATCATCTTATTGGATTTAGTTTAAAAATATATTTGTATTCTCCTCCAAAGTTGTTGTGTCTATATTCAATAGTAAAAGGAGAAGAAAGATGAAGGAACACCAAAGTCCCAATGATAGAAAAGATGTTTTTTTTATTTTTGGTTTAAGTAAATCTTCTGCACCTGGAGGATCTGATCAAACACAGGATGCATCTTATTTTGAAAGGAACTTGTATGTACTGCTTTCAAGAGTAAAAGAAGTTAATTTAATAAAGTTGTAGAGATTGTTTTAAAGTCCTATTTTATAAATTAATGTTTTAATGGCCACAAAACATAAATAAAGTGTATTTTTCTAGCTTTGAGGTGGAGACTTTGTGGTTCTTTTAGATTTTAGTCCATAAGAAACTGGGTCATATGGCTCTTATAGCATTAAAGGTTGCAGACCCCTACACTAGAGTAACCTATATAGTCTGTTTTTGGACAGAGGGAAAAGCCGAAGTGTCTGGAGAAAACCCCCACGTGCACGGGGAGAACATGCAAACTCCAGGATCTTCTCACTGACGGGAGAGAGCTAACCACTGTGCCACCATGCAACTTGAAATTATAAGATTTTAAAAAATTTTAAGTTTTTTTTTAATTAGTAAAAGCAAATAATTGCATCATATAAAATATTCCATAGCTTTGTTCTGACTTGTTTTTGCTCGAGTTGACTTCAACTGTGTTGCCTATATTCACAAGGGGGCGCAATAGAGTCGCCTTTAGGAAACAACTGTAGGAACACTTACTTTTTGGAAGTGACTATTGGCATGTAATTAGGGCGGGGTTACAGTTGGGATTAAAATAGGTCCATTTTGGCTTCATGGATTAGCCGATATGGATTTCCATCCATTGGTGCTTGGTCACATGGTTTTAAGTTTGTCTCTAACATGCGTGTCCCATCATTTATGTGTGTTGATTCCAGAAATGGTACATTTTTCTGCTTGTCCATAAAGTGAAACCTCTGCGCATTTTGTGCATTCCCTGTGGAATACTGTTCTATGCATTTTCTTTAAAAATAAAAAAATAAAACAAAACTAAAGATGAAGATGCTTCACATCTCCCACTATTTTTTTCGGGTGTAAAGTTCTGATGAGATTTAAACTAGTTTGTGGCGAGTGGGAAATCATAAACATTTCATGTCAGACGAATCAATGACATTGATCGTGGTGGCGCTAAACAAACACACGGCCGTGATGTTTTAATCTGCAAACATTTAACACAGGCCCTGTAGGCCTAAACCCCACACAGGGTCAAGGGTTAAAAGACAAAAAACACATTTCCAGGAAATTCAACTGAGTCATGTGGGGGGATGTTTGTAGAGTTGAACAAACTAAGAAAAACGTCTATTTTTATGTGTAGTTTCCAAAGTCTCAAGAACACAAATGTCAAAGTTTAGTTTCACGTTTAGAGATGTGGCGGGGTTCTTCTTGGAGTGAGTAGAGAAATCTTCAAAAATAAGATGACCAAGTCTTACATACACAATGCGATTTTATTGTTCCCAACAAAAAAAACAGACTCAACATCACTGTATGGGAGAGCTTCTTGCCACCATTGCAACCATAGCTGTGTTTCCATTACACATTTGTGCAAAACTTTATCGAAATTCTAGGAATTTTGAAAAAACAGTTTTGAAATGACACTGTTTCCAATAAATCATTTTTAAGTCATTAAAAACACGGCGATGAACGAGAACACGTATTTTTTTATTTGATTCACTAAAAGGAGCATTTGGGTGACGTCACAGCTCTGTCTGGGGCGCGTGCAGCGCAGCTCGACTCAGAAGAGAGAGAAGCCTGTTCAGCTGTTAAAAGAAAAAGCATTCTAACAGGAAAACATCTTGACCTTTTTCTGTTTGAAAACACGACAACATCCATTCAAGTTTCTGTCACGGCGCAAATCACAAAGGAGACTTCAGGCTCCAAGCTGCAAAAGTGCGACTGCAGATGAAACGATGAGGAAATCTTGATGATTTTACAGAGGAGCTGCACGATTCAGTATGACCGATGACTTCATAATGAGCTGTGTCTCGATGCGTCCCCCCTGCAGCGCTCAGGAAAATACTTAAGAAGAGCATTTATTTTGAAAAAAGTGTTTCCATTACAGTTCTGTGAAAAATGTCTATTTCAATACGCCCCAAATACCACCTCCTCTAGGCGCAAAAAACTGCCAGTTTTTCCGAAACTGTGGTGTTTCCATTAAGAGAATTTATTATCGAAATTCCAATTTGCGAAATTTCAGAGTTAATGGAAACTGACTGCTCTCTGTTAGCTGACAAGTTCTCTCGTTATAAAAGCTTAGCCCCTCCCACAGGCCAATTAACCAAACATTTCTTCAAATGAAATTCCTGCCTTATACCTGAAAGCAACCAAAAAAGAGGAAATAATTAAGCAGGCTTTAACAGTATCAAGTTTAAAACCAAAAGCATTATGACAGAAGAAAAGGAAAAAAACCTTACAATTCTGACAGGTGACATCACTTCCTGTTTCCTATATGTATGATGATGTGTACAATGCTCTGGTTGGAATATTTGTGGTGGGAAACCTGGATGGTAAGTAACATTCTATTTAAAACTCAATGTGCACCCTCAGAGTTAAACACAACGTGGCTGTGGAGAATGTGAATGATTCCAACTATAAGCTAATTGACAGGAAAATGAGAGGTTAGAAAAAAATAACACAAACAACTGAAGTCTTCAGCCACTGTCCTGCACCCTGTGACGCTGCTTTGTCACAGGAGAATTTTGGAAACATTAATTTGTGTAATGTTTGTAAAAGCTTGAAAAAGAAATTAGCCAGCAATAGTTCCCCAAAACACAGTTTTTAGTAAACAAGTAACATGGATTGTGTCAGAGTTCCCTCACTACTCACAATATAAAGTATTTGTCATTTTGTAGTGCTGTCTGAATCTACAATTCCAAAATCCAGTGCCCTAGAAATTTCCCAGAGTTCACTGCACAAAAAAAAAAGAATTGGTGAAATAGCCCACAATGCATTGCGTTTAAACAATTTCCGTGAAAAAAAGTATATATATTTTTAATAACTATCAAAGCTTACATCATGAGAGCACAATGATTCATAAATATTCTCATATTCTAAAGGTTTATACTTTGTGAAATTGATGACGNNNNGAAAAAAAAAAAAAAAAAAGTAGAAAACTACAAATTGCCAGAAGGCAACACAGCTATAAGTGCAAATCCAAAATAACCCTAAGTGTAAAAGGAACAGTAAATAAAATGAGACTTTTAGGCATAGTTATTGACGATAAATTAACTTGGGAAAAACACAGATGCCATAATAACTAAAATGGGCAGAGCAATTTCTACAATTAGTAGAAACGCTATATTTTTTTAACACCACGTGCAAAAAAAATGTATAATTCAATCCCTAATACTTTCAAATATCGACTACTGTCCGGTAATTTGGTCCACGGCCACATCAGCACTGTTAAACAAAGTTCAGAAGTTACAAAGCAGAGCAGCAAGGGCAGCACTTGGGGATAATTATAGAACTAATATCAATCATGTGCATAGACAATTAAACTGGCTGCAAGTAAATGATAGAGTCATTTATTCACTATTGCTTTTTATCAGAATTATTATTATAACAAAAACACCATTTACCATTTATAGGAAACTTACATTTAGTCGCAATACACACAACTATTCTACAAGACACGCAGAGGATGGTCATTTCACTTTACCAAAAACAAAAACCAACAACATCAAAAGGACTGTTCCGTACAGAGGCCTGTCATACTGGAACTCATTACCAGAAGCTATTTCACAGTCAAAAAGCAAAGTTATTTTCAAATAATCACTAAAAACGTACTTATTTAAAATGAAATAAATATTTATTGATATTGTTGAGCAATGCCATTATTGGGTTATGTATGTAGTGTGTATGTAGTGTGGAGGTAAGAATCAAATACATTTTTGTAAACAGTTTGTTATTGCTTATTTTGAATATTTATATGTTAATACTTGCATGTAAATCTATGAATGTAAAAGGTTTGTGAAATGTCTGGACTCCAAGAGGAGTAGTTGCAACTGATCGGTTGAAACTAATGGGGATCCGTAATAAATAAAAATAAAAAAGTAGTCGAGGTGTTGTAACTGACTGTGTACGTGTGGTCATTCAGACACTTAAGCTCACACATCAAGAACTTTATTCATCCATTGAAGCTTGGACAAAACATCACTAACTGCATTTGTCACCTTCCACCACTATACATCAGACCCATTCTTGTTATTAAATGTGGGGAAAAAAAATATTCTGGCCTGAAAAAAAGGTTAAAGGGGCCCTACCATGATTTTCTTCAGCCTTTCAGAGTAAACTATATCCATATATATGATCATAAATTACCTTCAGAACACAAAAAAAACCAAATTATTTATGAAAAATGAGTTATTTTTGTGAACCGTTTTAATACCCAGAAGTAAAATGACTCGATCTCTGGGGATCCACCATTTGCTTATTGTCGGTCCCGCCCATTTCCTTGAGCCTGCCCATAGACTGTCAATGAGGGTGCCTGTTTCTGTTTCAGAGTGAACGATGTAAACAAAAGATCTCTTCAGTCATTGGCCAGCAGCTATGGGGGCGGGTCAAAACAGAAGAGAAAGATGGATTCGCTGCGGTCTGCAAATGCTTTCCATGATTTTTCACTAATTCAAACTTTGTATTTTCTGATGGATTTTGATCGTCTGTATGAAGTTCAGGTTCAACACTTTTACTGCAGCTTTGGTACCGTGGAGGAATCCTGCATGACGGTTACTGGAGACGCTACGGCTAAGCTACACACGCTGAAAAGAGTTTGTGACGTGTAGATTGTTGGTAGAATCAATGTGGATCAGGTTTAAAGTTGTTTTCTTGAGGATGAATTCATCCGACCACATTTGAATGAGTTTCTGTGTCTCTTCATTGTGGTTTTATGACATTGTTTCTAAGAGAATTCTGTTGGAACTACAATAGAGCTTTAAGATGATGTCATGGCAGCAGCCCGCGCACGCCGCGTAGCAGACAGAGAAAAGAGAGTTATACGTTCTATCAATTAAACAGTTGGACCAATTATTTCCTTTTGACTAACATGATAATCTAATGCTCTACATTTGTCCACGGCTCACCGATCACCTGATTTCTACTGTGTTTACATCACAACTGTCGGGTACGGTGGCTGTTTTGGTTCAGTTGTTCGGCTCTCGGTTCATTTTGTATTCAGACTGAGGAATCAAAGAGCGAACTGAAGTTCAGTCTGATAGGAAACGAAGCGAAACTACATTAAAAAAATGGGTCTGAGAGCGGTCCCTGGTACAGGAAGGTTATCTCCTGCCACAGCTCCGTGGAGAAGGTGGGTGTGTTTTCAATGATTTTAGAGGATTACTCTTAAAAACATGAACGGATCAAAATGACGCTTTGGGGTTCTTTATAGAGAGGAATGAACAGTAAAATGCATTTAAAACCTCAAAAAATAGAATTTTCATGGTAGGGCCCCTTTAAGAAACAACACAAATGAAAAAAAAATCTTTTTCTGGGTCAAAAGGCTGTTTAAAAAACACAATGATCAAGGCACTATTAAGTCTTGGAGCAGGGAGGAAGTTTGTGGCACTTCTCGCGCAGATATGGGGGCCCTCCGTCAGGCGTTGAACCACAGGTGGGTTTTGGTGTTCCAGAGAAATGGGCCTCATCTCCCTGACGACCAATGGTAGCACTGGAAAAGTAAGAACTTCATGTAATGCAGAGTAACAGTTATGAATTACCAAACTAATGTTCTTCTTTCTTTGCTTTAATAACTAATAAAACAGGCGTGTATCAAAACTCTCCTTAGTGAAATTATATGTTTTGAGCAAATGTTTTGTTTTCTGTATGATAAAAAGGAGAGCAGTTATTCAGGATTTTTGCTGCTGGTTTGGGCTGAGAACAGACCTGTAGCCGCTGTAATCGGGTTTGCATTTCCTGAATCGTAACCGGAAGGAGTTTTCCCCACACTGAGGGTGACAGTAACGCCAAGGCTCCCAGCCCTCCCAGGTTCCTGTCACTGCAGTAAAGAAGGAAATGCTGTTATAAGAATATAGAGTAGCTAGAACAGCTTTCATCTTCTTCAAAAGTGAGACTTGATTAACTAATTTAGACTGAAGTTTAAACTAGACCTTTATTTGTTGACTGAATTAATACATTTAAAAAAATTAACAGGAAAGCAATAAAACAAATTATAAACAGATTTTAAAAGATCACTTTTAGCTATAAATAAAAGATGTTGATATCTTTGTGTGAACTCCTGAGCCAGTGTGTGCAGCTCATTGAATGTATTACTGGATTGGAAATCACGTGACATACGGCATTACGGACGTGCGCCATCATTATGGATCGAGTCTTCTCGAGTAAGGAATGACGGAGGTTCGAAAAAGTAACAAAAGGAGACGCAGTGTTTTACAATCGACTTCAAAAACCTTGACAACAAAATAATCCGATGGAGAGGAATCATCACAGGACAGGAATCACATTTTAATAGAGAGAAATCAGGCTGGGAACTGTGAACTGTGTGCTAAAGTGGGTGCTAGCAACTCATGAGAGACATGCTAGTTTGGGTCTTGATGTATGTTTTTATTAATGTTTCGTGTTTTTTAAACATAGTGGATGTTAATCGTACATATTCACATTCAACCTGCACAAAAACTGATGGTAGTTCATGTTGGAAACACGTAAAATGTTCGGTCAAGATGCACGTTGCTGCATTGTTTTGCTAGCTCGTAGCTAGCTACTTTAAGAGACTAAATCTTATTGTTGGTCGCACTTTTTTCTTTTTTTTTCTTCTTCTTTGTAAGAAGTGTATGTGAGTTTGCACATAGTTTTCTTAATCCGCGACGTCACTGTTGAGCTTCTTTCTTGGTCGTACGGACCGAATAAAAGCCCAGCTAAAATCTGCAGCGCTAATGCTAACGCTAGCTTTCTGCTCAGTGACATAAACACAGCAGAGAGCAGATGTTAGTGAAGGAGTTGTGGATGTAAACTTTAACATGCCACAACATTTACTGCTATTATCACTGTGTTTGGAATCTTTACAGTTTGGCAGATGTATTTGATGTTATCATCCAAGTTTAAAAATGTTTTTGTATCAGTTAAAGATGCTAGCTGGAGCCTTTTTCTCAAAGTACAATAATATTTTCTATTTGAAGGTAAATTCTGAAGCAATTGAGATTTATTTACCATGTATGTAATCCAAAAATAATAAAAGTTTCAGTTTCATTTGAAAATGTTTTTTTTTTATTATTTTTATTATTTAACACTTTGAGATGTTTTAATAGGGAAAGAACTTTACTAAACTATCAGTCATTCATGCTGTTAAACTTCATCAATCTCCCTCATTTCTGGTCTTGGGTGACAATCATTTATAAGCTCTGTTTTATGGATTTTTGCACAGAGGCAAAATAAAAACTCACTGATATTTAGAAGCTGTTCATTTGACAGCAATGCATTATCTGTAGCAGTAGAAGGTGCAATTCTTGCACTATTTACAGGTTAATCTTAATAGATTTTCATCTTCTTTTCCTTTTGGCTTTTCCCTTCAGGGGTCGCCACAGCGAATCAGTTTCCTCCATCTAAGTCTGTCTTCAGCATCCTCCACTCTAACACCAGCCACCTTCATGTCTTCATTCACTGCATCCATAAACCTCCTCTTTGGTCTTCCTCTAGACCTCTTTCCTGGCAGCTCTAGACTCAGCATCCTTCTACCAATATATTCACTGTCTCTCCTCTGAACATGTCCAAACCATCTCAGTCTGGCCTCTCTGACTTTATCTCCAAAACCTCTAACATGTGCTGTCCCTCTGATGTATTCATTCCTGATCCTATCCATCCTGGTCACTCCCAAAGAGAACCTCAGCATCTTCGTCTCTGCTACCTCCAGCTCTGCTTCCTGTCTTTTCTTCAGTCCCACTGTTTCTAGTCCAAACAACATGGCTGGTCTCACCACAGTCTTGTACACCTTTCCTTTCATTTGTGCTGAAACTCTTCTGTCACACATCACACCTGACACTTTTCTCCACCCATTCCAACCTGCTTGCACTCTCCTCTTCACTTCTTTTCCACACTCTCCATTACTCTGTACTGTTGACCCTAAATACTTAAACTCCTCCACCTTCTTTATCTCTTCTCCCTGTAACCTCACTCTTCCACTCTGGTTCCTCTCATTCACACACATGTACTCTGTCTTACTGCGGCTAACCTTCATTCCTCTCCTTTCCAGGGCAAACCTCCACCTCTCTAACTCCACCTCCACCTGTTCCCTGCTCTCACTACAAATCACAATATCATCTGCAAACATCATAGTCCATGGTGATTCCTGTCTAACCTCATCCGTCAGTCTGTCCATCACCATTGCAAACAGGAAGGGGCTCAGAGCTGATCCCTGATGTAATCCCACCTCCACCTTGAACTCCTCTGTCACCCCTACAGCACACCTCACCACTGTCTTACAGCCCTCATACATGTCCTGCACTGCTCGGACATACTTCTCTGTCACTCCAGACTTCCTCATACAATACCATAGTTCCTCTCTGGGCACTCTGTCATAAGCTTTCTCCAGATCTACAAAGACACAGTGGAGCTCTCTCTGACCTTCTCTGTACTTCTCTATCAACATCCTCAAAGCAAATGTTGCATCTGTAGTGCTCTTTCTTGGCATGAAACCATACTGCTGCTCACAAATGTTCACTTCTGCTCTTAGTCTGGCTTCCACTACTCTTTCCCACACCTTCATTGTATGGCTCATCAGCTTTATTCCTCTGTAGTTACCACAACTCTGCACATCTCCCTTATTCTTAAAAATGGGCACCATCACACTTCTCCTCCATTCCTCAGGCATCTTCTCACCACCTAAGATCCTGTTGAACAACCCGGTCAAAAACTCCACTGCCATCTCTCCTAGACACTTCCATACCTCCACAGGTATATCATCAGGACCAAGAGCCTTTCCACTCTTCATCCTCTTCAAAGCCCCTCTCACTTCACCTTTACTAATCTTTCTTACTTCCTGCTCCACAACCGTCACCTCTTCTACTCTTTGTTCTCTCTCATTCTCTTCATTCATCAACTCTTCAAAGTATTCTTTCCATCTTTCCATTACACCACTGACACCTGTCACCACATTACCATTCCTATCCTTGATCACCCTAACCTGCTGCATGTCCTTCCCATCTCGATCTCTCTGCCTTGCTAGTCTGTACAGGTCAGTCTCTCCCTCCTTACTACCCAACCTAGCGTACAAGTCATCATAAGCTCTTTGTTTGGCCTTTGACACCTCTACTTTCACCTTACGCTGCATCTCCCTGTACTCCTGTCTACTCTCCTCAGTCCTCTCAGTGTCCCACTTCTTCTTAGCTAGTCTCTTACTCCGTATACACTCCTGCACCTCCTCATTCCACCACCAAGTCTCCTTATCAACTCTCTTTCCTGATGACACACCAAGTACACTCCTACCTGTCTCCCTGATCACATTAGCTGTAGTTATCCAGTCATCTGGGAGTACCTCCTGACCACCCAGAGCCTGTTTCAACTGTTTCTTAAAAGTCATGCAACAATCTTCTTTTTTCAGCTTCCACCAGTTTGTCCTCTTCTCTGCCTTTGCCCTCTCTTTCTTCATCTTCTTCACCACCAGAGTCATTCTACACACCACCATCCTGTGCTGTCTGGAAACACTCTCACCAACCACTACTTTACAGTCACTGATCTCCTTCAGATTACACCGTCTACACAAGATGTAGTCTATCTGTGTGCTTCTACCTCCACTCTTATAGGTCACTCTATGTTCCTGTCTCTTCTCAAAGAATGTATTCACTATCGCCATTTCCATCTTTTTTGCAAAATCAACCACCATCTGTCCTTCTACATTCCTCTCCTGGATACCAAACCTGCCCATCACCTCCTCATCACCTCGGTTTCCTGCACCAACATGACCATTGAAATCTGCACCAATGACAACTCTCTCATTTCCAGGGATGCTCATCATCACTTCATCAAGGTCCAACCAGAACTTCTCCTTCTCTTCCAGCTCACATCCTACCTGTGGGGCATACCCACTAACAACATTGAACATGACACCCTCCATTTCTATCTTCAGACTCATCACTCTATCTGACACTCTTTTTACCTCCACAACACTCCTAACAAACTCCTCCTTTAGGATAACTCCTACTCCATTTCTCTTCCCATCTCCACCATGATAGAACAACTTGAACCCTGCTCCTAAACTTCTAGCCTTGCTACCTTTCCACCTGGTCTCCTGGACACACAGTATGTCTACCTTTCTCCTCTGCATCATGTCCACTAACTCTCTACCCTTTCCTGTCATAGTTCCAACATTCAAAGTCCCAACTCTCAGTCCAACACTAGTGACTTTCCTCTTCTCTCTCTCCCTACGAACCCGCCTTCCTCCTCTCCTTCTTCCACCAACAGTAGTCCAATTTCCACCGGCACCCTGTCGGTGAACAGCACCGATGGCGGTCGTTGTTAACCCGGGCCTCGACCGATCCGGTATGGATTTCGTAGGTCTGATTCGCATATTTGATTTGGCAAGATTTTACGTCGGATGCCCTTCCTGACACAACCCTCTGTATTTATCCGGGCTTGGGACCGGCACAATGAGACCCTGGCTTGGGCCCCCTCGTGGCTACATTCTTAATAGATAACCATTTAAATATACCACAAAATCAATGATTTTCTAAGCTTGAATTTGAGCCATGTTTTGTAAAAATTGGTTAAGAAATGAGGGAGCTAGCCCGATTCTTGTGGTTGTTGTCTGCTTGTCCTCCATTGAAATAGCAGCATTCTGCTGCCATGACTCGATGTATAGCAATGGCGCCTGCGCACGCACGTCTACGCCTATTGCAGAGAATAGGCAAGGGCCAATCCAGTAATATATATCAATGGTGCCCCTGCAGATTTAAAATCATCTACAGCCTTTGGAGTCGGTAAGGGGATTGATGTTGGTGCCTTTTATTAATTAATTTTTATTGCCCAAAAACCCTATGTGACATTTCTAGCTAACTTCTTAATTTGTCATTTTCTAGATTCTTTACGATATTGTGCTGACTAGTTTTAGCATTTGTGTTATTGACTTGAAGCATGGCACTAATAACCAATTTTCAGAAGCCTTGTGAAAACTGCAGAGTAGTGGGTTGTTTAAACCCTGCTGATTTGTTTATAAAGTGATGGAAGGGTAAACCCAATGAGCAAACAAAAACACAAGTTTGCTATTCATCCAAGTCTGATTTCAATGCATAAATTATTGATTAGAACCTTTTTTGTGGTAAGATGTACTCATTTAATCCTACATAACCCTCCATAACATAGTTTATACACATATCTGAAACCCCAATCTCATTAGATGGTCAAAACCTGCCCTATAAACCCAGTGTATGCACCTTGATCCATGTTTTCTGCTCATCAGTTCATCATCATTCCACCAGGGCCAGGAGGACTTTTTCCTGTTCATTTCTAAATGGCTGCTTCCATTAATCTTTACATTCACTTTAAGCAGACAAAGTTTTGCCAATTTTCCAAACATTATGGTGAGTTAAACCTCATCTATGGTTATTCTTTTTTTAAATGACCACTTGCAGTATTGAAAACAAATGTAAAATTAGGCGTTAATTAATTCTTTACAATACAACCACACCATGTCAAAAATGTGTGGATCAAATTTGAGACACTGGGTAAATATTGTGCTTTTTTTCCACAAATATTCAAGTCAATGTTTTTGCATCTTGAACTAGCGTTGTTGTGAACAAAACCCTAACAAATCACCAAAACTCAAACTATTTACCTGTATTTTTCATTTTAAAAAATACCTAACTTATTACTTAATACTAATCTTTCTACAGTTGTTTTTAAAATAAACATCTTCTTTCCAAAAAACTGAAATTGTCTGTCAGTTATTTAAAGTTGTGGACTTTACTAAGCTAAATTGAAATTGACTTTTGACATCTTTTAAACTTAAATGTACATTTTGTAAAAGATTTAATACAACATCTAACCAACAGTTTGATGTTTTCTCACAGCTCATTGGTCTGGTGGCCGAAAAAGAGCTCTGAAACTGGTAGTTTGTGAGATCAATTTGGGAAATGAAATCAATCAAATGAAATCATACAAAGTCGTTAACAATCCCATCAAGTCATATTATAAACTTCAGAATGGAACCCAATGCCTCCCTGCTTGTCATTCAGCATTAAGGGGTTGATTGAGGGGGTTACACCACCAAATGGTTTCACCAGACCCACAAGGGATTGGTCAGATACAGAAAAAAAGAATCACACAATCAAGTGTAAGAAAACTGATGGGACTTCAACTTCAATAAAAAAAAAAAATCCCAACCCTTTTGTGCAAAGCTGTTACCTCTCTAAATTGTTAAAGTCTCATGTTTATTTTAATTTTGTGTTTAAAAAAAAAAAATGAAGGCGTTCAGATCAGAGTTACTTACCGCGACATTTGTCAACATCATAACAGACCTGCGTTTCGGAGAGTTTGGTTCCATTGCAGAACGAGCCGCCATGATCTCGGATACATTCACGATTGCGAGTCTGTTTGCCACCTATTTTCTGGCAGTTAATTTTCTTGTTACCAAAAGGGTATACACACGCGCTCCAATCAGACCATTCTGACCACACTCCATGCACTGTAAAAACACAGAAATGAGTTAATGTTGAATTTTAATGTTTAATGTTAATGTTGTATTTTTAATCTACAAGTAATATTTTGCAAACCACTAAGCAGACACAGTGTTTGTCTCACATTGTGTGTGACACGAGGAAAAACAACATTTTAAAAGTGCACCTGGACAGTGGACTTGAGTTAAGCAAGTTTTGGTAACACGTCTCTCTCCGGTACACTGCCGACCGCCATATTTAGGAGTGGGGCTGTCACATCTTCTGACCGACTCCTGAAGTCCCACTCCACAGGTGACGGGACAGGAAGAAAAGGATGACCAAGAGCCCCAACTGCCGTCCACTAAGTGACAGACAAGATGCCTTAGAATCGCTGGATTTGGGGTTTCTGTTTCTCACATATAAAGTATCACAGTGCAATTACAAATATGGCAACACATCAAATAATTAATAGTGAACAGTTTAGTGTGTGAAGAAAAAGAAAAGTGTGCATGTTTAGCTCAGTCCCCTCATACCGATTCAGTAGACAGTCCTGAAGTAACCTCAACACAAAGCGTCCTTGTTAGTCTGTAATATGTCAGATTTGTTTTATGTGAACTGCACCAGGATGTTCTACCATCAAGAATTTAGATAATAGCTTTTATAACTAAATTATTCAGTGTCTAAAAGTTGTTGGTAGTCTTATGCTACGTTCACACCGGATATGTGTTGTGCATTCAAGAACCCAGTGAATGCAGGTTCTTGAAAGAGCCTTCAGTATATGCTGTTCACGTACCCACAGTTAGAAGAGGTTTACTTTGAAATGTTGAAGCGTGCATACATGTTCACAGACTTTTTGATGAAAGAGGTTGCTTAAATGCGCATCAATGAGCCTGATGTGAACACAGCATTAGAATCCTGTCTGCCTTCAGAAGATGTTGTGGTTCTTTTGTGCTTCTGAAACAATAGACAGAACCTGCTTGAGATTTGAAGCCCAGGTTTCCAGCAGGGAAAATGTGGAAAGTCTCATCCAAGTTAGGAGTGAAACTATTATTCACGCTTTTATTTCCTCTCGTTTAGATTATTGTAACTCTCTTTTTACCTGTTTTAACAAACGCTCCCTGAACCGTCTTCAGCTCGTCCAGAACTCTGCAGCAAGGCTTTTAACAGGAACCAGTAAACGGACACACATCACTCCGATATTGTCTGCTTTACATTGGTTACCTGTCAAATTCAGAATTGATTTTAAAATTTTACTTTTAGTTTTTAGAGCCTTGCACGGTCAAGCCCCGACGTACGTCTGTGACCTTTTAACCCCGTACTCTTCGGCCCGATCCTTGAGGTCTTCCAGTCAGAATCTTTTAACCATCCCTAAAAGCCGCTTTAAGACGAGAGGAGACGTCTCCTTCCAAGCTGTTGCTCCTCATCTCTGGAACTCCCTCCCACTGCCGTTGCGCCAGACCAACTCCGTTGAGTGTTTTAAATCCCAGGTCAAGACATTTTTATTCAGGAGAGCTTTTAGTTGATCTTAGCCCTTGTTTTATCATGTTTTACTGTATTTTACCGTGTTTTTAGTTGTTTTCTTACTGCTTATTGGTTTTATTTCCCTGTGTCTTCTGATTTTATGTTCTTATGTTAAGCACTTTGCGATCCGTTCTGTGAAAAGTGCTATAGAAATAAAGATTCTTCTTCTTCTTCTTCTATTACCCCAGAGGAGCAGAGGAAGTATCTTGGATATGTCATTACAAGAGTGTGCTTTAGCAGTACACAGTAATAGATTTCAGTGAACTGGGCAGTATTTTACTGCAATGTTAACAGTAAAATACTGTACCAAGGCTTTATAGTATTTTACTGTAAACATCAATGAACTGTGGGAATCTACTGTAAAATGCAATGAAATGTTGGCATTCTCTGTAAAAATCAATGCATTGTGGGAATTTACTGTAAAAAACAATGCACTATGGGAATTTATTTGGAACTACTGTACTTTCCCAGTTCCCGTGAATCAGAATACAGTAAGAAAAATGTCCATGAAAGTATGACAAACCCCAAACAAGTACATCATTATTCTTCCTTAGTTTAACCTATACTATCTCTAACTAGCACCAAGACTGTTTACTGAAAGAGAGTTCCTGACATTGTTTACATGTGGCGTCACTCAGTAAAAAATGGAAATGACAACAATGTATCCCCTGATATCACATACTGATATCACATACTTGAGTTTTTTATTTTATTTTATGTTTTGGTTTCAACACAATTCTCAGTGGAAAGGGTTTTGGTTGTTTTCTTTGTTTCAATTAAATTACCTAATGGATCGTTTTATTAAAATTCCAACTAATCTACTTGTGGAAATACAGCTTACTGGATATCAAGCTCACGTGCTGTTTATTAGCTAAGACGCTCTAGAGACCCGTTTTGGGGTTCAAAAGTTAATGCTATCCATTAGCTTTCTTTAAGACATTTGTGACTTAAAATACTTTCAGAAATACACCCTTAAAAGTGAAGTCAACCAGGAATGGCAAATGTACATGGTTAAGGGACTTAGTTCAATATATTTTTCAATTTCAGAAGAAGAAAATTCAGTTTGAACATATTTATAAATAGCATGGTGGTGCAGTGGTAATGGCTTTATAATTAGAAGATCACTGGTTCAATTCCTTATGGAAGTGTGACTCTTTCTAATTCAGTCTAAAAACATGCTCCACAAGTTTTTAAATGTTTGAAGATGTCATGACCTGCTGCAGCTCTGCCAGTTTCCTCCTCTGTGCTCATTAGCAGGTCAGTGGATACACCTGTGCTGCAGCCTTTAAAAGCCTGCTCCTTCTCCCCACTCACTGCTGGATCGTCTCATTGCCTCAACGTCTGTTCCTGCTCTCAACGCCTGCAATCCTGCAATCCTGCTCTCAACCTGTGATCCTGCAATCCTGCTCCTGCTCCTGCTCCTGCTCTCAACGCCTACTCTCAGCCTGTGATCCTGCAATCCTGCAATCCTGCTCTCAGCCCCTGGTCCCCTCCTGAGTTGTGAGTCATTTTCAAAGCCCGTTTTTGAGGATACTTTCTGTTTGGATCTCTTTTGTTTTGGATGTGGACTGTTTGAACCTCAGGACCCACGAGGAAGGATTCAACCCATCACTTCTGAACTCTGCCCCCCCCCCTATTCTGCCATTGTCACAAAGAAGCCTACACCCCAGTGGACCAGAGGTTCCCCCTCATCATCAAGCTCCTTTGTCCTAAGAAAATAAAGACACTCTTTTGCACTCTTGGGTCTGCTAACCTTGGTTGTTCTTTACACCACACCCTGACAGAAGATCATTGAATGATTGTAGTAAACAATACAATGAACGAACGTGTTTAATTCAAAGCAAGCATAACCAATGCTGAAAGGTCCAGTGAGTAAAAAGAAGAAAAGAAGACTGGTTGAATAATACATATGTTGAATAATGATAGGTTATATCATAATAATACATAGGTTGAATAATACATACAACAACACGTTTAACATTTATTGTGCGAGTTTTATTTTTAGGATTTAGGCTAAAACCAAACTAAACATTAGCTTTTAAAATCCAGTAAAACAAAATTTCACCAATATTGAAATTATAGGTACATTGCACCTGTGTTGACATTGTGGAGCAGTGGTTAGCACTACTGCCTCTCAGCAACAGGTCCGTGGTTCAAGCCCCAGTGGAAACCATTGTGTTTAAATTCTGTGTACTCTCTCTGTGCAACTGTTAATTCCTGTTCAAGTTGACCTAAAATTGTTCAGTGATGTACAATAAACAATTGTCTGTCTCTGTCTGGTGTTGCATTGATCTAAGAACTCACTCAGGCTGAACATGGCCTTGGCTGAAAACAATTGGAAGAGTGGTTGCAAAGAGGGGAAATTGCCCTTCACTCTGGAGAGGAAGTCATAGCTGAAGCAAAACACATTTTCATTTACCATATTGTCTTTATGGTAAATAAACTGGAAATTAAAATACAGTTTTATTATTATTGTATAATGAAGCACAGTGCAATTACTGTACTAACTACTGGCAGCCGGATGCCAGTAAAAACTGTATTTCATTTTACAGTAATATAACAGTAAAATGAAATACAGTAAACTATTTGTGTACTGTGATTCATCTTACATACCTTTTACTGTAAAATGAAATACAGGACACAAACATTCTACTGTATTTCATTTTACAGTAAGAAAGCTGTAAAATGCTTTACAATAATTACTGGTATCTAGCTGCCAGTAACTTACTGTAAAATGTACAGCTACTATTTTACAGTGTAGGCTAGGGCATTCCAAAGGTTCCAGAGTAGATCCACTACTTCTCCACATCAAGAGTAGATAACTAAGACATCTCCCAGAAGAGGCACTTATGGACACCTGGAAGTAATGATTCCACTTTTGATTGAAGACCTGTGCTTCATCTTTTTAGAATGATCACCTCAAAACATCAGAGCTTTTGTATCAGACAATAGACTAATTTAGCGAAGCCTACCTGGACAGAAGGGCAGATCATTGCATATTTCACTTTGACTGTTTTGATCCGGGCAACTTTGACCAGGCGGGTTTACAGATGGGCTGGGGTTGGAACAGAAGCGCTGACGTGTCCTGGTTGCCAGTTTGCTGTCGAGGTGACAGGATGACGAACAGTCCCCCCAATTGGACCACCCAGACCAGAACCCATGAACTGTCAGGGACATAGACCTGGATTACCTGTGTGTTTGGATGTGTGTGTCTGTATTTGTGTGTGCTGGTTACCGGGACATGAACTCTGACAGACTGTGCTCCGACTGCTTGTCCCCTTACAGTATTCACCCCCGTATTTTGGTGCGGGATTGTCACACTTCCTGATGGAAAGTTGCAGTCCCTCCCCACAGGTGACAGAACACGGCCCCGGCTGGGACCATTCTCCCCAGTTTCCATTCACTGTAGACACCAACCAACAAAAGACAATCAACTCTCTAATACATTTAACTATGAAGATTTAATCTGATTCCATCGTACTTGGACAGTTGGGAAGCTCGCTGCAGGACTGCCTCTGGTTGGAATCTCCAGTGCAGTCAGTACCCTTTGGTACAGTGTCTTTGGAGGGGGTTGGGTTAGAGCAGGTACGCTGACGAACTCTTGATGGCACAACGGCATCAGAGAGCTGATCATCGATGCATGTACCTGAGCACTGACCCCAAGCAGACCAATTGGACCATCCACCATGGACTTACAAGGAAGACAAGTAGACTTTAAAAAACTATATTTGCAAAGTAAATAGAATCTACTTAAAAATATAAATACAGTTTTGAAGCCTCAAAAAATGCCAAAAGATACAATTTTAAAAGTTTAGAGAATAGTAGGAGCTGATGGGTTCTTCAGAAGTCGTGGGAAATGTTTGCAAATGCAGTTTTCTGTACTAGATGAGATGGAAATCTGCTCTTCAGAGGAATTATTCATTCTCGTGCCACCACCTCAGCTATGTCCAGATTATAAATGTTTCTCAACAAACCAGACCTCATGTTATTCTTCTGACCTAGACAAGTAACAGGTTACCTGGACAGGCATTGTTAGATGTGCATGACTCAGTTTCTTCTGACGGGCCGCTGCACAACTCAAAGCACTCAGGAGGACTTCCACAAGTCCTTTGTCTCTTCCTGACTCCGACGCCTCCACAGGTGACAGAGCAAGGTGACCAGGCGAGCCACGCGTCCCACTCCTTGACTAAACAAAGATGAACATTACCATATGAAACCTGCAGTTGCCTTGGCATACTACAACAAGCTTACCATCACAGCAGGTGCCATTGCAAGGTTCTATGTGGAGATTGTCATTTATGTCTTTGCATTTTGACATGTCACGGCCCAAGCATTTTCGATGGCTCTGCCTCACTCCTTGATTGCACAGGCTGTTGCACGATGACCACGATGACCAGGAAGACCATACATCTGGTCTGCACAAATTGACAGAAACACACAATTTTTATTGTTTAATATCTCAAAACTAATCAAAGTTGGTGATTAATATTTCCTTTGGCACTTCTCCCCCTAACACTCTATGTATGCAATCATCATTATTGCATTCCCTAACTGGCTTCTCTCTTTCAAACCATATAACACAGCATTACTGTCCTCTTTAAATTCCACCCACTGAGGCAGATCAACCGAGTCTTGTTGTGCTGCAGTATTCATTCTGTTGCAGGAAGTCATTCCTCTCCACTGCTACCAAGAGAGAACCAAATGTTCATTTTAGAATATTGTACCAAAAGGTTATGATCCAGTCTGTTTGTCCCATGTATTAACTATCTTTACAACAGTAACCAAAAATTCAAGGATCAGATCACAGCTATTAACTGCATATGAGAAATAGACTGAGGGACCCCTCCCCCCTTGTGTTCAAAACAGGAAGTACCTGGTGGCTCCAAGAAGTCAAAATCACATTCTATATTTCTATAGAGGAATAAACAGCTGTTACCAAGTAAATTTTTTCGTTTGTCAGAATAACCATTTCTGCTCTGCAAATCCATTTTTTATATATATTTTTGTCTGTAATACAAGTTACTCAGAGTATAAACTGACCTACAGGTATCTCAATAAAAGTATGTGATCTTGCGTCAAACATTCAACGCATTTGATTGACAGATTTTCTCCAGCCCACTTTCAAATGGTAGGGGTGTGGCCTTCCAACTAGCTCACTTCTGGTTGGCGAGAGTGGTTGATATAGAAATGCTGACTCATACTGATTTGGATGGATCTCTGCTCGCTGACAATTTTTGGTTCTAACATGGTGTTTGTATCACAAATAAATAAATAACAACTAAATTGACTTCATTTCATTGGAACTGCAAAAAACAAATTTTCCATGGGTGATGTAGCTGTCTAAAAAAGATTTTATTTTGTTAATTTGAGTTGCATTTAGTTTTATGTCTCATTGCTGACCCCTTGTGGTGAACTGAA
>NC_050514.1:8985817-8994850 GCF_002922805.2 Oryzias melastigma
GGGGGGGGGGGGGGTATGTGAATGTGTGAACAGGTCTGTGATTGTAAAGCGCTTAAGTGCTTTATAAGTATACACTATTTACCATTAACCACCATATGCATGCAGAACCTTCTATACCCTTTATATTTATATTTAGGAGTATTTCCTCCTTTGAACTGCTTTACTTGATATTTATTGTTCTCCTGTTGGACCAGCAGGTTACACATAAACCTCAGTGTGTATAGAAATAATATTACTACTCGAGTATTAGTCTTTAAGTAGTACTGACTTCAAACACCATTAAACAAACTACTGGATAACAAATGGAGAACTTTTGTAGCTTTAGCCCAATATATCTTTGTGTAAAGATGTTAGATTAATGTATAAATGTACTCAAATTCTTTTTTCTTTGTCACAAAATATTTAGTTGCTTTTTCATTTTCACCACTGAGGGGCGCTAGCCCGTAAACATATATGTATGTGACGTCATCACGTCGAGCATGTACTCTGTTTCCCTCCAGTTTTTCTCTTCTCTTCATTTAGTTGAGAAGCTAATGAAGCTAATGAAGCTAATGAAGCTAATGAAGCTAATGAAGATTACTGCGTCCGTTAACTTTCTCCTCTGATTGTAATGCTGGAAAAGCTGCACGGCTCAATAAAAGAAAACATTTTTAGTTCCTCGATGTAGGAGTACAATGATAGGACAGAACTTTCTCCTTCCAGTCTAAGACCGAGGATCTACAACATAGACGCTGCATCTTCATCCTGATGAAGAACCTGTTCTGACTCCACAGGTGATGCTGATGAGAGTCTGCAGAGTTCTGTCATGTCAGCAGACGGAGTATGAGATCAGCGGTCGATGTTGTTCAATGTGTCCACCTGGTGAGTTCAGAGTTCATGACTGTTGATGAAAAAGACTCTTCGTAAAAAAATAATGTTAACGATATAATAATCTGAAGATCTACTGACATCCACTCCCAGGTATTATTTCACAAACATCTCTTGTTGATTCTTTTACAGGAAGTCGCGTTCAGAGAGACTGTACAGAGTTCACAACTACTTCCTGTGTTCCGTGTGTTGAAGGAACTTATAATGAGAAATATAACGGAGTGAGAAACTGTGCTCACTGTTCTTTATGTCATCCAGGTACAAATATTAATGTGTTCTCACTACAAATCACAATGTGAATAAATGAAATGGTTTGTTTCAAGCACTCAGGTAATAATACATAAAATAACATCTTACACGATCAATCACAAGAACGTTAAAGAATGCTGTAAGTTTGTGAACTGAAGCTGTTCTATTGAACATTCCACAGTAATGTGTTTGTCTGCTGACAGGTTCTGGTCTGAAAGTGAAGCTGGAGTGCACTCTGACTTCAGACTCGGTCTGTGAACCTCAGGACGGGTTCTTCTGCCTGGACTGGTCCTCAAAGAGCTGTGGAGCAGCACAGAAACACAGCAGCTGTGAAGGAGGACAGTACATCAGCCAGAGAGGAACAGCCTCCACAGACACTGAGTGCTCTGACTGCAGCACAGGAACATTTTCAGATGGAACAGGAATGTCCTGTCAGCCACACACACAGTAAGAGCTTCTCCAAGAACCAACAGGAATGTTGATCTGAAGCTTCTGCTGTAAAACTCTTCCTCTGTTCATCCAGATGTGAAGCAGAAAACCTGCAGCTGATAGAAGCAGGAACCTCTTCAGCTGATGCTCGATGTGGAGAACAACGTCAGAATGTGTCAGGAATAGTGATCGGGGTTTTAGTTCCTGTTGTTTTAATAGTTGGAGCTGCTGCTGGTTTGTGGTTCTGGAGAAGGAAAATAAAATGTTTGAAAAAAAGGTGAGAATGACAGAAAACACTCAAATATTCTGATGATAAAATAATGTTTCGGTTACTAACAAGTTATTTTATCTTATTTCTATTCAAAGGAAAAGAGCAAAGGTATGTTTGTTTGTAAAACTGACATTTCACACATTTTAAAACATTTTTGTGGAGAATCTAAATGTAATCTGTAATCTTCCTGCAGCCTGAGAGCAACACAGATTTGGATCTACTGTAGTTCCCAGAAACATCATCAGGTGAGACTAAAGAATGTTTACTGTCTGCAGCTCAAAGATCAGATCATCCATAAAAATATATAAATATATACATTTTTCTCTTCACAGCAGAAACTAGAACCTCATAAACACGAGTCCAGTCTCTGTTCTCTGTGGACTTCATGTTCTCCAGAATCCAGTTAAATCTTTGGATTCTGACCCTGAAAGAAATCATCAGATTTTCTTCTTCATTCTGGACTCTGTGATCTGGATCATGAAGCTCCTGCAGGTTCATGATTTAGGATATTTTTAATAAGCTCAAACTGGACGTTAGACAAAAGATGAACTTTAATCTTCGCTGCGGCGTGATGGGAGGAGCTTCTGTCTTCATTCATAAAGAGATCAAGTCACAACCATGAAAATAAACAGATTTTTCTCTACATGAATGTAAGTGGTGAAAGATTATTTAAAAGACAAACGAAGACAGACATAAAATAATGAAAAATAAATGACTGTTTTTGACAATAATTCCTGATAACTAAACTTCCATGTATATTTATATAATGTACAGAACTTTAAAGATGGAGATATGGATTTGAAGAAAATGTATTTTTTGTGTTTGAAATGATTGACTGTAGCAGCCATGATCATATTTATTTATGATTTCATTTTTTTGTCACCTGATGAGGTAAGACATTATTAGGCGGACCTGTTCATGTGGGTTTGGTTTGGTTCTGTTGGTTCCGAGAGGGTGTACAGGGCCTGGTATGTTTTGTTGACCGCTTTAGTTGTTTTTTTTATTTTGGAACGATCAAACACATATTTTTTGTTATCCGTGTCTGTGATGAACTTTAATAAATCGAGATACATCCAGAGGCATTTTCTTCATCTTTTTTTTAGAACCCGTCACAAACAAAGTCCTGCCGCAGCCTCTCCAGCGGCTCACGAGTCTACAGCCGCTAGAGAGGCTATTTGTCTTTTGATTCCATACATTGATACTTTTATGATTTTTTTTTTTATTCTTTTCATTTAAATTTTCTGTTTTGGTAAAATTAGAAAACTTTATGTAAGTAAACAACCTGTTTTGATTTAGTCGTTAATGTTTCTGTGGGCACGTTTTGTATTTTTCAAAGTACATTTTCATTCCTTGGCTTCCGGGAACACGCCATGACAGTGTGGAGGCAGGAGCAGCTGCACATCGGAAAGTATTTACTCCAAAAAGAGTAAATATTGTTAAAAACTATTCCTGATCATGCAGCAGAGAAAACCCCCAGCGATGGATGATTCAGAGGATATCCAGAAGTTGCTCGATTTCCTGCTGGAAGAAGAACTAACAATGGCTGATTAAAACAACAATCTCTACAACGGTCAACTGTGAGCACGACCTTCAGAGATCTGAACCGTCCCCTTCATAGATTCAGTGATAACGATAACCAGTGGGACAGCTTCATCACCTCCCTGAAATTACACATACATTTACACATGGGACGGGGCGGCTGTGGTGTAGTGGTAGGGCGGTCGACTCCTAATCAGGAGTGAGCTGGTTCAATTCCCGCCTTACCCGCATGTGTCGAAGTGTCCTTGGGCAAGACACTGAACCCTGAATTGCCTCTGGTGGGAGGTTGGCGCCAGTGTTCAGCAGCAGAGCCACCACCAGTGTGTGAATGTGTGTGTGAATGGGTGAATGGGTCTGTGACTGTGAAGCGCTTTGGGCCCTCGAAGGAGGGTAGAAAGCGCTATACAAGTATACAACATTTACATGCTCAGTCAGGGGGCTGTGTTACTGCTGGTTGGGTGGGTGCACACACTCAAGTACACCCAGTACATTACATTACAGATACACATGCACACTTACATTTGTCTGTATTAATTCTTTATTGTATGTGTTGGGTTATTGTTTTTTGTCTGGTTTGTTTCTGTTCTCCTTCCACCTGTTAAAGGACCTGAACTCTGGCTTTGGCCAGCCTTTAGAGTGCCTGACCGAAATTAACTTAATTGAAGCAGCCTGGCCCATTGGAGGGGCCACACCTTATGAAACACCAGTCTTTATGTCTGAGGAACAAGATGAGATGCTTTATGATTATGCACTATGAAATGCTGTAAATATTAAAGTGCAAAGTTCTTGTTTCCCTCTATTTGTTTCTTACAATTTTTTAGAGTTCCTGGTTATTTCTATTTTTGCCAAAACTTGAAGAGATAACCTATCTTTCATGGTTTTTTCCTTGGACCTTGGCCCACACTCTTGCCTAGAGTGTGACAACCAGCATGATGACATAGACCCTGATCAATTCTTTTCCACTGTTAATCTGGACTGCAAATATTACAGCATAGAAGACTTTAAAAACTCTGTAGACCCAGAAGGAAGACTGTCAATCATCCACTTTAACAGCAGAAGTATGTACACCAACTTTGGAGACATCAAGGACTATTTACAGAATCTGGAACATTCCTTTAACATCATAACCATATCTGAAACTTGGTTTAGCTGTGATAAGGACGCCGACTTTGAATTGGAAAACTACGAACTTATGATTTGTGACATAACTGATCATTTACCAGTTTTTACATTGTCAGATTTCAATTTAAAAACGAAGACAATAATTAAAGAATCTGTCTATAATTAGAAATTAAAAAATAATGAACTCTCTAAATAATGACTTAACCAGACAAAACTGGAACTCTGTGTTCAGAGAGGAAGATGTGGACACTGCTGATACATGTTTCTTAGAAATATTTATCTCACTATACAACAAGAACTGTCCAATTTATTCATTCAAGAACAAATTTGTTAAGTGTCCTTGTTAACTACTGGTCTACAAAATGCTTGTGAAAATCAAATTAACCTAAAACAAACTCTATTTAAAAACCTCTAATAAATAGAGTTGGTTTCAGGTTAATTCAATTCTCAGAGAAAAAGCTATTGCAAAGGGTAAGGTCATTTTAGGTGTGTAATACCACAATTGACCTCTAGGGGTAAAACCATTGGTTGTGAAAGTTGCCCAGTTTCCTCCTCTAACAAATAGAGTTGGTTTTAGGTCAATTCGATTCTCACAGAAAAAGCTATTGCAAAAAGTAAGGTTATTTTAAGTGTGTATTACCACATTTGACCTCTAGGGGTAAAACCATTGGTTGTGAATAGGGGTGTTGCGGATCACGGATTATCTGTGGTCCGTACGGATCAGAAGCCACGGTTCGGGACACGGTTCNTCTAAGATATTCACAGAAAAAGCTATTGCAAAGAACATTATTTTTAATACCACAATTGACCTAAAGGGGTAAAATCTTTGGTTGTGAAATTTGCTCAATCTCCTTTTCTAATAAATAGAGTTGGTTTTAGGTTTCTCTGATGTTCACAGAAAAAGCTATTGCAAAGAAGATTTTTTAATGCCACTATTGACCTCTAGGGGTAAAAAGAATGATTGTGGAAATTGTGTGTGGCATTATGGTTTTCCCCAAGCCACCAGAAAACTAAAAACCAGAGTAGTGCAGGACTCTCCAGCCAGGAAGACTGAGACAAATAATATGAAAAATACAAATCTTTATTACATTGACAGTATTTAAAATGCTATTATTAATAATACAAAAGTAAGGTTCCAAACGCTGTACAGGTGAGTCACACTCAATCCCCTGGGTGAGCTGCAAGAGAGTCTCTGTCGCAGTGGACCAGCTCTGATGCTCCGTCCCGGCGTGAAGCAAGTTACCACGTGGAGTGCAGGATTCCTGGAGTCAGCAAGGTGCGTGGAGTGGAACACCCAAGCAGACTGACCGGCTCCCGTCGTTCCAATCTTGCTGGCAGACAGCGGACAATGGAACTACGCAGGATCAAATTCTGCAGCGAGGCTCACCAAGAATCAGCAGCACCACCATGAAAGGCACCACCTAGGACAGTGGCCCTACAATAGTGCAGCAGCGATACAGCAACAAAGCACTTCACCTTGCGGCACACACACAGCAGTGCACCCAGCAGCGATGCACCCAGCAGCGACACCTACAAATAAATTCAGACACCAAATAAGAAAACAAAAAACATAACAAAACTGAATGAAACACATACCTGGCTGGCAGCCGAGGAGGATGCTAACAGGAGCTACACTGGCCACAAAAGGCAAACTGCCTGTGATCTACAAAATGTTTGGCAGGTTAGTCATAGTGAGGGTCGTGAACAGGAGGAATAAAAGGAAAACCAAACATACCCAGCTATGGATTTTAAGCCAGAATACAGCCTGGCAGCATCTGATGCTGCAGCTCCTACCTGCAACAGGTCTAAGGCTGAATCTGCACACTGCTGGGATGGATGCTGCCAATCAAGCAGCTGGTGAACACAGGTGAAAATAATTAAGTGGCCTTCTACCTGCCACATGTGCATCTGTTTCTTCAACTGCAAGGCTTTTTTTTCTTCATATATAAAGATCTGCTACAGAGAGAGGGAGTAGGATTTTTATTTCTGTCATATTACACATTGTATTGAAGTTCTGTGATTATTCACCATAGCTATAACATCTGTGATAGTTGGCCAATGAATAACAATCTTTTTATATATTTTTTAGAAACAGAATGTTATCCTGCGTGCAGTTTCTTTGAAATCAGAGTTTTTAAATAAGCATTTCTGGTAACAGGTTTTACAAAACACCCAACACTCGCACTTTGTTGACGGTCCCTTACTCTCAGCCGCTGCTCATGCAGAGCGCCCCGGCTCCGCTCACAGTGAAACGGCGTTTGCGCTGGTCTGCTCCTTACGTGGATCGTGAATAATGGAAAAGAGTCATGTGAAACGTTGATTGTTTTATTATATCTCAGGAAATACACTTTGGTATTCATTTGGCAAAGGCGTTTGGGAGCTATTACCGATCATCGCTGAATGTCTGACGAATGTCGAATATGAAACTAACTTAACCGCGCTCGCGCAGGTCTGCAGCAGCATCACCCAAATGCTCCTTTTATCTCGACAAAAAGGAATAAATGTAAGTAAATCCAAAAGGACCGCTGACAGAATCAAACGTTGGATTGGTTCTTCCTCAAAGGCTTCAACAGTGACTTGTACAATCAGCCCAGTCTCCTATAATATACACCAAAACCGGTTTTTGCATGCATATAATACGCGCGGTCCTAAACGNGTGACTTGTACAATCAGCCCAGTCTCGTATAATATACTCCAAAACCGTTTTTTGCGTGCATATAATACGCGCGGTCCTAAACGTGTTAAAACGTGCTTTCCACATTTGACACGTCCTCTTGTGGAGGCGTGAGCATCACAGAAAGCCCCGCAAACGAACAATTAGCTTTTCTAATCCTAACCATAACCGTAATCCTAACCTTAACCGGAAACGACGTCATTTAGAAAAGAGCCGGAGGATTTCTGACCACGTGGTCAAAACGAAACCTAAAAAGCCATTCTCCCGAGCCGCCGTTATTGAAGGTGTTTAATCCGTGTATCTTTTGTTCACGGATTGTGTTTACATCCGCGGTCCCACGGTAAAGGCGTGGAAAGAGGCAGACGGTTGCAATAATCTCACTCCTGATTGGCGACAGTACTTCCTGTAGATTCGATGACTCAGCTATGACTCAGACCAATCGCTGAAGATTGTTTGCAAATGGCGGTATCCATTTCAGGAATTGACGGTGAAAGCGGCGGCCTACTTTCGCGAGGAGAGGAAGTAATGCATTTCCAATGGGGGACCTCAGTGCTTGCTTTGTCCATTAATTTTTACAGTCTATGATTCAATGTGTGACAGACAGCAAAGTGACAACAGCGACACCTACAGGACATATTAGTCAATAGAGCTCCTACAGCATCCAGAACAATTCCAAACTCTTTAGGAGACTAAAGACATTCCATTTCCTCCTGAGTTGAAGAATTGTTTAACATCTGTTATTATTAAAGCAGCTAATAAAGAATACAGATTTTCTTTAGTCAAGGATGTTCCAGTTATTCCACATGCAAATGTTGTGAGGAGAAAACCAGTGTTTGGAGATCAGAGACCAGGAGGAGCTTCTGTTTGGGATCAGTAGAGAATTTCAGGAGCGGTTTTTGAAGATTGGAGAAGAAAAGAGAGGACACCAAGTTTAGATCAAATATCAAGTGTGAGTCTGGTTCATATCCAACTTTTGAATCCAATTGTGAAGTCTACAATGTTTAGTCTCATGAATCTATAGAGTTAACCAGGACTTTATCTTTAATAGAGTCAGTTTTATTTTGACAAACAAACTTATAAAACATTTGATGAATATTTTTACATGTAGAAGCATCAACATTTAGAGCAGTAAATGTCAATGAAATAGTCATTTTATGCTCAGTTCTTTGAATACATTTGTGTTTTGTAGAGTTATTTTAACTTTATTAACAAACAACATAACACAACAACAAAGTGAATGTCTCAGGGGATTCAAATGTGGACAAACTGCAGAAAGACAAACATGATGAATTATTTCCTCTTTGATCCATATCAACAACAAATCTACTTCAAGTTTTTTAGCAGGACATATCCAATGCAATATTCTAAAATACACCTCTTTGACTTTGTTATTTCAACAGTATTTGTCACCAATAGTCCAAACAGAAGTCCAGTTGATGTCATCTCATTTCTAGTCCCAGTAAAATCTCCCAGCAGGTACAGTTGTGTTCTGGAAAAGATTTCTTCTTTGCTTCTTAGAAACTCAATGAACCCAAATATCCACATCAGCCAAAACAATAGTCTGAGTTCTTCACTGATGGTTTCCAAATCCCTTTAAAGAGTTGGAGTAGACTGGTTGGAATGACATCAACTATTGCAGATTCTTTGGTGGAACAGGAAAACTGAATTTGGAAAGAAATTCTTCATGTATCAGAAGATGTCCATGAGAACTGAAAAGTTGTCTTATCAGAATCAAATCATTTTCATACCATCTAGAAAAAAAAAGATTTATTTTTGGATTGTACATCACTGTTATTCCAAATCAAACAAGATGTTGGAGGAAGATGGATGGATGGATGTTTTGTGGATCATTTTTCTATTTTAGAATTCCATTTGAGTTAGA
>NC_050514.1:8997410-9010773 GCF_002922805.2 Oryzias melastigma
TGCGATTAATCCAAAGACAAATGATTCCATTGTTTGGTTGAATGTCTTTAATATTTTGATTTAGTCAACCAGGTTAAAGTGGAAGCAGGACATTGCATATTGAAGCTGGAGGTGGACACAGCCCTTATGAGAGTTTGACAGATTGGATTCTCAGCTTGAATTCCTGACTATAAAGACGCTTTCACTCTGTAAATGAAAATGCATTACACAAAGGGGCGCTGTTTTGCAGTCTTTTCAATTTTGACACAGAAACATGATGGCAAATTCAAATTCAATAGATCTTAATATGCTTTAAAATTAGTTTAAAGCAAACAATGGATTGGAGCGTCATTTTTTAATATTGTATCACAAAACTAATTTTCAACATGAATGGTGAATTGCATATTGAAATGTAAAATGCATTTTCATTTGAAAGATGGCACCAAAAGCCCATGACAATTTCAAGTGCAGTCAATTTAAATTGTGACTTTTTTTTAGTCTCCATATAACAATTTTTTTTATTTTAAAAAAGTAGTTAACTTCTTATTACACTTGTTCTCTTTCATAAGAAAAATGCCATACACACATGTTAAAAAGTCAAAAAACAGGATTTTCATTAGAGGAGGACTTAAACACACACAAAAAAAACAGAACAAAGTTTTTTTAATTGAATACAATACACTTCCCTACAGTCCCATGGGACAGAAAATATATTTTGATTAATATTTTAAAAATCACATAACCTATTAATAGAAAAAGTTCAAGCATAATTCTCCGGAACAAAATAAGCCATTTGATACCAAACTTGCTGAAAAGTCCGAAAGTATGAAGGAGCTTAATGCTCCAAAAAACTTTTGAGTATATGTTGTGAATGGGTCCCCTGTCCCCCCCCTCTGGCCATCAGTGGGATCCATCACCTAAGTATTAGTCCTTCCTGGGTCTCCTCACTACACTTCCCATAAGTCCCTGCTGTCTTTCCGAGAAGCTCCACAGCCATTTTCCTGCTGCAATCACTCCCAGCAGTATTTAGTCAGAGCACTGCTCGGTGTGAGGTCTGACTGAGTGTTCTCGTCCCAACCTGATCTTCTGGTTCATCAGATCTGCGTTGTCTTCAACTCTGATTGCTTGCTGCCTGCCCCGACCCTGACCACCTTGGCTGTTCTCTGATGCCCTCATGATGATTTAGCTTTGAGGACTTTTATCTGTGCTTCACTCCTGTTCTCCTGAATCTGCCAAATAAACCTGCTCCACTTGGATCCAGCTGACTGCCTATTTGTGACAGTATCCACTTTAAACCTTTGGGCCACAATGATTTATCTTCCTTCTGAAATGCTGATTGACTTTATGTCTTCTATTGATTTTCAGCTCAAATTCACGGTGGAACCTTCAAAATCATTATGTTTTATCTCTGCCCCATTGGTTATGGGTGACAGTGACGTTGTGTTTACTTCCATCACCTAGCAAATGAAGTCAATTCAGTTACCATTTTCTTGCGAGATGGATGCCACCATGTTAGAGTTGTAAGATGTGATTGCTTTGAGTCACTCAAGAAGCTCAGTCTTGATTAGTGAGAGGGCTTCCCAAAGAATTATGAATCAGACCGACTCAAACCAATCATCGCTTACTAACGCCACACACAACCATGCCTTTCCTGTGTTTTTCCAGTGCCTTTGTTAAATGCAAAGCAGTCACACAAGAGTAAAGAACTGTTCTGGATGCGATTATTCCAATCGATCTTTTTCATTGTGAGATTTTCTCTTCTCTGTGGTGGATTCTAAAGCGGGTCATGATTCTCTGAACTTTTGCATGAACTTTGGTACAGGGGCCAGATGGGCTCTGGCTGAAGTCAGTCTGATTAGGAGGTCTTTTCTCCTTTTATAATCAAACAAAATACATTGGATTTGACTTACAATGAATTTCAAAAAACTAAAACAATGTTTTATTAGGTTGGAGCCTCCTCAGGTTTTCCTTTTGCAGAGCCCTGTGCTTGATAGAGGTCCTTGTGCATTTTCAGGATGTCCTCCATGTCTTTCATGCGCGTGGCGATCTGTGGAAACAGACAGTTACCCGGACTCCTCTCTGCTGCTCTGGATGCTTCATCCACATACCTGCTCCAGTTGTGTTTCTGTGTCACTCATGCTGATGGCTTTCTCTCCATTGACGCCCCCTAGTGTTTCAAAGAGGTTCAGCGTTATCATCTTGATTTGGCACAACTCCAGGGTTTTCCTTGCAGCTGTGTCCTGAATGTGATCCCACTTCATTTCCTGTGTGAAGACAGAACAGCTGAGCCTTTTCATGGAGTCGTCTGGATGATCTGAGCAATAAAACATGGGAAAGATGGGTTTACCCAAACTTCAGCTTCGGAGCGGATCTCTTCTATCTCTGTTTGGAGCTGGTAGAGCTGGCCATTCATTGTATGACGCAGAAGATTCTGCTTCTCTTGCACTTTTGACAGCTCTTTTCTCTGCTGATCCATTTCCATCAGCACCTGTTTTTCCTTCTCTGTGAGCTTCTCTGTGATGTGGAGCTGACCTTCAATGTAGCGAGCCAGCTGGTCCACATCCTCAAACTGCAACAGACAAACCAGGGGTCAAAAGGCCTCAGTGGGGCTTCACAGCATCATCACTGTGAAGGTCAGGATCATCAGAATAACGGCATGTTTCCATTCCAGCAAATGTTCTGGAGAGGACGCATAAGAAACAGTTAATGCTCTGAGCTCTGAGGTGGAGGAGATCCACATTAGAGATCAACCGATATGGTTTTTTTTTCATAGTAAATGGTGTAAACTTGTATAGCACTTTTCTACCTTCCTCGAAGGCCCAAAGTACTTCACAGTTACAGACCCATTCACCCATTTACACACTGGTGGTGGGTCCGCTGCCGAACACTGGGGCCAACCTTCCACCAGAGGCAATTTGGGGTTCAGTGTCTTGCCCAAGGACACTTCCACACATGGGTGGGCAAGGCGGGAATTGAACCCTCAATCATCCAACCAGGAGCCGAGCCCGACCGCTGCACCACGGCTGCCCCATTTTTCATAGTAGTAAAGGAGGCAGATGACCAATTTTTTGAGCCAAAATTCATTTGCAGTAAAAGTAAAAATACTGACATAAAAATTTAGAATAACATTAACACCAACAACTAACTTTGGTTATTCAAAAAAAATAAAATAAATAAATAAGTAAATAAATAGCTCAGCGAAGGAGTAACAAGCTCAGCAGCATCTTTCATCGCAGAATTGTCTTTTTTTGTGTTTTTAACATGTTCTTGTGGCATTTTTCTGATGTTGAAGGACATGCGTAAAGAAACTTAAGACTGCAATTGTGTTACTAAGTATTTCCTCATAGAAACTGTTCTGATGCATCTGCTTGCAGACAAAAAGATCCATGAAGGTCTTTGTTTTCCTCGTCTGAGCTGGAATCTGGATCTAAACTGTACGGCACCACCTAAAGCAGGATTGACCAATAATAGGCCCCACCCACTTCACTTACAATGGTGGTGGTTCAACACCAGACAAAAAGCTAAATTCAGCTGCACTCCATCTGTCCCTATTTCAAATTTTCTAAGGTTTACTGTTCTTTTTCCTCTTGAATAATCCTGTTTGATTTTACATAAAATGAGTAACAGTTGTTACCTTTGTTAGTCTGCACACTCCCCGCAGCATGTCTGCATACACAGACAGCTCTTCCTTTTGACGCTGCAGCTTCTGTTTGGTCTCAGTCACTTTGGATTTCTCCTCCTTAAGGGTCTGGATCTCCTTTTTGCCCCTCGATCTCTCCTTTTCAAACAGCTCCCGAGCCTTCATCAGGGATGAGTTCGAATCCTCTTCCTGAGAAGAAGCAAGTGGTTTCTGCTAACTTCCCTATTCCAACTGCCACACAGCTCCTCCTCTGCAAGTGTCCTAAAAGAGAATCACTGACTTCTTCACCTTTAGAAGTGTATTCAAGCTTGCTCGTAGCTGAACCGCTTCCTTTATTTTGGTTCTCAACATGTCAGATTGCTGCTGCAGGTCCTCCAACATCTGCATCAAAAACACAACGAAGGAAAAACGCTCAAGAGTTATGAGTTTAAGGAAACGCTAACTGATGCTTTGTGGGATGCATAGTGGCCTTTCACACCAACCGGACAAAGAAAACTAGGAGTTATTGGAACATTCCGCAAAATTCCATTTCTCTTCCAAAGATGCTGCTAAGAATTGTACCTAAAAACTTTGGGTACGCTCCCCGTTACTCCTCAATGTTTGTAACAGGATGCTCCACATGTTTTTCCAGTCTGTCATGGCAAGCACCATCTTCTTTGCTGTAGTGTGCTGGGGTGCCGGCATCAAAGCAAAGGACGCCAACAGACTGGACAAACTCATTAAAAAGGCTGGTTCTGTTGTTGGTTCTAAGCTAGCCAGCTTAGAGGACGTGGCGAGAGACAAAATGTTAGCTAAACTGCTGACCATCATGGACAATCCCTCCCACCCTCTCTTTGAAACTGTGGACACACTGAGAAGCAGCTTCAGCAGCAGACTCCTGTAGCCCCGCTGCTCTAAGGAGCGGTACAGGAAGTCATTCTTGCCATCTGTTATTAGGCTATATAACTCCTCCTTTTCTAAAAGATGAAAGTAAAACACCTTGGTGCTTTTTTTTTTTACATGTGTATATTGTCCTCCTTCTGCTGCAATGTGTATAAATTTGTTTATATTTATCTTTGCAGCTATGTGTACTTTTATTTACTTATTTATCTACTTTTTTATGGGATTGTTTTTATTGATCATTTAAATTATTGGTAATTTAGTAGTTTATTGAAATTTTGCTGTGCAATGTAGCCACGAGGGGGCCCAAGCCAGGGTCTCATTGTGCCAGTCCCAAGCCCAGATAAATACAGAGGGTTGTGTCAGGAAGGGCATCCGACGTAAAATCTTGCCAAATCAAATATGCGAATCAGACCTACGAAATCCATACCGGATCGGTCGAGGCCCGGGTTAACAACGACCGCCATCGGTGCTGTTCACCGACAGGGTGCTGGTGGAAATTGGACTACTGTTGGTGGAAGAAGGAGAGGAGGAAGGCGGGTTCGTAGGAAGAGAGAGAAGAGGAAAGTCACTAGTGTTGGACTGAGAGTTGGGACTTTGAATGTTGGAACTATGACAGGAAAGGGTAGAGAGTTAGTGGACATGATGCAATGGAGAAAGGTAGACATACTGTGTGTCCAGGAGACCAGGTGGAAAGGTAGCAAGGCTAGAAGTTTAGGAGCAGGGTTTAAGTTGTTCCATCATGGTGGAGATGGGAAGAGAAATGGAGGAGGAGTTATCCTGAAGGAGGAGTTTGTTAGGAGTGTTGTGGATGTAGAAGCACACATATAGACTACATCTTGTGTAGACGGTGTAATCTGAAGGAGATCAGTGACTGTAAAGTAGTGGTTGGTGAGAGTGTTTCCAGACAGCACAGGATGGTGGTGTGTAGAATGACTCTGGTGGTGAAGAAGATGAAGAAAGAGAGGGCAAAGGCAGAGAAGAGGACAAACTGGTGGAAGTTGAAAAAAGAAGATTGTTGCATGACTTTTAAGAAACAGTTGAAACAGGCTCTGGGTGGTCAGGAGGTACTCCCAGATGACTGGATAACTACAGCTAATGTGATCAGGGAGACAGGTAGGAGTGTACTTGGTGTGTCATCAGGAAAGAGAGTTGATAAGGAGACTTGGTGGTGGAATGAGGAGGTGCAGGAGTGTATACGGAGTAAGAGACTAGCTAAGAAGAAGTGGGACACTGAGAGGACTGAGGAGAGTAGACAGGAGTACAGGGAGATGCAGCGTAAGGTGAAAGTAGAGGTGTCAAAGGCCAAACAAAGAGCTTATGATGACTTGTACGCTAGGTTGGGTAGTAAGGAGGGAGAGACTGACCTGTACAGACTAGCAAGGCAGAGAGATCGAGATGGGAAGGACATGCAGCAGGTTAGGGTGATCAAGGATAGGAATGGTAATGTGGTGACAGGTGTCAGTGGTGTAATGGAAAGATGGAAAGAATACTTTGAAGAGTTGATGAATGAAGAGAATGAGAGAGAACAAAGAGTAGAAGAGGTGACGGTTGTGGAGCAGGAAGTAAGAAAGATTAGTAAAGGTGAAGTGAGAGGGGCTTTGAAGAGGATGAAGAGTGGAAAGGCTCTTGGTCCTGATGATATACCTGTGGAGGTATGGAAGTGTCTAGGAGAGATGGCAGTGGAGTTTTTGACCGGGTTGTTCAACAGGATCTTAGGTGGTGAGAAGATGCCTGAGGAATGGAGGAGAAGTGTGATGGTGCCCATTTTTAAGAATAAGGGAGATGTGCAGAGTTGTGGTAACTACAGAGGAATAAAGCTGATGAGCCATACAATGAAGGTGTGGGAAAGAGTAGTGGAAGCCAGACTAAGAGCAGAAGTGAACATTTGTGAGCAGCAGTATGGTTTCATGCCAAGAAAGAGCACTACAGATGCAACATTTGCTTTGAGGATGTTGATAGAGAAGTACAGAGAAGGTCAGAGAGAGCTCCACTGTGTCTTTGTAGATCTGGAGAAAGCTTATGACAGAGTGCCCAGAGAGGAACTATGGTATTGTATGAGGAAGTCTGGAGTGACAGAGAAGTATGTCCGAGCAGTGCAGGACATGTATGAGGGCTGTAAGACAGTGGTGAGGTGTGCTGTAGGGGTGACAGAGGAGTTCAAGGTGGAGGTGGGATTACATCAGGGATCAGCTCTGAGCCCCTTCCTGTTTGCAATGGTGATGGACAGACTGACGGATGAGGTTAGACAGGAATCACCATGGACTATGATGTTTGCAGATGATATTGTGATTTGTAGTGAGAGCAGGGAACAGGTGGAGGTGGAGTTAGAGAGGTGGAGGTTTGCCCTGGAAAGGAGAGGAATGAAGGTTAGCCGCAGTAAGACAGAGTACATGTGTGTGAATGAGAGGAACCAGAGTGGAAGAGTGAGGTTACAGGGAGAAGAGATAAAGAAGGTGGAGGAGTTTAAGTATTTAGGGTCAACAGTACAGAGTAATGGAGAGTGTGGAAAAGAAGTGAAGAGGAGAGTGCAAGCAGGTTGGAATGGGTGGAGAAAAGTGTCAGGTGTGATGTGTGACAGAAGAGTTTCAGCACAAATGAAAGGAAAGGTGTACAAGACTGTGGTGAGACCAGCCATGTTGTTTGGACTAGAAACAGTGGGACTGAAGAAAAGACAGGAAGCAGAGCTGGAGGTAGCAGAGATGAAGATGCTGAGGTTCTCTTTGGGAGTGACCAGGATGGATAGGATCAGGAATGAATACATCAGAGGGACAGCACATGTTAGAGGTTTTGGAGATAAAGTCAGAGAGGCCAGACTGAGATGGTTTGGACATGTTCAGAGGAGAGACAGTGAATATATTGGTAGAAGGATGCTGAGTCTAGAGCTGCCAGGAAAGAGGTCTAGAGGAAGACCAAAGAGGAGGTTTATGGATGCAGTGAATGAAGACATGAAGGTGGCTGGTGTTAGAGTGGAGGGTACTAAAGACAGGCTTAGATGGAGGAAACTGATTCGCTGTGGTGACCCCTGAAGGGAAAAGCCGAAAGGAAAAGAAGATTGAAATTTTGCAGTTTATTGATGTGTTGTACTTTTCTATATTATTATTGCTGCTGCTTCTAAAACTGAATTTCCCTGCGGGGATAAATAAAGTTAATCTTGAATGTTGAATCTTGAAATTGATCTCTCTATATAAACATTGTTATTTCTGCGCAATTCATATGACTAAATGTATCATAAATGTCTGTCTTTTTTTTGCTATTTTTTCTATCTTAATTATTCAGAAGTCCGTGGGGACTTTACCTTAGCTTAGCTTAAAATTGAGTGTTTTCAACTCTTAGCTTTACTGATGCTTTTTGCAGCTATTTACAAATTGCCATTCTTTACATAGTAGGGAAATGACTTAATCCCTTTAACCCTAGAGCACTATTGCTAGGTGATTTTTACCTGAGCAAAAGTATTCACATAAATTTCAATATGTTGCATTTTTCTGAGTGTCATTGTCCCTGGGTAAAGTCATACATGTCCCAGGAATGGGTGGACCAAAGATCAAGTTTCCAGTATCATTATTTCTTTTTTTTTAGGATTTTTTTTCTCAAATTCCTAATTTTTCAGCCATTTCAAGCCTGTTTTTAGGATCTTACTGTGTATTTATTTTACATTTTGTTACATAAACCACAGTTAAAAATAAAAAACAACTACTCTAATTTATCACGTGTTGTCATATTTTGAACTATTTTTTGTGAGAATTACTTTTTATTGGGTATATTACATCAGGTAAAAATTACCCGGAAAAAGTGATGGTGTAACTTTTTATAGCAAAAGTGTTCTAGGGTTAATGTCCTGAAAACAGACCATCATGGACAGAAAACAGAAAGAAAAATCCAGTGTACTAATAAAATCCTTGAGTATAATAAGCTGAACTGAACAAATAAATAGTTCATAAATGGGTGCTTATTATTATCTACAAATTTTATGTCACAGAACTTCCATGGGATTTAGTGCATTAAAAAAAGCAAAAGAAAATTACCAAATAATATGATACATTTGTACTTAAATATTATAAATAACTTAAATAACATAAAACAAAACATTTTATCGCACCAATTATTCCTTTAATATTTTTCAAATAATTTTGAAATCTTTATGGGTGTTTAATTACTTTAGTGAAGAACTGTCCTGGAGAATTAGTATCTTCACAATTATGTTTAATCATGTTTAATTAACTAAATTTCATCCTATTGCGCCAATTTTCAGGGTAATGTTTTTTTAACTTAACTTTCCTGTTGTTTTTAATAAAACTTATATAAACTTACAATTTCAGTTTAAAAATAATAGTTCAGCCAAGCATCATGTGCCTATGAAAATATGATAGCTTAATGGGAAGATTGTGAATGCCACACCTTTTTTTTTGTTTGTTTGTTTTTACAAAAGGTATGGACAGAGATGGCCTTTAGAATAGAGGAAACCTAAAATAAAAACATTTCAAATAGATCTTGTTTGGACCAGAAAATGTAGCCCTAAATTTATAGGACCAGGAGCTATAATAAAATTGCTAATAAAAATAATTTGTTCTGATGTTTATCTATTTCTCCAGATTTTTCATCTGCTGGAGGCCAAAGAGAAACCCACAGGACCCACATTTTGTTTTTACTGTTGTTTTTTTAGCAGCTAATTGTTGATGTTTACTTTTGCTTGTTTGTGGTAACTGTGGTTGCTTTACCTTATTTTATTCGGTTTACAGTGATTTGTACATTACAAAAATAAAAGTATTTTATTTAAAACTCTTCCTTTTCTCAAGTTCTCATGTTGTTTATATGATGGAGTCATGAGGAAAACTTGGTCTCAAACTGTAGGCTTATATCAATGTTGCAACTGGATGGTTATTGAGATTTATTTAATTCATATATTTTTTATGAGAGCTTGACGAAATGTTCCAGTGGGAGATGGCAAACAGCTGGAGAAACCTCCTGAAACGTTGTTTTCCAGCAGAGCCAAAGACGACTATGACTGAGTTTTACCGAGGTCTGTCCAGGATGTGAAAGACCGTCCCGTTATCTTCAAGTGCAACATTGTTTGGAGAGGAACAAATGGAGAAAGCTGTTTTCTGCAGATACCGTTTTCGGTTCCGGTGGGGATCTGCTGATGTTGTCGGCTGTGCTGACATTGTCAGTGGTAGAAGGAATACTTTGAGGATCTCCTCAACCCTGATGACACGCCTTCCCCTGAGGAAGCAGAGGCTGAAGAATGGAACTGTCCATCACCCAAGATGAGGTCACTGAGGTAGTCAAAGAGCTCCTCGGTGGCAAGGCTCCGGGGGTGGATGAGGTTCGCCCTGAGTACCTCAAGGCCCTGGATGTTGTGGGAGTGTCTTAGATGACACGTCTCTGCAGCACTGCGTGGCAGACAGGAACCGTACCACTGGACTGGCAGACTGGGGTGGTGGCTCCCCTTTTCAAGAAGGGGGACCGGAGGGTGTGTTCCAACTAACGGGGAATCACACTCCTCAGACTTCTTAGGAAAGTATATACCAGGGTACTGGAGAGGAGAATTTGTCCGATAGTTGAACCTCAGATCACAGAACAACAGTGCGGTTTCCGTCCTGGTCGTGAAACAGTGGACCAGCTCTACACCCTCTCCAGAGTGCTGGAGGGTTTGTGGGACTTTGCTCATCCGGTCCATATGTGTTTTGTGGATTTGGAGAAGGCGTTCGACCGCGTTCCCCGTGGTGTCCTGTGGAGGGTGCTCTGGGAGTATGGGGTCTGGGGAGCCTTACTCAGGGCTATTCAGTCTCTGTATGACCGGAGCAGGAGCTTGGTTCGCATGGCCGGCAGTAAGTCTGACCTGTTCCTGATGCATGTTGGACTCCAGCAGGACTGCCCTTTATCACCGGTTCTGTTCATAGTCTTTATGGACAGAATTTCTAGACACAGCCAGGGGCCGGATGGGATCTGGTTTGGGGACAGCAGGATTTCATCTCTGCTCTTCGCAGATGATGTTGTTTTGTTGTGTCCATCAAACCTCCAGCATGCATTGGAGCGGTTTGCAGCCGAGTGTGAAGCGACTGGGATGAGGGTCAGCATCGCTAAGTCTGAGGCCATGGTTCTGGACCGGAGAATGGTAGTTTGTCCTCTCTGAGTGGGTGGAGTGCTCCTGCCTCAGGTGGAAGAGATTAAATATCTTGGGGTCTTGTTCACGAGTGAGGGAAGATCGGAGTGGGTGATCGACAGATGGATTGGAGCAGCGCCCGCCGTTTTGCGGTCGCTGCACCAGTCCGTTGTGGTGAGAAGAGTGCTGAGCCAGAAAGCAAAGCTCTCAATTTACCGGTCGATCTTTGTCCCAGTACTCACCTTTGGTCATGAGCTCTGGGTCATGACCAAAAGAACGAGATCCCGACTACAAACGGCTGAAATGAGTTTCCTCTGGAGGGTGGCTGGGTGCTCCCTTAGAGATAGGGTGAGGAGCTCAGTCACCCGGAGAGAGCTCGGAGTAGACTCGCTTCTCCTCTGCATTGAGAGGAGCCAGTTGAGGCCCCACGAGCATCTGGTCCGGATGCCTCCTGGATGCCTCCCCGTAGAGGTGTTCCAGGCATGTCCCACTGGGCGGAGGCCCCAGGGAAGACCCAGGACATGCTGGAGAGACTATGTCTCTCGGCTGGCCTTGGAACACATCAGGGTTCCCCCAGAGGAGCTGGAGGAAGTGGTAGAGGAGAGGGAAGTCTGGGCAAAATTGCTTAGACTGCTGCCCCCGCGACCCGGTCCCGGAAGAGCAGAAGAAGATGGATGGATGGATACATGGACTGATGGATAAATGGATGGATAGTAGAGGAAAATAATGTTTGGAAAGTTGTAGGAAAGTGTCAACTTAATTTAAATTTGTGGTCACAACGGGACACTTCCATTTTTGTGCAGGGTTTTTTCATCAAGATGGAATGTCTTTATAGATTGATCTACCCAGCATATTTACTGTCTATCCCTAAATTTAAAAAAAAAAAAAAAAAAAAAAAAGCAATAAACCCGGCCAACTTTAATTTTATTTGAAGAAACAAAACACATTACATGAAGAAAGCAGCAATAGTCAGGGATTATAGTGATGGTGGACTTAAGGCCATAGAGTTTGAGTGTTTAGATGGGATGATTAAAATAAACTGGCTTACATCAGTTCTAGAGAATGAAAACAGTTTCTGGTTTCATATTCCTTTCCAAAGATTTTTTTTAAATAGGAGGTATTAATTTCCTTTTAAAATGTTATTTTGATTCCAAAAAAACTCCCCATCAAGCTTTCCGCTTTTCACCAGCAAGTTCTACTATACTGGGAAACATCATTTTAGTCCTCACAATACACCTATATTCAATTCAATTCACTTCAATTCAATTTTATTTATATAGCCCAATATCACAAATCTATTGCCTCATTGGGCTGAAAGCAGAGTCAGTCATATAATATAAACAATAGCTAACAACTAAACAGACTAAATAAACTGGTTGTCCTACATGGAATTCCCGTTATGTATTATATAGAAATAAATCTTCAAAAATTGGTTGGACAAAGGCAGATAACAGTGGAAAGATTTTACATTTGAAATGTTTTGCAAAAATTTTGGTCTAAACGATAGGAAACAATATAATAAGATAATAAAAGGATTTCCCAGTCTTTAATTCAATTATCATCCACTCTAATTCAGCAACAAGTTCCAGTTCATGTTCCGTCTCTGTTGATTCATGATCAATCCATTACCAGCTCCCATTCGACAAATTCATTTATACGGGCTTCCTTTGTAGAAGCGATTTTTCCTAAATTCTTTAACTGAAATGCAATCTCACTATGTTGCACCAAAGAGGGATTGGCTAATTTGAAATCTGATTTTGTCAAATACCAAATCAGTACAAAGTCAAGACAACTTCATTTTAAAATTTTAAATGATGTATACCCATGCAAAGAACTTCTAAGATTAAGGTTTGGTTTTTAAGATAATTCATGTGGGTTTTGTGTAGAAAACTCGGAAACAATACATTATATTTGATTCAGTTTTTAATGTTTTAATAATTTTAGGAAAGTTCCATATTCATAGAAACAGATATTCGAAAACCAGACCACTCTTCATTACATTTGGTAAATGGCGTATACTTGTATAGCGCTTATACCCTCCTTTGAGGGCCCAAAGTGCTTCACAGTCACAGACCCATTCACACATTCACACACTGGTCGAACACTGGCGCCAATCTCCCACCAGAGGCAAGTCGGGATTAGATGCCTTGCCCAAGGACACGCATGGGAAGGGAAAGGCGGGAACCAAACCCGCAATTTTACGATCAGGAGTCGCCCGCCCTACCACTGCACCACGGCTGCCCCATGTCACAGAGATTTGTTTACATTTGGATTCATTAAAATTCTTGAAAAATAAAAAAGCTAGAAACATTCAAATTTTTGTTGTTGATAATAGATTATACAAAAACCCTTAGGATTTATGTATTATATATATATATATATATTGCGGTGGGTGTACATGTTCTTCATGTTGAGATTTGTTGCATAATGTTTGTAATTGTTAAATAAAGTTTGGGGGAAGGGAATCTATCCACCATGTTAATCCGCCATCCAACCTGCAGCTGCAGGTACTCTTTGAAAATAAAGATTATTTATAAACGAATTCCAGTTGTATTTGGAATAATTGAAGTTCCTTAATGAACCAAAGATAAGTAAGGGATAATACCCGACGAAGTGTGCGTTATGAGAAATTAACGCATGACGCGGAGGCCTAAACCGTCTGACGCGAAGCGGAAGACGGTTGCCTCCGTGAAGTGCGTTAATTTCTCATAATGCACTCTTCGGAGGGTATTATCCCGCTTATACCATGGTCATTTACAAAA
>NC_050514.1:9012836-9024336 GCF_002922805.2 Oryzias melastigma
TTTCCCGTCGTAAACCTTTTGCTGGTCTGTGGCTTCTCTTCGTAGTTTTAAAAGTTCCACGTACTCCGTCATGCAGGTCCGGTCCTCCTCCGAGTCCTCCACCGGGACGCACGCGCCCCTGTCGGCAGAAACATGGTCACACGCGCCTCGCTTCATCCCCGAGGAGGAGAGAGGACTCACCGTGGCTCCTGGGGGCCTCGCCTCGAAGTCATGGTCGTCTGTTTGTAGGTTTAAAAGTTAATCCACGCGAGTTATTCCTTTGGTTTAACTCAGATTCCGCTTTATTTATTTAGGTGGACACTTCGGAGCAACCTGTTTGTTCCGGCGCTGGACGTTCCCATGACAACTCGTTCCTCACGTTTAAAGACACAGACAGAGAGGGGGGGGGCGCTCTTGTTTATGTCAGCCAGCTAAGATCCTTTCAGAAAAGAATGGATTTATTAGTCATTGTCACATGTACAACAAAATTTAAAAGTGCTCACTGGACTGGTCAGGGCTTCATTCATACTGCTTCTAAAAGAATACAATTATAATTAAAGAGTTTAAGAATAAAATAAAAATAAATAAATAAATAAGATAAAATATGTACACATGACATATGTAAATGACACAAAATAAACACAGTAATAAAAAGCAAAAGTGAAATGAGTAATAAATCAAAGTCATAAAAACATTTTCATACCTACAATCAAACAAACAAACTGACATTCATCCACACACATTGATTGATTGATTGATTGATTGATTGATTTTCCAGCATAGATTAGTAAAAATACAGGACAAAACACAATTATTTAAACTCATTACAGAAATAATAACATGCATTGATTAGAAAATAGAAAACAAACAAACATGAAACAAAGCACACTTAAGTCACATTTGCTTCATTAAGTTTTGTGATTAATAACTATAGTCAGTAGAGTTTGACTTATTCCTTGAAAAGGAATAAGCAAATTTATATAATCCTAATCTTATATAATCTTATATAATAATATATAATGAAATTATCTGTCATTAAAGTATATTTGATTTCATAGCAGCATTGAGAATGGTGATTGCAGTTGGATAAAAACTGCTTTTGAATCTGTTTGTCGTTGCGTTGGATTGCCTGTTGCGTCTGCCCGATGGCAGCAGTTCAAACAGGGGATGACCAGGGTGTGTGGTGTCTTTTATGATGTTCTGGGCTCTCTTGTGGCATCGGGAGTGATGCAGTTCCTTCAGTGAGGGGAGAGGGCAGCCGACGGTCTTTTGGGTGGCGGAGATGACCTTCTGGAGTGTTTTCCTCTGAGCTACCGTGCAGCTGGGGTACCAGATGGATAAACAGAATGTTAGAATTCTTTCTATAGTTGCATGATAAAACCACACCAGCAGTTTCAGGAAGCACAGTCTCTGCTGGGCCTTTTTCAGCAGCTCAGCGGTATTCACCCTCCAGGATAAATTGTCCTTGATGTGAACACCCAGGAAGTGGAAGTCAGCCACCCTCTCCACGACGTCCCTGTTAATGAGTAGTGGGGGGATGTGTCATGGTGCTCCTGCTCTCCTCTGCACATCCTGATTGGACGCAGCTGCCAGCACTCATCTCATCAGCCACAGTCAGCTGTTTAGGAGCGGCCTGCTCCAGCATTCGCCAGTTCCTTACCTTACCCGGATTTTCATACCCCGTGCTGCTCTGGGTCCAATCTCCTTCTCCTCTGCCAAGAAACTCCACCATCCACCCTGCTGCAAAACCACGCCACCATCACCCTACTCACCCCCTGGATCTTCGCTCCACCATCTGGACTCACTCTGATCCTCGTCTGCCTCTTCCTGCTGCCGTTCCACTCCAGCTTCAGTGCCCAGACTCCCAAGGACAATAAAACAAATTCTTCACTACCTCACCCTTCAGTTATCCTTCCGGGTTACAGCATCTGGGTCTGCCTCACCTCACAAACATGACAGGATGTTTGTTTTCTGTTTTTTGTAGTCAATTATGAGTTCTTTGGTTTTCGATGTCTTGAGGTGGAGGTTGTTGGCTGAGCACCATGTGGACAGTTGCTTGACCTCGTCTCTGTAGGCAGCCTCCTCTCCCCCAGATATAAGTCCCACTACTGGTGTCGTCTGCAAACTTCACAATGGCGTTGCTTAGATGTACCGGGGTGCAGTTGTGTCTGTGAGCCTTACTTGCTTTGTTTTTCAAATGCAAAACCGATATATTTCCCCACATTTTTTTTCTTTGAAGCCTATTTACTTGATAAATAATATGACAAAAGAAAAACATTAAAAAAGCCATTACAAGTTATGATGGTTACTGCAAGTTAATGCTTTTGCTGCAACTGTTGGCTAAATCTGTCTTTGTTAAAAAAAAAAAAAAAAAAACTGAAATAAAAGCTCCCTCCAGATGTAGCTTTTTCTGACTTCATGTCAAGGACAGATCAGAGATCATTTACTGATTGCAGATTTAGGGAAAAAGTTTGGCTCACTGTGAATAAACAAGTTTAAGATGTAGCATATCATTTAAAACCCATCAGTGATTTTACCCGACAAATCAATAAAAACTTCTTTGCTGGAGTTCTTCTGCTATTAAATACTGTTGCATATGGATCTCAACGCCTCAGCCTCTTCGTTACATTTATATCCATAAAACAAAATGTACCCCCCCCCCCCCCCCAAAAGGGGGAAAATTTATTTGCCTAAATCAGACACACTATTTCATGTAGCACTCTGTGATGAAAAACTGATGTATTCCTTACTGAATGTTTCTATGTTTTGAATAAAGATTTTTTTTAAATGATGCTCTTTGTACAACAAATGAGAATTAATAATCAGGGGTGTCAGGATTTTGGGTCCCATGACAATAATTTTTAGAGTATCTAAGGGCCCCCCTCTTAGTATGGACCCCCAGTATTGGCCACCTTTACCCCCCTTTTCGGTGCTCCATTAGCAGTTATTCTACAAAACAAAGGAAGATAAGTCATAAATAACGTAGTTAAAATACAGTAAGTAACTTATTTTAAAAATGTAAACAAATTATTATTAAATTGATTTATTTTTGAAGATAAAAAGTTTCACAAATGTATGTTTGCTGTGAGAAATCAAATAAAATTACTTCACACAATAGCTATATTCGTTAAGCTAACTGTTGTAGTTCTGAGAATTAGCTGACATTTTGGGTCATTTCAAACCTATAAATATATATATATATATATATATATATATATTTTAAAGGTCCATCCATTGACTGTAGAAATCAAATAACACATGTCAATGAGTTCATCCTATAAAGACCCTTTTCACATGACATCACACATTGCATTTAGAATGGCAAAGCTGACAGCTGAACGCTGTTTGACACAATTTTAAATAAATAATTAAAGGTAACCTTATCAATTTCAACAAAAAAAATTACAATATTTATTTTATGAAAGTCCTAATGAACTGTATTTTCAGTTCCTCACTTAGATCATTCACAAATCTAAATACAAATTTGAATAATACTTCAATATTTTATGTTTTATTGAAAATATCGACCTTTCACTTGAGCAGATTTCATTCTAACAGGTTCTATTTTGGCTGATGATATTTGCACAGATTTTAAGTACGATCAGAACAAAAACTGATAGAAATTAATGTTGTCCACATTTAATACTTTTAACAAAGTGTCACATTGCTGCATTGTTCATACACATTTTAATCTCCTACCAGGATAATTGTACTTGTTGTTTTATATGATATTTTAGTGGATAATTGTAAAAACAGGAATGATTTGGTTCAGTGAAAATGTTCAGAGCAGCTTTCAAGCCACGTATTTTTAGTTTTTTTTTAAATAAGAGCAGCCAAAAAAAAAAAAAAAATCTCTGGGCGAATGTATTTTATAACATTACATGGAAATGGTCACTTTCATATTTTTTGGCAACAGTTTCAATTAATGTGACAATTTTCTTAGCTTTATTTTCTGGGAGATCATTCACAGTTATTGTGACGAAGAGGCAGAGGCGTGTGGATCCATATGCAAATGTGGTTTAATAAAGGTAAACAAAACCAGGCAGGACAAAGCAAGACGTAGTCAAAATAGGCTGGGGTCAAAATGCAGGGACGAGGCAGGGAGTCGAGGAGGCAGGGAAGAGTCAGTACACAGAGGATCTAACAGGAATAAACGCTCAGAAATGGATGCAGGCCAACCAAGACTTTGCAGTGAGCTGTGGTGAGAAACCAGACTAAATACTGTGGTGGTGATGAGCAGATGGAAAACAGCTGAGGATGATCAGAGTCCTGAGTGAAGGCAGATGAGGTGGTCAAAACTCAGGTGAGAGTTCCCTCTGGTCGTCCCTCTGGGAGGTTGGATGGTCCCTCAGGCGGGTGTTGGGAAGTCCGGGGAGCTGCTGCTGCACCGGCGGGGAGTCAGGGCGTGGGGATGGGCGGGCACTCTCCCTCTTTCTACATTCCATTATCATCCAAATTTGGACATCATAAACGCTCACCTGAGCACAGGTGTCAGCTCACTTTTGCACTAATAGTATGCTTGACAGAATGAAAGGCTTTTTTGTGTCGGTTTGTACGATTAATTGTGTGAGCTGCAGTTGCAGTACTATTGTGTACACTTTGACTAGTTTAAATATGGAGACTATTTTGGCCAACAGGTGTGTTTGTAACTACAGAGTGTGTGTGTAGACAGGCCCCGCCCATTCTAGTTTGCTATTTAGACCTGGATGTTTTACGATGTTGTTTCCCTCTGCTCTCATCTTCTTTGTTTCTCTATACCCCCAACCTCCCTCTTTTTCTCCCCCCCCCCTCAAAAAGGATCCAAACTGATCATTATAAATAAAGTTTAGCATGAAATACAACAGATGTTTATTCTCAATAAATCCCTGTTGTGACAGTAAAATCTGTCCAACACAAGAAGCTCTCAGCCCACATCTGTTTGCTCAGCTGTTGGACAGGACAAGTTAAAAAAACGGCCTCAGCTGTGCCAAGCCCACCCGTTGAAGAAACCATTTTAAATTTGACTTTAATGTCAGACAGGCTGGAATTGTCTGACTTTTGCTCTTTTTACTCGGATTATGTGAGCACGTAAATTTAGGCAACTTTTAACTGGTGAGAAAAGATCTTCTGCAGCTCCATGTCTCAGCCAAAGCTAATGGTAACGTTAGCATTAGCATAGATTAAATGAATAAATCATAATTACCTTCATAATTAAACAAACAGAATTCAATTAATTACTTTTAACCTTTGTCTAACTTTAACCAGGTTGTCAGAGAGAAATTATCCAAGACTTGTTTAATATCATCCATAGGAATTTGGGGAATCTGCTGAGCTGCTGTGTTTGTTAGCAGGACTACTGACATTTGTACTCTGATTTGTGAACGATCGAAACGAGGAAACGAATACAACCAGGTAGGACAGTTACACAATAAATATTGTACAAATGTCGGTTACAACTGGTTAGGTTAACCTTTATTATTTATGTAAAATTGCTTTAAACAGCATTCAACTGTCAGCTTTGCCGTTCTAAACAAAACAAACCGGAAGCAACTGGTCACACATCCAGCGATGTGTGACGTCACGTAAAATAGAGTCTAGAAAGACATTAATCTTTTATGTTCGAGAGGGGTGAGGCTAGGGAACAGGACTGTTATCATTAAGCGTTGTTACTACCCGATCCCCTTTCCTGAGGTCGTGCAAGATGGCAGCGTGACCAGTCAACTTTTATCGAGCTCCCAACGCCTGACTTTATTAAGTTCATTTTTTGGTGCAGCAAACTTTTTTTTTCCCTTATAAACATCAAGATAACGATTTAGAGTCTTTTGATATCACATCAAATCAAAATGCCTAGATCCTCAAAGCAAAGTGAACCATCCAAAGAAGGAGGGAAAAATTCAGCTAGCTTGTTAGCTAACGAACATGACTATTCTGACGACATGGATCTGCATGTGGCGTCGAAGGAGGACTTCCCTTCACTGCCAGTTACTCCAAGTAAGCCTCCGCTTGCCAAGAAACTTTCCCTGCCCTGGTCCCAGAAGTCTGACGATTCTATGAACATCCTTGCCAGCTTAATCAACTCAAGAAGTGACGCACTTAAAAAAATTGTTGAAACAGTCCGCTCTGCAGTCAAGCAAATAAATGAAAAGGTTTCATTTTAAAAAAGCGAGTAGAAAAGAGTGAAGTCAACACAGAAGTGCATGAATCGGATTGCTGAGTTGGATAGTTATGGTCATCGATGGAACCTGCGGCTGTACGGCCTTCCGGAGTCTGAGAGGGAAAACGTGAGGGAGAAGGTGATTAACATCTTTCAAGGAGTCCTGCCACCCGAGAAAGAGAAACTTCCAGATCCCATCGATGTTGCTCATCAAGGAAACGCCAGGAGGATGTCAGACCGCGAGGAGTTATCATCAGGTTTATCTCCCGGCGCCTGAAGGAGGAGATTTGGAGAGCGGCCAAAAAGAGCAAGTTTCTCCAGTCCAAAGGATTACGCTTCAAGGAGGACCTCACTAAGGAGGACACGGAGAACCGGCAGAAGCTGTGGCTGAGAAAGCATGTGAGGAGGGAAAGGCGGCGTACTTTGTGGGTGGTCGTGGATTTGTAAATGGATTAGAAATACATCCATAGACAGAAACTTTTTATTACAAGAGGAGTACTGAGCCATATCTCCTCTTTACCAAACTCAGGTATTTCTGAAAGGGGAAAAAAAGTGTTCAATTTTGACACTGTTCAATTTTTTATAACATGTTATTAAGGGAAAGAACTCCCTTTTTGTTCACTGAAGCTGTTTAATGGTGAACATTGCAATAATTGTTTAACACTTTATAAAACAAAACTTGTGGAATTTTTTTTGTGTGTTCTTTACTCTGGTAATTAAACTATCTTCTCTATCTTATGTTTCTCTTAATGCCAGGGGGCTGCGTAACACTGTTAAATGGAAAGCTTTATTTCTTTTTGTTAAACAGTTTCACTCACATTTTTGTTTTTTACAAGAGTCTCATTCTATCTCTGATGATGCCAAATTTGGGAAATGTCAATTGGGGTTTGAATTATACTATCCCATGGTTTTCCCTGGAGCTGGATTATCACTTATCACTTAAGTACACAATTTCAACAGGGCAGTACTTCAAAATACCACATCAGATCTGAGTGAAACTTTGTGGGTGACATAACAAGAAGGTATACTCTAAGTGAGAAGTGAAATGATTCTGTGGAAACTAGGAGTTTTCATTTTATGAGTATTTTAAAACTGTAGTTTTTTCTCGCTTAAGTACACAATTTCAACAGGGCAGTACTTCAAAATACCACATCAGATCTGAGTGAAACTTTGTGGGTGACATAACAAGAAGGTATACTATAAGTGAGAAGTGAAATGATTCTGTGGAAACTAGGAGTTTTCATTTTATGAGTATTTTAAAACTGTAGTTTTTTCTCGCTTAAGTACACAATTTCAACAGGGCAGTACTTCAAAATACCACATCAGATCTGAGTGAAACTTTGTGGGTGACATAACAAGAAGGTATACTATAAGTGAGAAGTGAAATGATTCTGTGGAAACTAGGAGTTTTCATTTTATGAGTATTTTAAAACTGTAGTTTTTTCTCGCTTAAGTACACAATTTCAACAGGGCAGTACTTCAAAATACCACATCAGATCTGAGTGAAACTTTGTGGGTGACATAACAAGAAGGTATACTATAAGTGAGAAGTGAAATGATTCTGTGGAAACTAGGAGTTTTCATTTTATGAGTATTTTAAAACTGTAGTTTTTTCTCGCTTAAGTACACAATTTCAACAGGGCAGTACTTCAAAATACCACATCAGATCTGAGTGAAACTTTGTGGGTGACATAACAAGAAGGTATACTATAAGTGAGAAGTGAAATGATTCTGTGGAAACTAGGAGTTTTCATTTTATGAGTATTTTAAAACTGTAGTTTTTTCTCGCTTAAGTACACAATTTCAACAGGGCAGTACTTCAAAATACCACATCAGATCTGAGTGAAACTTTGTGGGTGACATAACAAGAAGGTATACTCTAAGTGAGAAGTGAAATGATTCTGTGGAAACTAGGAGTTTTCATTTTATGAGTATTTTAAAACTGTAGTATTTTTTCGCTTAAGTACCCAATTTTAACAGGGCAGTACTTCAAAATACCACATCAGATTAGAGTGAAACTTTGAGGGTAAGAGTACATGAAAGGATACTATAAGTGAGAAGTGAAATGGTTCTGTGGAAACAAGGAGGTACCCTTTACTCTTTCTTTGAAATGAAGCCTTTCTTGCTGCTACCGTAATGATTGTATTAAAGTCGCACGCCGTATTCCAGAGAGGGCTCACTTGACAGCAGTTTAGCGAGAGCGTGCTGGCTTGACACCAGTCAAACGTCACGTCTGCTCTTCACCCACTATACCACAGAGTCATTTCCAAACAGTAAAACTCCTTGATCACAAGAATTTATTGTTTTTCCCAACAACCGAAAGCTTCTCCTGACTGGATTACAGTGCGAAAAAAGCCACCGAGTTACCGTTAATAACGTGTTTGGATTACAGGATAAAAAGTGTTTTGAAGTGGCGCTGTATCCTCTTAGCTTAAGGAGTAAACTGCCGTCATGTAAAACTGCAGAAGAAGAAAACATTTGTAGTCCGTTTGTAGTCACTGCAAGATCGTAAGGTCCTGATCCTGAACGTGTCTTCTTCCTTTCGTTTTTTTCAACAATAGGTGAATGTTTTCACTATGATAAACATTTTAAGTGCTATATTAACATTCTACGAGGTTATTATTGTTGTTACCGTTCGAGGACCGGAAAATGCTTTAGCGGAAGTGACGTTTGGTATGCGCATGCGGGAGAGCGGTGCAACCGTTTTGCTTTCGCATACAGAAAATGCAGCGACAGGGGGGTTTGCTCAGTCCAGTTCTTATATACAAACTATGGTTCTGGTCTGGCAAATGTGACTTGAGTGCGCAGGCGCACATTATCTCAAGTCGTCTGTTGACATGCCTGTCTAATTTGCTTCGTCAGCTGAACTAAAATGTAATTTTGCAGGATTTTCCAAAAAACGTGGGGGTCCCGGTGGATTCCTCGTGATCTGACGAACAGGTAAAGTCCTCCAATCAGACATTTTCGCCCGGGTATATGTTGCATGACACAGCAAACTTGGTGGACCAGAGGCAGAAGCAGGTCCGTGCTAGCTTAAAACTTAGCATTCGGGTTCACAACTGATAGCCAAAGACAGTCAACACTTCAGCTTTAATTGGTGTTAAAGTCAGAATACTGTCAGTGGAATGCGTCCTCTATCTCCAGAGGTTGTATTCGTTTCGGTGCCGGACAGTGTGTGTGTTTCACACGCGGCGCTGCAGGATGAGGGCTGACGTCCTACGTGGAGATCCAAGCTAATATGTAGCTGGTGTGTAGCTCCGTGTTTACTTCTATGACTAGTTTGATTCATGCTGCTCTGTCAAAGGTGTTGTTCACGCACAGCGTGTTGAAGCTATTTTCTGTGGGGTCTCTGCGTTAGCTGGGAGTCATCACGCTGTTTCACTGCTCCTAGTCTGGCTGAAGTGTCGTGTAGTTTGAAGAACCGTTTTTGCACTGAGGCAGTTGTGGTCTCGTTATAGGGGTTGGAATTTGGTGAAGCCATCGATAAAACTGTCCGTAGCAAGAACCGGTTCGACCTGCTTGATCTCCTGCGTCACGTGGGTGAGGTGTGAGGTTGAGCAGGCCCGTGAAAGCAGCTGATCGTGGAGCTTGCCAGTGTTATTCAAGAAGGCCTCAGGTCGGTCCAGACTGAAGCTGCCAGTTAGCTCTGTGGTTTTCTGGATAGACCTCCAACCATCTGGTTGTTATAGCTGTACTTGTGGTCTATCCTTTTAGTTTATTTTCTTACTACTGATAAGGTAGATTATGTGTCTTCACTCGGAACCTGGAATCACCTGATCCTGCAACTTAAAGCAGGGTGGCAGATCTCCCAGCCCTGTAGTGACACTACATGAAACGTGCCACAAACTTGGAGTTGTTCTGTTTTTAATTACTTCGTGGATGCAGTATTTACTTAGATCAAAAGTTATTTCTTTAATGTCATTTTCTGTTAAGTGGTAGTTACTCATTTACCTACAATCTCATTTGTTTTTGCTTGAATTATAAATATGAAATATCCGTGCTCTTTGAGCACCATTAAATTCAACCATTCAATTGTCATATCACTCGTTCTAAACATTTTTTCCCACAAAACTTGAATACCAACTCTGAGCATCTTTTGATCTATTTTAAAATTATTCCAGTGGCCTTTTCATTTCGATTATGATGTTTTTAGTCTATAAAACAAAACAAAAACGGTGTTGTTTTCTTGGACGGTTTCTGTAGAGTAGCAGGAGTTCATCAGAGATTCTCCTCTGAGTTGTGGGTGAGGTAATGGAGCAATGCCGTCTCCATTTCCTATCTCTCACCTAATATGCTCTTCCTCTAGCTTACAGCCCCTCACACCCCCAATCTAACATTGGTGGTCCAACAAAAACGGTGAGCAACATCAGAGCTATCCAGACGAATAGTTTTGATCCAGATTCCAACTCAAACGAGGAAAACGAAGACTCCAGTGGATCTAGTTGCCTGCAAGCGGATGATCAGAATGGAGCAGAGCAGTGAGTCAGAGGCCTGCCCAGCATATTTTCTACGTCACAACTACAATCCTTTTGCGCTTGCTCCTGATTCACAGCAGTTTGAGCAAAAAAATACCCAGAAATGCAAACTTGAGCTTGCTTTGCATTATATATAGTCTACATCATCGGAAAATGCGTCAAAAAAGATTAAAGACATCAAAACTGTTTTCATTAGAGTGGGTCCTCAAACCACTCTGCCCTACCCTCCACATCAAACGTTTCACTTTGCTTTCAATTTTGTTTTAAAACAGAAAAGTTTAGTTACAGAAAACTGATGAGTCAGCTCTGATGTGTCTGATGGTTCTCTGGTTGGGTTTCAGGTAGGACCACAACCATGCTGAAATGGTTTTCTGGAGAGGAGGGAGAGCCTGGCTCTGGAGTGAGTACATCTCTAATTATGCTTTTTGATGGAGTTAGAAACTCCTCTTTTGACTCGTTACCAATAACTCTCTTAGTAAATCATAAGCTCGTTGCTTTCAGGGTCCAGGCTCTCCCCGCAATGCTGCTGGGCTGGGCGAGGTTGCCATGGAGGAGGTGGCGGAGAGGCTGGCTCAAACGGAGCGGCTGGTCACTCAGCTGAAGGAGATGATACGGGAAAAGGACGCAGCTCTCCAGTCCAAGGATGAGGAGCTAAAGGTAGGGGGGACTGCGCTGTTACTCTCATGTGAGGGGCTTTCACGCTGGATACCATTACAGTCTGTCACATTGTAACTAGAGCTGTCAGGCGGTTAAATTTTTTTATCGCGATTAATCACATTTTGTCCAGAGTTAACTCGCGATTAATCACATAATAATATGTGGCCTTTTTTTTTTAGGAAAAAAATGTGTGCTTCGTGGAATTTAGCAGTTCTACATTAATTATAAAAACAGGAATGGCAAAATTAATAGTTTT
>NC_050514.1:9025995-9034227 GCF_002922805.2 Oryzias melastigma
ATCGGTTGGCCTCAAAGAGATTCTGGCAAACCATCCGGCGCCTCAGGAGGGGAAAGCAGTTTTCTGCAGGCACCATTTTCAGTGCAGGCGGGGATCTGCTGACCTCAACTGGGGACATTGTCCAGCGGTGGAAGGAATACTTTGAGTATCTCCTCAACCCTGCTGACACGCCTTCTGTTGAGGAAGCAGAGGCTGAGGACACTGGGGTGGAACTGTCCATCACCCAAGCTGAGGTCACTGAGGTAGTCAAAGAGCTCCTCGGTGGCAAGGCTCCGGGGGTGGATGAGGTTCGCCCTGAGTACCCCAAGGCCCTGGGTGTTGTGGGAGTGTCTTGGGAGTCCGTCCGATAGTCGAACCTCAGATCCAAGAACAACAGTGAGGTTTCCGTCCTGGTCGTGGAACAGTGGACCAGCTCTACACCCTCTTCAGGGTGCTGGAGGGCTCGTGGGAGTTCGCTCATCCAGTCCAAATGTTTTTTGTGGATTTGGAGAAGGCGTTCGACCGCGTTCCCCGTGGTGTCCTGTGGAGGGTGCTCTGAGAGTATGGGGTCCGGGGAGCCTTATTCAGGGCTGTCCGGTTTCTGTACAACCGGAGCAGGAGCTTGGTCCGCATGGCTGGCAGTAAGTCAGACCTGTTCCAGTACATGTTGGACTCCGGCAGGGCTGCCCTTTATCACCTGTTCTGTTCTTAGTCTTTATGGACAGAATTTCAAGGCGCAGCCAGGGGCCGGAGGGGATCTGGTTTGGGGACCACAGGATTTTATCTCTGCTCTTTGCAGATGATGTTGTTCTGTTGGCTTCATTGACCCAGGACCTCCAGCATGTATTGGAGCGGTTTGCAGCCGAGTGTGAAGCGACTGGGTTGAGGGTCAGCATCGCCAAGTCTGAGGTCATGGTTCTCGACCGGAGATTGGTAGTGTGTCCTCTCTGGGTGGGTGGAGTGCTCCTGCCTCAGGTGGAGGAGTTTAAATATCTTGGGGTCTTGTTCACGAGTGAGGGAAGATCGGAGCGTGAGATCGACAGGCAGTTTGGAGCGGCGTCCGCCATTTTGCGGTCGCTGCACCGGTCCGTTGTGGTGAAAAGAGAGCTGAGCCAGAAAGCAAAGCTCTCGATTTACCGGTCGATATTCGTTCCAGTACTCACCTATGGTCATGAACTTTGGGTCATGACCGAAAGAACAAGATCCCGACTACAAGCGGCTGAAATAAATTTTCTCTGGAATGTGGCTAGAGATCAGGTGAGATGTTGCCGGAGAGAGGTCGTAGTAGAGCCGCTTAACCTCCGCATCGAAAGGAGCCAGTTGAGGTGGCTCGGGCATCTGATCCGGATGCCTCCTGGATGCCTCCCTGGAGAGGTGTTCCGGGCATGTCCCACTGGGCGGAGGCCCCGGGGAAGACCCAGGACACGGTGGAGAGACTATGTCGCTGGGCTGGCCTGGGAACGCCTTGGGGTCCCCCCAGAGGAGCTGGAGGACGTGGCCGAGGAGAAGGAAGTCTGCGCAAAATTGCTTAGACTGCTGCCCCTGCGACCCGGTCCCGGATGAGCGGAAGAAGATGGATGGATGACTTACTTATGTAAAATTGCAAAGCTGTCAGCTTTGGTGTTCTAACCTGAAGTCACTCTGGACACTCGCCGTTTTGTGTGACGTCACGTGAAAAGGATCAACTGGACTTTATGCCAGTACGGTAATTGTACAGAACTGTCTCGTGTTCATAAAATGTAAAGACAGTGGAGACACTACAGGAAGAGAAACTAAGATTGCCAGCAACTTGTTTTGCTTCCCAATTGATTCTATAACTTTTTACCCACATAATCTCAGATTTTTCACCGATACTGCTGTTAATCCCACTACCAGATCAATTTTTCAATCTGTTTTTGTATTTTTTACATCCCTAATGAAACCAATTTTTACTGAGCTAAAAATGTCAATGTAACAAAGGTGGAGTTTTTTACTAATAAAACAATACTTTTTCACACTAAAAGCAACAAATAAGAAAACAATAGCATGACATTTTTATTTAAGAAAATGGATTCATGAATTTTATGAACGATGCTGCGATTTTGGAATAAAGATTGATTGATTGGTCAACGTTTGACTCTTGGTCAGAGATATTTGTTAGGCCTGGTGAAGTGAGCTGCTGCTGGCTCTTTGTAATCAAAGTGACCTCGTCTGTCTTCACCATGCTGGTTGTGATATGCTGTGTGCACAGGCCTTTAATGTGTGACTGTTTTGTATGAACCTCTGATTAGATTCAGTCACTCAGAAACCAGGAAAATGTGAACTAACAATCATGGAGTTGTGTTTGCTTCAGTGAAGACAGGAAAGTGAGAGTCCAGCTCTTTGTCTGGAAGGTCACAGTTCAAACCAGGACTTCGTCCAATCACCTGCTGCTGTTCTGTCAGGATGCTTGTCTCCTTTTCAACTCAGGTGGAGAAAGAGGCGAGTGAGGCCAAGTTGTCAAAGCTCCGCCTCCAAAGCAAAGCCAAAGTGACATCCTTAACGGCACAGCTGGAGGAGCTGAAGAAACATGCAGACCCTGCCTCTCTGACTCACAGTAAGAAGGTGAGTGCTCTCAGAAAGTCAGCCTTCACCATCAGCAGAGCCTCTGAGAATAGTCAGGAAGTGTCATGGATGACTTCTGCTTTTCTTGCAGGCGTCATCAGAGGGAGCAGAACATGCAAGTCGGGGAAAGATAGTGTTACTAAAGAAAAAGGTTGAAGAACTAGAACAGCAGCTCACCCTCAGAGACCAGGAACTGGAGAACAAGGTCTCAGTTCTTCATGAATTTCTGCTTTTGGTTCTTCACTAACATGGATTTTTCTCCATAGTGTTGTGGATGATGAGAAGCATGTGCTGATGTCGAACTGTTGTTAGCTGTCTGTTTTTTTCTTCTCAGCTCCTCCCATCAGTTTGTGCATCTTTGCTCATATATTCCTTTAAAGCCAGAACTGCAACAGAAACGATCAGATCCAGACTGGAAAAGCTTTTAGATGGTTGTTCTCTACAGCTTCATCTAACACCAAACCACAACAGATTTTAGATGGACATCTCTGTGAGCAATCAGGAGGTGTCCTGTCAATGCCCTACTCACCAATTTGAACTGCACCCTTCAGTACACACACCTCTAACACCTCGGGCGCTCTCCCTCTTTGTACATTCCATCATTATCCTCATCAGCAAAACTTAAACACTCACCTGAGCACAGGTGTCACCGCACCTTTGCACTAATGGTATGCTTCACAATAATAGAGCTTTAATTTAAGCATTAATAGTTTATCACTAATAGAGCTTCATACTGTTTACTTTGTCTTTTTGTTGTAGATTTAAAGAATCATTTTCAAAGTTGAGCATCTTCATGCAGAGTCTTCATCAGTTTTTGCTGGTAGTTTGGATCTACAAAGGTTCAAAATGCTTGTTTCAATCCAAGAATTGTCAGAGGGCCGACAACAGAGGAGAAAATTCTCCTCATTACACTATCAGTGTTTGTCATCATGAAGGAAACACAAAGAGCTGCAGATTTTCTGTTCGAAAAAAATTAACAAAAATAACTATTTCCGTTTAAGAGGGAGTGTCTTCTCAGAGTTCATTAGTGATCACTGAGCTCTCCTCTGAAACAGAGTCCATGCTGTATTGGAGATCAGCAAGTGCTTCTTGGTCTTCACAGCTTTTGGTTCCTGGTTAAAATGCTGTTTAATTGTTGTTTTATATGTGAACCCTTCCAGAAAAAGGAGTTGGAGGCGCTTCTTCAGCGGGGGGAGGAAATGGACGTCATGCTGATGGAGAAAGAGAAGAGGCTGGAAGAGAAAGAAGCTTACATTGTCCATCTGCAGACGGGGTTGTCTGGAGAAAAGCCCAGCACGCCAGTGCCAGAACATGGGGTTTGTAGAAGCTTCTGTCTGCACATCTTTCCCCAGGAGCTCTAGTATTATTGAGGACAGTCTTGTGAAAGAATGACAAAACATGCATATCTGAATTGAACTGAAGCCTTTGAACGGTGGTGCTCGACTTTGTCGTAGGTGGTGGAAGAAGACAACAGAGGGCCGATGGAGGAGCTGCAGCTGCTTGTGCAGAGTCTGACCAGGAAGGTGGGGGAAGCTGAGGAGCGCTACAGCTTGCTGCAGGAGCAGACAGACAGGCTCAGAGAGCTGCTGACCTCCAACCAGGAGCAGTACAGCCAGAAAGAGAGCATGTACCAGCAGAACGTAGGATTTCACAGCTCAAATCCTGTAGGACCAGTACTCCGCTCTGTGTTTGACTGGAAAATGGCTTGTGATCTTTGCAGATCCAGACGTTCAACGACATAATCATTCAGAAGGATAACCAGCTAATGGAGATCTACCAGATGCACGAGCAAGAGCTCTTCAAGCTGGCAGCAAAGTCAGATGCCAGTGCAGACTTGGAGCAGGTACCGACTGCATCTTTTTGACTTTGTCCTACAGTCATTCAGAAACCAGACATGCACATGGAAACAGCACTGTTAGACACAAATCCCACAATGCACTGTTTCTGCAGACTCATTCATTCATTCATCTTCTTGGCCGCTTCTTCCCTGTTGGGGTCGCGGGGGTGCCGGAGCCTAACCCGGCTACTGATAGGCGAAGGCGGGGTACACCCTGGACAGGTCACCAGTCTGTCGCAGGGCCACAATCACACACACACACCCAGTCACTCACACATTCATACCTAGGGGCAATTTAGAGTCACCAATTAACCTATGAAGCATGTTTTTGGACGGTGGGAGGAAGCTGGAGTCCCCGGTGAAAACCCACGCATGCACGGGGAGAACATGCAAACTCCACACTCATGTACATGAGTTCAGTGCGCCGTCTTGTGGGGTCCAGATGACCCCACTTTAATGTAAACATGCCTGGGATAGCACAAGGGTTAATGAAGACGTTTCAATTCAGGGTGTATCTCTCCTCTACAGGAGCATCCTTTTGTGAAGGAAAATAACATATTCCAAACACATTATTCTTTAGAGTCACAACCTTAAAGTGGATCCAGAGAGGAGTCCAATAAGCACTTCAGTTCCTAGAGTCCGATCATCCTTTGATCTATTTCTAAAGCGTTCCTTGTTGTTTTTATTTTAATTATGATGATGCTGTTTTTAGCATAAATATAAAAAAATGTAATTTTCTCTTACATAGTTTCTGCAGAGCACCAGGAGTTCAGTAAAAATTCACATCTGAGTTGTTGTGGGGGGGCATTATTGATGTTGAGCAACCCCAACTGCCCCCCTTTCCCTCCGTTTTGCTTAAAGCTCTCTGTTTACAGACTCTTCTGCTCGCTTACAGCCCTTCACACCCCCAACATAACTATACCGATGCAACAAAGATGATAATCAATATCAGAACTATCCAGCCATACAGTTCTGATCCAGACATTCATGGATCTATTTGCCTGCAAATGGATGCAGAATAGGCATTGAGGGAACCCCCCTCCTTCCGTATTCCATATAGGAAGTACCGGTGGGTTGCAAAAAGGCCAAAGTCCCATTGACTTCCATTGAGAAACAGACAGTTATTTCTCAGTCATTTTATATGTCAGAATAATCATTCTTCCTCTGCTGCTTTCTGATTAACTTCTTTTTTATAATCCTAATTTTTTTTAAAGATTTTTTTCTCTTATCACAAGTTATTCAAGTTATAAATTGACCAATCAGATGGCTTAATAAGTGTTTGTGGGTCTGATGTCGAACGTGTGGGGGGTTTGATTGACAGATGACTGGTAGCCAATAGGAGCAGACTTCATCAATGCGGTCCTTGAAGACCTTTTAACACCTACTTTACAATTCAACAATGTACCAATCATTGTCCTACTGTTGTTTTCCTCAATGGAATGTACCGATGCAGCAGTTTGAAACAACAAGAGGAGCATGCTGTCGACATTTTTAGATGAGGATTTACTCTGTCTGCGACAGACTGGCGACCTGTTCAGGGTAAACCCCGCATTCGCCCATCAGTAGCCGGGATAGGCTCCGGCACCCCCGCGACCCCGAAAGGGAAGAAGCGGTCAGGAAAATGGATGGATTTACTCTGTAGAAATAGATTTCACGTCTGAGGTTATGTGCTTTAGACTTTTTTTTTTGTTTAACATTCGTTTATCTTTTTTTCACTGTTTTGGTTGTAGCTTATAAATGATAGGTTGCGTATCATACAGAATGGTACAGCTCCTCCATAAAATCACCAACCAAAGTTTCATCTTCGCCGCACTTTTCCAGCTTGCAGCCTGAATTAGACACAGACGTCTGAGGAGCGCGAGACAAACTTCAATGGATGTTGTCGTATTTTCAAACAGAAAAAGATCCAGCTGTTCACTTGTTAGGATGGTTATTTATTTTAAATACCGCTGAACGTGCTTCTCACGTGCATCTGATCAGACTGTAACGTGGCAGCGCATGTGAAGAGACAAGCTGCTGCTGCTGCGCGCGAAGGGGACCGCGCGCCGCTCTGCAGCGGCGTCACCCAAATGCTCCTTTTATCTCAACAAAAAGCAATAAATGTAAGTAAATCCAAAGGACCGCTGACAGAATCAAATGTTGGAATGGTTCTCCCTCAAAGGCTTGAACAATGACTTGAACAATTCTCCGGCGTTAAAGTAGAAGCTGTTTACATCCCGCGGTCTCGTGGTAGAGGCGTGGAAAGAGGCGGACACTCACAATAAACTCACTCCAGATTGGTGACAGTACTTCCTGTTGATTCATGACTCAGCTATGACTCACAGAGACTCAGACCAATCGCTGGTGATGGATTGGAGACGTTTGCAATAAGGGGATAGACATATCAGGAAGTGACGGTTAAAGCGGTGGTCTACTTTCACGAGGAGTGGAGGTAATGCATTTCCAAAGGGGAAATGGCTCGAGAAGTCCAGTATTTTTCACAGTCAATGGGAATAGGGGACTTGTGGCCCCGCCCTTCTTCACATATATGCTCTTTTTCAAACAAAATTTTTCCATCTGCTCCTGATTAACAACATATTGAATAAGAAAATAGTTAGAAAGTTGATTTTTTTTTTCTTTACATGTGTTTTCCATCATTAGAAAAATGCCAGAAGAACAAGATAAAAACCTTAGATGGTGTAATCTGAATGAGATCAGTGACTGGAAAGTAGTGGTTGGTGAGAGCACAGGATGGTGGTGTGTAGGATGACTGGTGATGAAGAAGATTAAGAAAGAGAGGGCAAAGGCAGAGAAGAGGACAAACTGGTGGAAGCTGAAAAAAGAAGATTGTTGCATGACTTTTAAGAAACAGTTGAAACAGGCTCTGGGTGGTCAGGAGGTACTCCCAGATGACTGGATAACTACAGCTAATGTGCTAATGTGATCAGGTAGGAGTGTACTTGGTGTGTCATCAGGAAAGTAAGTTGATAGGGAGAATTGGTGGTGGAATGAGGAGGTGCAGGAGTGTATACGGAGTAAGAGACTAGCTAAGAAGAAGTGGGGCACTGAGGACTGAGGAGAGTAGACAGGAGTACAGGGAGATGCAGCGTAAGGTGAAAGTAGAGGTGTCAAAGGCCAAACAAAGAGCTTATGATGACTTGTATGCTAGGTTGGGTAGTAAAGAGGGAGAGACTGACCTGTACAGATTAGTAAGGCAGAGAGACGGGAAGGACATGCAGCAGGTTAGGGTGATCAAGGATCAAGGTGTGCCGGTCCCAAGCCCGGATAAATACAGAGGGTTGTGTCAGGAAGGGCATCTGACGTAAAAACTTGTCAAATCAAATATGTGAATCAAACCTACGATATCTATACTGGATCGGTCGAGGTCCGGGTTAACAACGACCGCCATCGGTGCTGTTCACCGACAGGGTGCAGGAAATTGGACTACTGTTGGTGGAAGAAGGAGAGGAGGAGGCAGGTTCGTAGGAAGAGAGAGAAGAGGAAAGTCACTAGTGTTGAGACTTTGAATTTGGAACTATGACAGGAAAGGGTAGAGAGTTAGTGGACATGATGCAGAGGAGAAAGGTAGACATACTGTGTGTCCAGGAGACCAGGTGGAAAGGTAGCAAGGCTAGAAGCTTAGGAGCAGGGTTCAAGTTGTTCTATCATGGTGGAGATTGGAAGAGAAATGGAGCAGGAGTTATCTTAAAGGAGGAGTTTGTTAGGAGTGTTGTGGAGTTAAAAGGAGTGTCAGAGTGAGTGATTAGTCTGAAGATAGCAATGGAGGGTGTCATGTTCAATGTTATCATTGGGTATGCCCCACAGGTAGGATGTGAGCTGGAAGAGAAGGAGAA
>NC_050514.1:9034237-9041187 GCF_002922805.2 Oryzias melastigma
CACAGGTCTTCAACTGACATTTTTAATTTGTCACTGAATCAAGACTTATTAGCTGCGTTTCCATTACACTTTTGCGCAAAACTTTATAGAAATTTCTAAAAATTTTTTCTTTTTCTTGAATTACGTGATGTGAAATCCACAAAGGAGTTTCTAAATTTGAATTTCTAAAATTTCGAGAAAAACACTGTTTCGAAAAAACAGCGTTTCCATTAAACCATGATTTTGCGAAAAACTCGAAGTTATTCCTGCGATAAGTCATTAAAAAAACATGGCGACGGATATAAACAATATTTTGATGTGCAGTAGATTCATTCACATTTCTGCCATGGCGCTAGCTCTCATCCTTGCCATTCAGAGAAGACGTCTACGTCTGATCCGAGCCTTGGAGCGGCAGGCTCCTTATACGTGGTAGCGACGTAGAGTCAAACATTTTTGGGAAATCGTGGTTGAAGAATTCACCGAAGAGCTGTGGATTCAGCATTTTTGCATGACACGCTCAACTTTTGATGAGCTGTGCGATGCTGTGGGACCTCTCGTGGCGCCCACTGTGCGGTGCCCAAGGCAGCCAGTTGCTGTGAAAAAGCGCATCGCCATCGCCATCTACAAACTAGCAACATGTGCCGAGTACAGAGTAGTGGCAGAGACATTTGGAGTCAGTAAAACGACCGTACACAGGTGTGTGTATGGGGTGTGTGAGGCTATTTGCCACAAACTGATGAAAAAGTTCATCACTTTGCCCAAGGAGGAAGAGGCACAGCAGATTGCGCAACGCAATTATGAATCGCACGGGCTTCCCCAAATATACGGCGCTCTCGACAGATCTCATATTCCTATTCGTGCCCCCAGGGATGGATGTAGAGATTACGTGAACAGAAAAGGCTGGGCATCAATAGTTCTGCAGGCTGTGGTGGACGACAAGTTGATGATAAGGGACATAAGTGTTGGCTCACCTGGAAGCGCACATGATGCTGCAGTGCTGGCAACATCCTCTCTGTTCAGGTATTAATGAGAAATTAATGATAATTTCCTGTTTTATTATGAAGCAAAAACACACTTTTTTTAGTTTATCATTTTTTTCTTGTTTGCCCTGCTTTGGTCAAAGTGTGGTTATGTTTCCCTCCTGCTTTGCCCCACTTCCTCATATTTTAATCCTGTGTCAGGATGGATTCAGAATAATTTTGGTAAAAGAAAATATTACTTGGAAAATTATTACTCTCTGATGTAGTTCTTGTTGTGAATGGTTTGAGCTATTTATATACTTTGTTTGCACATTTTTCAGACACCCTGAAAAGCATCCAAAAGCCAGCATGGACATTGAGGGAGTCCAAGTACCTTTGCTCCTAGCTGGTGATCCTGCATACCCTCTCCTGCCATGGATTATGAAGGGATACGCTGGTCCTAATCTAACAGAATCACAAGCAATGTTCAACGAGCACCCCAGTGCCATCCGTGTGAAGGTGGAACACACGTTTGGACATCTAATGACATGGTTACGTGGCGAGACAGACCCAGACGCTGGAACCCGGAAGGAGGACGAGAGGCAGGAGTAGTTAGAAAAAGGTTTATTTTCTGTGGGGAATGTGAAGCAGCAACCGGAGCTTGGAGTGGAGCTGCTGGCTGGAGATGGAGGGTGGAGACCGGAGGTGGACTGGAGCGGCAGGGAGGAACAACCAGGTGGGTTCAGCTGATGGTGCGTGGCGTGGAGTGACTTTGGCGTAGCAGAGTAGTCGAGACGTGGCTGGACCCAGGTCGGCACGTGGATGAAGGAGACCTGGACACAGAGGTGTACTATGATGAGACGTAGCGAGACATAAGAGTGACATAGTTTACTAAACATGAGAGGCCTGGGTACTGCACCGGGTAAGGTAACGAACTGGCGAAGAATGCTGGGGAGGGCTCCTCTTAAGTAGGCTGGTGTGGAGATGATGAGTGCCGACAGCTGGGTCCAATTAGGAGGGGGAGTAGGAGCACAGGCGGACCATGACATCTAAAAGCTCGTTGGCGTGTTTTAGCCAAAACATCCGACATTCACTATGATTTCATGCCAAAAATTGTGGCCACATGTTGTATTCTCCATAACATGTGTGAGGAGAAAAGACAGCAGCTGCCGCCAGCACCACAACACACAACAGGGCATCCTCTCATTCAGCCTCAGGAGCGCCACCCGGATGAAGCTGATGCAATGGCTGTTGAAGTCCGACAGGCGCTGGTGAATCCTCTGTCCAGGCCTCATTAGGTTCTACGGTTACACTTTATGTTCTAAATAATCAAGAGATTTGTTTTCAATACTTTTATTGAAAGTTTTTTATCAGAAAGATGTTACAACAAGAAAGTTAAACTTAATGTCAGNCGACAGGCGCTGGTGAATCATCTGTCCAGGCCTCATTAGGTTCTAGTGTTACACTTTATGTTCTAAAAAATCAAGAGATTTGTTTTCAATACTTTTATTGAAAGTTCTTTATCAGAAAGAAGTTACAACAAAAAAAGTTAAACTTAATGTCAGCCGATTCTCTCACTGAACAGAATAACACTGGCTGTTTTGTGTTCCTGTTTGTGTTCCATTTCCAATAAAACAAACATAACTTAAAGTGCCTTAACATTTTTTATCTGCTGTCAGAACATGGCGTTTAACTGAACACACCAGTCTTTAATTTAAAATAACACAACAGTAACTAAAAACCTTAAATCGGAACTTACAAAATATGGTATGTGGTTGAAGTGCTTTGGAATGACAAAGCTGAGTGAGGTTCAGACTCATTCTCCACTTGTTGTGTACGGTATGGAGGTTGAGTGAACCGATGTTGTGGTTCAATGTATGTAGTGTATCCAGGTTGCTGCGGTTGGTGTCTGACTGGATGTTGCAGGAAATAAGGAGGTTGTTGGCGTGTGTCTGAAACAATGGGTTGCCGAATTCCAGCTAAAGTCTCAAGAGCATTAGCGTGGCGCTCAGCTGCTTCGGTTGCCCTCTCAAAACATTGGACAGCACGACTTAAGACCTCGCTGATTGTGGTCAAGACGGCATTATCCTGTCTTCCCTGTTCTCTCAGGAAGCTCTGAAGAGTTGATCTTCTGCTTTTTGCGTTTCTCCACCTTTGTTGGCTCTGGGGTGTTTGTGGCTCCCTCTCTTCTTCCTCCAAAGTATTAGAAGGACCAGGCATCTCTGCATCTGTAGTTGACTCATCATCCAGTGATGCTATAGTCAAATACAGAGAAAGAAAATGTTATTAGAATTTAAAATAGTGGATAATTGTTAAAATCATGGCTCGTTTGAAGATCTGAGAGTAATCCATAGATACATTATGCAACAGCCATAAAATTATAATAAATATACATTTTAAAGTTATTAAAAAAATTAATTGTTTGAAAATAAAAATACTTACATGCTGAATCCTTGGATGCATCTTTAGTGCCTGGAGTATCTGGACCGTTGTCATCATCACCTAGTGTTAAATATAAGATGTATTACTTGCCTGTTCACAAGCCACAATACACACATATACAAAAATATGTTTTGTGTAAACTGTAAACAATCAAGCAAACTATTTTGATTTAATTCATTATTTTTTGATAAACGCTGATGTTATCACAGATTTTTTTTTAACTAATTTGGTTTTTATGATTAATTATGACTGTTACNATTACTTGCCTGTTCACAAGCCACAATACACACATATACAAAAATGTTTTGTGTAAACTGTAAACAATCAAGCAAACTATTTTGATTTAATTCATTATTTCTTGATAAAAAACGCTAATGTTATCACAGAATTTTTTTAACTAATTTGGTTTTTATGATTAATTATGACTGTTACAGTTATTTCCACAGTTTTAACAACTTACTATACGATTATCAGGAGGAACTAAAATTAATTATTTAAATTATTATGAGATCATGATCTAGATGGATTTTAACATGGAACTAACAGAAGTTCTAGTTGCCTTTATAGCTTAAATGTAGCCCCGTTTTGATATCACGAGAAAACGGACCAAAAAATATCCCAGACAGTTCATGACTTCTGTTAAGAATGGCAAATTCATGGGGCTACAGGTGGCGCTAGCATTAGCGCCACCTATATGTTTTTAGGAACTTAGCGCTATTATAGTAAGTTTATTAAATTGGTTACCCATGCTGTTGATGACGGATGCCATAGATGCCACCATCGGTCTTTGTCCAAGTATTTCCTCCATTTGGAAGAAGTACTTGAAGGTGATCTGGCCTTTCCCCCCGGCGCCACTTTGTCCCAGCTTCCTCTTCTCCGCCATGTATTTTTGCTTTAGTGTTTTCCATTTTGACCGTAAAATTTCCCAGGGCTTGTGGAAACCCGCTTCCTTCATTGCAGCTTCTAGGTCTTTATAGATTGTTGCATATCGGTGCTGCTTTGAATCGAGAATGAACGTTATTTCTTTATCACGAATTAAATTAAAAAAATAGCTCGTCTCCTCGTAAGTCCAAACATACCGCGCCATCTCTTTGACCAGCTTTTCCTGCTTCCTGTCCGAAACGTCATATCCGGTTAATGGTCACGTGACTCGTTTGTTGTGAAGTATATATAATGCTAGAGCCATTTGGCTGAAATTAGATTGCTCATTATATTTCATGCATGCATGCGCCTGTCATATGTTGGTCATGCGGCCGCTCTAGCCTTTTAATGGTTAGGATGCATTTTGGCAGCTGCTGTATATTTATTGGACTTTAGTTGGATTTAGAACTTGGGAAGCAGGCAGCACATTAATCGTAGACCGTGTTACTGTGTTGTCGTATTATAGTGTTATATTCCTGTTTAGTACATCTTTTTCATTTTGTGCTTTAAAATATATTTTTATGCTTTTATTTGTACTTTTTATTGTACTTTGTCAATTTTTAAGAAAGTACAAGAAAATAAATTGTATAAAAGGGAAGGACAGTCTTTTCTGAAGCACGTGTCAAGACACTTCCTGCCACTAAAGTTATCCGAATACAACTGCAACGGCAGTTACATGTAATATAAAAACACAAAAATTACATTAACATTTTTTAGCTAGTTATAAACCAACATTTATCAATATTTCAGCAAACATATTTAACTCAAATATAATATCTATTAAGATACATTTACACATCCTGTTTCACTGCAACTCAAAGTACATTAATAAGATTAATCCATTACAAATATTTTTTGTCAATTACATGAATAAAACACGTTTTATGAAAAAGGTTTTTGTGCTTAAAAACCCTGCAAATTGAGTTGTCATTTTTTTTCTGCATATGGCGTCTTAAAGTTATTCTGGCTCAAGTATTGACTGTAAGACATTCAATCCAATTGATACACATTTAATACAATCATAGGTTGGAACATGCTCTGACAAGATTAAAACCCTGATCCTATAGTGACATCTTGTGGTCAACTTCCAACATAGCATTTCCCTTGATATCACTGCAAACCCATGGTTTCCCCACAAAAAAAGGTTAAACTTTGACAAATGTCAGATGAATTTTTATGTTTTTATATAAGTCTAACAAAAAAGAAAGAAATACTTGAAAATCCAACCTTCTCCAAGGTTTTATTTTATACATATAATTAAAAACATGGAATTTACATTACAAAATCATCTCTGCTTTCAACATTTGTCTTTTTTTTTAACATACATATTAATTGTCCCATATTTCCTGTATTACTGTAAAATTTGGAGAAATGAATACAAAAAAATCTTGTTCCCATAATTCAACTAAAGAAAAGAGAGACTTGGAAAAACAGTGGATTTTGTGATTCCTCTTTGAAATTCCTATGCATTCAATACATTCAATTTGCAGATAGTGTGTATATCAAAATATTCCTATTTGATTTGTGTGCCTTTAAAAAAAATTCCCTTCATGGTGCTGTCATTTGTCATGTTTTTACTATAAACAACTACATGAAATAAATTTTCTTTTACCCCTATAAAAACTAAACACACCCACACTCACACAAACTTGGCAATGAAAATTTTCTCAAGGTTACATTTTGAGGGATATGTAATATAACAACACAAATATTACATTTACATGTTTTACCGAGGCCTGCACGGTGGAGCAGTGGTCAGCGCTCTTGCCTCACAGTGAGAAGGCCCCGGTTCAACTCCCGGCTGGGACCTTTCTGTGTGGAGTTTGCATGTTCTCCCCGTGCATGCGTGGGTTTTCACCGGGGACTCCGGCTTCCTCCCACCGTCCAAAAACATGCTTCATAGGTTCATTGGTGACTCTAAATTGCCCCTAGGTGTGAATGTGAGAGTGGATGTGTGTGATTGAGGCCCTGCGACAGACTGGCGACCTGTCCAGGGTGTACCCCGCCTTCGCCCATCAGCAGCCGGGATAGGCTCCGGCATCCCCGTGACCCCGAAAGGGAAGAAGCGGTCAGAAAGATGAAAGAATGAATGAATGTTTTACCTAGCTACACCATTTATCAATATTTCAGCATACACATTTAACTCAAACATTATATCTATCAAAACAAATTTACACATCTTTTTCTAATATAACTCAAGCTACATTAATAAAAGTAATACCTTACAAACTGAAGTTTTTTTTTTACATTTACAGGGATAAAGCACATTTTATTAGAATGTTTTTTGTGATTAAAGAACCAGCAAATGCTGTATGAATTCTTTTTGAATTTCTCTGCATATTGGCATCTTAACGTTATTCTGGCTCAAGTATTGCCTGTAAGACATTCAATCCATTTGGCAATGTGTCTGCTTACATACTTAATACAATCAAAGGGTTGGAATGTGCTCTGACATAAAATGTAGATCTTGAATAAATATCTAATACGTTTTTCAACTTTCACTAAGTAATTCTTTCTATGGAAAACTAATCAATGCTTACTTTTACATTTTTGAATGCTGGTGCATGCAGATCTTTTGTCAATGACAAAGTGTACCTTTCCTCAAATCTTCTTTTCCTTTCGGCTTTTCCCTTCAGGGGTCGCCACAGC
>NC_050514.1:9046533-9047353 GCF_002922805.2 Oryzias melastigma
TTTGTTGGCACTTTAAACTCCACAGGAACATCTTGGGCAGGTTTTCTACTTGTGTACTGACAGCATGCTGAAATTTTGCCTGCCTCTTTTGTCTGCGGGACTTACGTACTTTGCCAGGCAGCACATCTAGTTCCACATCATAAAAGGGCAGGGCCCTCAGAGCTGTAAAAGGCTCCTCAACCTTCTTGGCCTGGGATCTGGTGATGGCGACATTACAACACTGGGAAACATGTAGTAAGTCAAAGAGGACGGGCAAATCACTGCCACACGGGTACCTTTGGTGCCACGCCCTCCACGCTGCATCCTCCACTTTGCGTTCTTGAACAAAAAAGAAAAAAGAAAAAAAAAATACTGTGCTCTCTCTTGATAGATCTCACTTCTAACACCACATGTGAGGAGCCAAGCGGAAGGATGAGAGAAGCACAGATGTTTTCTTTTGAAAAATTGCTAAATTTATTTACAAAAATAAGTAAGTTAAACTGGGCCCATAAAAGAGGTCAACAGACAATAAACTTCAACTCAACATGATAACTGATTAACTTTAAATAAGTAACATATAATTTAACAAATCTTAAGTAAGAGGTAAATAAACCTAAAACAACTGAATACAAAATATACTCCAAAGTGAATTCATACTTTTCTTTAAATTCAGTGGTTGAGTCCAATTAAGGCAACTTAGTCCAGCTGAGACCCTCTTGCTGCTGGCCAGGCTCCACCCACAGCAGCTTCCAGGAACAGGTGACTTCATGGTGTGGCTGCTTTTGCAGCCATCACAGTTTGATTAAAGTGAAGAAAATAAACGTTTGAATATGAAATGACT
>NC_050514.1:9055058-9057061 GCF_002922805.2 Oryzias melastigma
TTATTTAGATTTCTTTTGTTGTCATACAGATTACTGAGCGGGTCGCTCCCAGGTACAGGCGATTTTGATTGCAACACCTGTGACGTTTAAAATCTTTTCCGCCAATCACGTGACGTCATATAGGACACACCTCCATAAGTAAATAAATTTACATGCCACAAATAATAGAATAATATCCATAGGAATTAAATAAACTAAACAAACAGAAATATGCCAAAAATGGCTCTTACACAACCGGCCCCTAATTGACTATGTAGCATACATATCAATTACAAATTTATAACTAAGAAAGAGCCATTATTACTCCATAAATTCTTTCTACAAAAATAGTCCTTTTATATACATTCGTGTTTTTTTTTTTTTTTTTTTTTTACACACCATCTAACAAACATAACCTAGAGATTGGTCTCTGCAGAATGTTCGTTTTAGTCCGTATTTCAGCACTTCTCACTGTGCCACTAGAATCAGGCATGACTCTAGTAATCCTGCCGAGCATCCAGGAGTTTCTCGGCAGGTTTGGATCTGCAATCAAGACGACGTCGTCCGTCTTGAAGTTTCTTTTAAGTTCAGTCCATTTTTGTCTTGTTTGTAGAAGAGGCAGGTATTCCCTTGTCCATCTTCTCCAAAAGAGATCGGCCATATACTGGACTTGTCTCCAGCGACGACGGGAATAAATGTCTTCCTTGATGAATAAGCCAGGAGGCAGGTTAGGTTGCCCTTTCAGAAGTAGCAGGTGGTTGGGCGTCAAAGGCTCAAGATCTTTTGGGTCGTTGGTAGCTGTAGTTATGGGTCGTCCATTGATTATGCTCTCCACTTCACAGAGCAGAGTTTGCAGTCCGTCATCATCCAGGAGTTGTTGCTTCAATGCAGACTGAAGCACTCTTCTCACTGTACGGATTTGTCGCTCCCATACTCCTCCGAAGTGGGATGCAGCTGGTGGGTTGAACATCCATTGCACCCCTTTTTGTAGCATGGCTTCATTTATTCTTGAATGATCCAGAGTCTTCAATGCTTTTTGCAGTTCCTTTTCTGCGCCAACAAAATTGGTGCCGTTGTCGGAACGAATTGTTGTTACTTGACCTCTTCTGCATTGAAAACGTCTCAATGCGTTGATACATGAGTCCGTATCTAGAGAAGAAGCCACTTCAATGTGTATTGCTCTGATAGCCATGCATGTAAATAGAACACCATAGCGTTTTATAGTGGTTCGTCCTCTTCTTACTTCGAAAGGTCCGAAGTAATCCACTCCAACGTCTGTGAAAGGCGGTTTATCCGGTATCAGACGATCTTGGGGTAGGTCGGCCATTTTCTGTTCACCTGATCTTGGGTGAACCCTTTTACACATTTGGCACTCTGAGATCACTTTTCTTACAGCTGCATTGGCTTTAGGAATCCAGAAGCGCTGTCTTAACCTTGATAGCATGTGATTTCGACCTCCATGTCCAGTTATTACATGAATGTGATGCAGAATAAGCCGGGTTATCGGGTGCTTTGGATGAAGAATAGCCGGATGTTTTGCTTCTTCGGGTAAGGCTGATTTGTTAAGACGGCCTCCTACTCTTAGTACTCCATTTTGTAGGTATGGATCCAATCCAGAGATGGTGCTGCTTTTTTTCAGTTTTCCTAGATTCAAGGCCTCCATTTCCTTTTTATACATTTGTCTTTGAGCGTACATGATCAGCTCTCTTTCTGCTCGTGAGAGGTCATCGACCGTGAGTAGATTTGGTTCTTTGGGTTTTTGCATTTGCTTTTGCTTTTCTAAATCGTTGTCGGCCATTAGACTCTTTTCCAGTTCTTTTCTTTTTGTAATTCTTTGTAACATTGTGTCTCTTATGAGAAGAATCCACGCAATAGCCTTTTGCAGTTTTATGCCAGCTAGAGTAGTAATTCACGAGTTGGTCCATCGTGTTTGAACTTTGGTCTGAGTTTACAGTGCTCGTAACAGCTGACGCCTTTATCTCTGTGTCAGTTTCTGTTGCCAGGTATTCGGTTACGTCAGGCTG
>NC_050514.1:9057209-9060351 GCF_002922805.2 Oryzias melastigma
TCGTGACAGCTGACGCCTTTATCTCTGTGTCAGTTTCTGTTGCCAGGTATTCAGTTACGTCAGGCTGAATTGGCCAGTTACTTTTGTCCATCAGAAAGTCTGGTCCTTGGAACCAAAGCTTGCTTCTTAGAAAGCGCTGAATGGTTAAGCCTCTTGATGCTTGGTCAGCTGGGTTTTGTGAGGTGCGTACGAATCTCCATTGTGATGGTTTTGTCATTTCTCTGATAAAGGAAACACGGTTTGCCACAAATGTCTTAAAACGAAGAGCATCGTTTCCAATGTATCTTAGTACGGTTGTACTATCTGTCCAGAAGATCGATTCCACCAATGGGATTAGGAGTTCTTTTCTCAGCATTCTGTCTATTTTAACAGCGACCATGGCTGCGGTCAACTCTATTCTCGGGATTGTTGTTTGTTTCAGAGGTGCTACTCTTGCTTTCCCCATCATGAAAGCAACGTGTTGTTTGTGTTGACTGTTAGTCAACACTAAGTATGATGCAACTCCATATCCCTTTTCACTTGCGTCTGAAAAATGGTGTAGTTGTCCGGTTTTTGCATCTCCGAACGTAGCTGGTTTGATGCACCTCTTCACACTTAACTGAGAGAGCATATCAAGTTCTGACAGCCATCTTTGCCATATTCGTTTTGACTGTTCTGAAATGTCTTCGTCCCAGCCCTTTTTTTCTTTACATAAGTCTTGTAAAATCCGTTTAGCAGGCAAGAGTATTGGTGCCAGAAAACCTATCGGGTCGTACACTGAACTAACAATAGACAAAACCCCCCTCCTTGTGTACGGTTTGTCTGGTAATTGCAATTTGAATTTGAAACTATCTGTTCCTGTGCACCATTGCATGCCCAAAGCACGCTCCACAAGCTGGTTGCTGTCATCCAAATCCATGTTTTTGACATCAGATGCCTTTTCTTCTTCAGGAAGTGTTGACAATAAAGCATTACAGTTGCTCATCCATTTCGTCAGATGAAATCCTCCACTTGCACATAATGCTGTTAAGTCTTTCACCAGGGAGATTGCAGAGTCAACTGTGGTGGTAGACTTCAAACAGTCATCCACATAGAAATTCCTTAGGCCGGTTTGAACGGCCTCTGTGGTTGTTAGCACCATTGGTTGGTCAGCTGTTTTTCTGAGGGCAAATGATGCGCAACTTGGTGAAGACGTAGCCCCAAAAAGATGGACGAGCATCTTATATTCTTCAATTCCTTTGTTTAGGTCTCCATTGGGATACCAAAGAAAACGCAACAGGTCTGTATCATTCTCCGGGACTCGAACTTGGTAGTACATGTCTTTTATGTCTGCCATCATTGCTACAGGTTCTTGTCTGAAACGAAGTAGTACTCCTATTAAGGTGTTGGTCAGATCAGGTCCTTGCAGCAATTGATCGTTGAGTGAAGTGCCTTGAAACCTGGCTGCACAATCGAACACTACGCGTAGTTTTTTCTTCTTTGGGTGGTACACACCGTGGTGTGGGATGTACCACACTTTACCATCACTGCGGTTCAGCTGCTCTTTCTGTATCTTTGTAGCGTAGCCTTTCTCCATAAGACGGTCCATGAACATTTTGTACTCCATATGAAAATTTGGGTCTCTTTGAAACCTTCTCTTAAGGGACTTCAGTCTCTGCTCCGTTATGCCACGATTGCATGGCAGCTGTGGGTTCTCATTCTTCAAGGGTAACTTTATGCAGTGGTGACCATCCACAAATCGTGCAGATGTTGAGACAACTTGCATAAACCTTTTGTCTTCTTGTGACATTTCGTTCTTTTCCTCGTACTGGCGTTCGGGAAAGTCTGTGTTGTAGTGTCTCAACAATGTTTCTTCAATACTCGTCACTGCAATATGATTGGCCAACAGTCTTGTTACCTTTTTACTATCCTCTTTACATCCACTGAGAGGTCCATTTACAACCCATCCTAGAGTTGTTTTGATGGCGTATGGGCCATCATTCTGACTGTTTATAATCTCCCATGGTTCCATGGCTTTATAGGCGTTTGCACCTATGAGGAGATCAATACCTGACTCCAGCTGTGGGAGGCATACATGCTTTAGGTATGACCACTCTTTTAGATCTTCAGCTGTAGGTATGTTGTCTTTCTTTGCTGGTATTTCAGGCTGGGTGTAAATGTTAGGAAGCTTTACGAAGTCATCGCCAGTTAAGCTGCATACTTCCATGTCGTTAAGAACAAATCCATCCACCATTTGCTCTTGGTTCATGGTTCGGAGAAGAAACTCTGTCTTTTTTCCTTTTACTTTGAGTCTTTGCATGAGTTCTTCTGTGCAAAATGTAGCAGTACTTCCTTGGTCTAGGAATGTGTAAGTCCTGATCACTTTACCATGGTGCCTGTGTCTTATCTGTACCGGTACAATTGGTAGCAGGCATCTTTCACTTCCGGCCCCTGTGGCTTTACACACTGCTGTAAGGTTGGAACTTGTTTTTCTCTCTTCTTTTTTGCTTTAATTATGGTCTTTTTTTACAGACACGTTTTCCTTTGTAATGTGCAGAACATAAGGATGCATAAATGAGCATTCAGAACATGATAACCTCTTCTGGCAGTTTCTTGACAGGTGTCCCGGTGTTAGACACCCAAAACAAAGTCCAAGAGACTTCAAGAACTCTACTCGCTGTTTTATAGGTTGAGCTCTAATTGCTTCACAGGTTTTAGAGCATGTTGTCTCTTACAGTATAGGCATGGACTCTGAAAAGCGTTCTGCGCACATTTGTGCATTCTTTCCTCTTGAGTTGGAGATACAGCAACTGCAAAGCTGCCTTTTCTTGGTTCAAACTTGCTTATGTTATTTTTCTTTCTTGTGTCGCCATGTAGTCCTGTTGCTGACTCCAAGACGTCTCCAAAAAGAGGGTCATTAGCAACTCTTGCTTCTCGGTTGACAAATTCCACGAGATCCGGAAACTTTGCTCGTGTTCCTTTTCTTTCTTTTACATCGTAGGCGATGTTCCTCCATTTTTCCTTTAACTTGTAAGGAAGCTTAGTTAAGATGCGTTTCATGTTGGTTGGGTTGTTCATTTCTTCCATGTAGTCAACATCTTTCATGGTGTTGCAAAATCCTGTTAGGAAAATGGCAAAAGTGTTCAGACCTTTTCTGTCCTCTGGCCTTATTTGAGGCCACTCC
>NC_050514.1:9061101-9063710 GCF_002922805.2 Oryzias melastigma
GCTTCTTTCTCTTCTTAATCATTAAGACAGAGTATATAGCGTGCAGAATTGTCTTGTATAATGCTGGCTGATGAAATGAGTTTTGTTTGTTTGGGATGACATCAGCACAGCTGATTTCCTTCAAACACCGCGTTCGGATTTCTGACCTTTTGCTGGGAATCTTCTTTCGGTTTTGCAGCTACTCACAACTCCTTCGGGATGCTGAAGCTTTTCCATGATGCCAGTTTTCTCCGATTGCTTCCTCTGATTCTCAGATTCTTCTGGCTGGCTTCTACTTTCAGCGAGGTCTTTCAACTTAATGTGAGTGCGCCTTCTCCACTTGGGCGAACTCCTCTCCACCTGCACCCTCGGGTTTCTTCACACGCGGCCCGCAACAATCACTCTGTCAGTCCGTGTTTGCTCTGATTTGCTTTGATTTATTTAGATTTCTTTTGTTGTCATACAGATTACTGAGCGGGTCGGTTGAAAGACCATGTCGCTCCCAGGTACAGGCGATTTTGATCGCAACACCTGTGACATTTAAAATCTTTTCCGCCAATCACGTGACGNTAATTCAGTGTAGAACTGCCACTGTTCAGAACTATTGAACAGTTTCTGATCATTTTTGATTCACATCTCCTTTAAATAACTACTCCAGTGAAAAAAGTGTTTTGATGTTTTATAATGTTTATGTAGCATCTTTCTGATGATAAAGGACATGTATAAAATCATTCAAGATTAAAATAGAATTTCTGAGTATTTCCTTTTACAAATCCGGGTGAATCAGGAATATAAAATGCAGTTTGAAACAGTTTGCAGTTGTGATGCAGCTGAAATGAAATACTTGCAGCATTAGAATACAAATACATTATTTTAAAAGACCATACAATGTTATTTCCAGATTTTTAGATTCTGTCTCTCACAGTGAACATGAAACAAGATGAACATTTCAGACTCCTTCATGATTTCTAAAACACAAAATCACAGGATGTTTAAATAATTATTCGTTTCACTGTATCTATATTGTTTCTTTACCATATCTGAACTTACAAAATATACATTTTCTGATTTTATGTCTTCTGTGATTGACATATTTATGTATGTTTGAAGATATGAGGTCATAGGAAATGTTGGGAACCGTCTAATTGTTGTTTTTTTATCTTAGGTGCATTGAAGACAAACTCCTTCATACAAAATGTCACCAAAAAGGAAACAGAGAAAACACTTTCAAATGGTTGACAGGAGCTGGAGACAGAGGAGGAAAACGGGGTAAGAGCTGAAAAAGAGCTTTACAAAAACCTCTATAGAGTCCAGAGTTCAGGCTGAAAAGCCATTGATCGTTCTTGAGAGACAAACCTTATGTGAACTGTTTTTACTGTTTTTGTTTGTAAGCTTTCAAAGGCTGCTGTTAAAAGATCTCTGAACAGTTTTAATGTTTTAATTTTTGTTTTAAAAATGTACAATTATTTTTGTTGACATAAAATGATGCGTTCCAAAGCTGCAGATGTAGTTTTGTTGGTTTTTGTCACTCTCTTGTTTGCAGCAGTTACTTCATAAAAAGTTGTGTTGCATCTGTTGACTTGCATCTTTCTAACTGTTGATGTTTGAAATAAACACATTTATACAATTGTTTCTTGTTTAGATAAGGATTATGTACGACATGTGAATGTTAAGATTGGTTTAGAAACAACAGGTTTCACTCTGCATCCCATGATTCTGGCCAAGTTGGACCTTATCTGGGTCCCACCTAAGAAACAGAGCTGGGCCCTATATAAATGTAATACATTTGACCCAGCTGGGTCCCATCTACATTACATTCAAATCCCACTTGGGGCCCACATGGACAAAAACATTTGGGACCCCTATGGAACCAGCAGACAAACCCACTTGCATTGATCCTCCAAGAACTCCACCTGGGGCCCGTTCCAAGAAGCAGGTTCAACAAATTTAGAGTTCAAACCTGAACTTAGAGTCACTGGACTCTAAATTCTCAAACTCAGAGTTTTGGGTTTCAGAACAGCTGAAAATGTTTGATTCAATCAACTTGAAGTTGTCAGAACCAGAATCAGGTGCGAGCGTCGCGACCATTAAAAGCCCTGATCAATGGAGCAAAGACAGCACGATTCAACATGGCAACGGGAACAAACACCTGAGTTTCGTACTTCCGGCGACGGATATTGATAAGTTCCTTCAAGCAAATGCCGACTATAGGAGCGCATTTTCCACAGCTGGGAGTAAAACTCAGCCCGCCGCAGAGAGAGGCAGCGTTGGTGACAACCGAGCTAATATTTGGTACAAATGCTGGACGGTAGATGAGTTTAGATCCTTTCCCGGTGTTTGACATTCAATAATTTCTATTGTTAAGGGTTTAAAATGAGGAAAAGAAATCTCTGTATTACTAATAGCGAAACTCTGGAAAAACTCACTATTTATAATATCGCTGAAATAAAAATGAATCGGAGAAACTGCAGTCAGTCGACTCGTGTCCTCCAAATCCTCTACTGACGTAAATAACATTTCCTCTGGATTAATCAGCCTCCTCTCTACATGATCCTCTATGAATCAACGTGTCATTCTGGTTTCTGCGTGGTGAAAACGTGACGTCTCTAACGTAAATGTTCTCTAAATGT
>NC_050514.1:9063810-9070251 GCF_002922805.2 Oryzias melastigma
CAAAATTTTTTGTATTTCTTGACAAACAACATAGTCATTTTTTAAAAAAGTGAATTAGGGTGTTTAGAAAAGTACAAATGAAGAATGTTATGGAAGTTTAAAATGTAGTAACATGAGTCAGAACTGAAAAAAGCATCAACGCTAGTATAAATCAACGGTTCAAAGTTTGCCAGGCAATGAAAATTAGCCGTTGTTGGCAGGATTTGAACCTACGCAGGGAGACCCCAATGGATTTCTAGTCCATCGCCTTAACCACTCGGCCACAGCAACATGCAACAGTCTTCTCCCAGACTAGATCTTTAATGGCGGTTAAACTCACACGCAGTCGGAAAACTGGTTTAGCGATGGCTAAAGAGTAATACAATTCTTGTCTTCACAAAAATTAAAATGTCTTTGTCTTTCTTGTCCAAGGTTGGATCTGTATTAAAAGGGTACGGATGGTAAGCTCCTAAATTGCTCTTCTTTTCTCTTGTCCTGCTAATGCTAGCTTGTGATTTTAATGAGAAACTCAGTCTCAGTAAAATGCGAACAAATGCCATGTTTTGGGAAATACTGTGTATAATATACGCCAAAACCGGTTTTTGCGTGCATATAATACGCGCCGTCCTAAACGTGTTAAATGTGTTTTCCACGTTTGACACGTCCCCTGGTGAAGGCGTGAGCATCACAGACAGCCCCACAAATGAACAATTTGCTTTTCTAACCCTAACCATAACCGTAATCCTAACCTTAACCAGGAACGACGTCATTTAGAAAAGAGCTGGAGGATTTCTGAGCATGTGATCAAAACGAAACCTAAAAAGTCGTGGATATTGTACGCCGGCGCAACCTATTCTCTACCATTGCGTATCATATGCACGCAAAAAACGTGTTTGGCGTATATTATACAAGGTTTTTCAGAGTGCAAAGTCGTGGAATATGTACGCATTTTACTGAGAGTGTGTTGCTTCATGACTGGGTCTGGGGTGATTTGACTCTTTCTGGACTCCTCTTTCTGCTACCTTTAACCTGTCTGTCTGTAATGGCATTCCCCTCTGTTCACGCTCACATAGAAATACACCATCAGACACAAAAACAACCTAGTGAGAAGCACTGTAGTACAAAATGACAATGAGGCGGTGCTTCAGTCTGTGCATATTTCGACTTGAAACTNTAGAATAGGTAAAGCTATCATAAGAAATGTTAGCATCATGCTAACTGTGAGGCTAATGTGTGTTATTTTCTGTGAATGTGAAGACTTTTTACACAGACATGAATGAAGAAAGAAAATTGTTGACAAAAAGAAGAATGCTTCATATTGTTTAGGAAAATGATAATTGGTTTTATTCTTAACTGTTCCTAAATAGGATAGAGGAAATTATTTAATAGTTCATTATAAGAATAGACAGTGATGTAATAATTGATTGATCTGTGATCGACCACTCTGATCTTGATGTCAAAACATACGTATTACAATAACACCATGCTAATATTTACATGTCATTTTGAATAATTACCTTCATTCTACATCATTTTCATTCAGCTTTCTTTCAAATATTAAGTTTTGAGAGTTTCATCTGTTGATGGTGTTTTGACTGATTGTGTCTGAGTTTGTGTAGGGGACATGTGTTGCTTCCTTTCGTCCATTATTACACTGGACTTGACTGATGCAGCATGGTGTCTTGTGTCATTTCTTCATTATTCCTCTTTTCAGGTAAAACACTCGCAAACATACATAAATTATATCTGTTTATTGTTCTCTGTGTTTTAGGCCCTAAATACAAATGTTTCAGAGCAACTGTACTCGTGTTAGTTAAATGTTAGTCATCGCAGGATTTTTTTCTTGCTAGCTGTAGCACATTGCACTGNTAAAACACTCGCAAACATACATAAATTATATCTGTTTATTGTTCTCGGTGTTTTAGGCTGTAAATACAAATGTTTCAGAGCAACTGTACTAGTGTTAGTTAAATGTTACTCAACGCAGGATTTTTTTCTTGCTAGCTGTAGCACATTGCACTGACTGGTTTACATTACCGGTAGCTGTTGTAGTTGTGTGCAGAAAAAAGGGACTCAGAAGGGATATGTTCTGTGATAAATCACTGCTGTATTATTTTGTAGAAAAGAGAATAGTCATGCTCGCACGTGGTCGGCGGCTGCGGTGTAGCTGGCTTCAAGTCAGCTTTCCTCAGTGCCAGTAGAGCAAAACAACAATAAGAATTTCCCAAACAAAACTCAAACAGAGCACAACTGTCTCTCAGCAAGGTTGTTCAATCTCAGCTTTAAAAGTCTGACATCTGAAAGACGGGCAAAAGCCAAGAGCTCAGCGACAGCTGTCTGCTCAGTCTGCCATTCCAGCCGGAAGTCCTCATGTTGAGAAGGTGTCGAGCTGGACATCTACACTTCCTTCTGGTACTTACCTATCCTGTGTATCCTGCTGGGGAGGTGCCGGGTTGCTAGCTAAGTTAGGCCCGCTAACGCTACGAGTAACAGCCTGGCTAGCTGGTTTAGCTTCCGCTCTGTGGAGCCGCGCTCCTACCTACTATAGCCTGGCCTCCAAATTAAAGATAAGGCTACACTTAACACACCGATCACTATCCTCATTAAAGGAGGCAGGATCACTGAACACATAACATACCAGCTCAGTGGCCTTGTGGTAGAGTGTCCGCCCTGAGATTGGAAGGTCGTGGGTTCATATCCTGGCCGAGTCATTCCAAAGACTCTAAAAATGGGACCCAGTGCCTCCCTGCTTGGCACTCAGCACTAAGGAGTTGGACTGGGGGGTTAAACCACCAAATGGTTCCCGAGCGCGGCTGTGTCTGCAGCTCACCGCTCCCCCAGGGGATGTTTCAAATGCGGAGAACAAATTTCACACCTTGGTGAGTGACAAATAGTGGGACTTTAACATGAAAGGCAGGAAATAAGGGTGAAAGCAGAAGAGGTAGAAGTCATCCTAAATGCTAAGCTAAGGTTAGCAGTGTTTAGCCAAGGAGAAGGAATTATCTCTATTTTTGGCACAAACAAAAGCAAAAATGTAAAAAGAAACTAGCATTTCTCAAAGTGTGATTTTTTTTTACATTTGACAGAAGCTCCAATAACTTCTTTTCAAAATAAAAGATGCTCTGTTCCAAACAGGATCATCTGAGATCAGCTCTGGACAGCTAGTAACCAATGTTGTTCAGCATAAGATAATATGTGCTTTTAAATAATAAAAAAATCAATCTTTTTACCAAAGTTTTGCTTTCCATGTAAAATCTGTTCATTCTGGAGGTAGAGTTGAACAAACAAGACGTCTTCAGGTCAACAGGATGCAAAAACCTACATAGTTTATCATCTACTGTATGTGCACCACAGCCATCAATTTATTTCATGTAAATTAAATAAATGCTAACTTTAAAACTTGCTGTTTTATTTATTTATTCATTTTTTGTTCTTCTTCCCCTCTTTGTCCTCTGCAGTCTTTCACTGCTGGGTTTTGTTATTTTAGTTTGGGGTTGGACCTTGGTAGTCTTAGTTTGCAGGCTTTGTTTACTGCTGACTCTGACGGACATGTCTGGGTCAACAGTCTCCATGACTTATTTTATGTTTGGTCAAGGAGCCTCAATGGAGAGATAAAAGAGACACATGTGGACCTGGAGCTGCAGGTTGCAGAGCCTTGTATTAGACACTTTCTTTAACCTGTATTTTTGTCTGCTTCTGATTCACAATAATTTGAATAAAGAAATACTCTGAAACACAGTTTTAATTTTCTTCATATATGTCCATCATGAGAAAAATGCAACAGGAACACATTCAAAACAGTTTTTCTTGGAGTGGGTCTTCAATGAGGCTGCAGTCCGACGTCCTTCTGTGAGATTGATAATGGACCACAATGTAGAAGTGTTTGCTAGGCTTCTAATTAAATAGTCGTCCCTGAATTTTTGTATTTATTTTTATAGCATATTTATTGTTAGCACATTTATTTATGTATTTTGCAACACCAATACAATTGACGATCTGTTAATATGCACACAAGTATATAAAGATTCCCAAAACCTGAGATAAATGATCAAATCTGGTACGCGACTGGCACAAGCTGAAGCTTTAGGTTTCACAGGTTGGTAGAGGTTGGTATCTGACTTTGGAGACTTTGGTCTTGAAGACGACGACACCACAGATCATTCCCACAGCAGCAAGAAGACACCCGGCGATGAAGACCATGTTCAGGTTCAGGTTGATCACTGGAAATAAGAAAGTGCTGTTTCAGTTTTGCTCACAGATTCAGAAATCTCTTTTGGACTGCTGTACTTACGTGAGGCACTGTTATCTGAGTGCAGGCGCAAAGGACCCTGGGAAATGAAGTGTGCTTTGCTCTGCATGGGGGCCTCTCTCTTGTGGATGTGATGATGAGAGTCTGAACTTGAGGAGTTCATGCATCCCTGTGAGCACCTGGTGTTGGGGTTCCCTGCTTCACACATCATCACGGAGCAGCTGATGTACACCTGAACACAACATCAGCCTCTGTCACTCTACCAGTACTGCTGCGACCTCTAGTTGACACAAATTTAGTATTTATTAGTGGAATGCTCCTTGAGATGTACCATCTCACTTTCAAGGGAGTCTAAAACTAATAACAAAACATTATACATAGATTAGACAGACAGAGTAAACTACATACAGATAACAACTGACAACACACAGACAAGACAACAAACAAACCCCCTTCCCTCTCCTTTCCCCTCCTGCCAAAGAATAACAAAACAACAATATTGAAGAGAATTACACCACTAGGGATGTCAACTAGGGATGTATAAATTCAACATATTTTGCAAACATAAATAAATTGAGCAAGACAGAAAACAAACAAAAAAAGTAGTTGAAAATAAAATAAAATAAATAAATAACAATAAATAAATAACTATAAATATACATATATATCGTGGCATCCCTAAGATGTTATAATTACAACAGCAAAAACAAGTACTTTTTATATGGTATATTAATACATTAACATAGGTTACCATCATATGGTACATAATTCGCATTAGCTTAAGTGACCATCATACAGTAGAGTAACATTAATCACGATGCAGAAAAACAGAACTAGAAGCATATACATGGAGTTTTAAGACATGTAAACAAAGATGACTTGAATAGTCTAAACCAGGGGTCACCAACACGTCGCCTCACTTGTGAGCTGCTCGATTATTTTATTTTATTGTGATGCAATNGAAGTAGCCCGCAGTTTCAAAAAGGTTGGTGACCCCTGGTCTAAACGAAGTCAAAGATCTTAAGGATGTAGGCAATCTATTCCAATCAGAAGGAGCTTTGTACTGAAATGCTCTACTCTCAACTTCTTTGTAGATTCTTGGGACAGAGAAAGTGGGACAGTCAGTACTTCTAAGTGAATATGAAGAAACACTTGGAACTAGGAATTGCTGAAGATATTGGGGACGATAAAAAAAAATGCATTTATAAATTAGTTGAATCCAGTGTAGCTCACGCCTCTTAGATGGCTGTAACTAATTAAGTTTTTCAAAGAGAATACAATGGTGAGTCTGATATGGACAATTAAGAATAAATCTACAAAGAGAGTTGAAGAGAACATTAAGTGGTTTAAGGTATGAACCATGTGTCTTTTCATAAATTGTATCAGCATAATCAATAATAGGTAAAACAAATTAATTAATTATTCTTTTTTTGACTTCCAACGTAAAGCAGTTAAATGACCGAAAAAGAGGACCTAAAGTGGCATACGTTCTTTTGATTATGTAGTCAATGTGAGGTTTAAAGTTTAGTTCCGGGTCCAACCAGAGTCCAAGATATTTGATAGAGTCAGCTCTCAACATCAAGGACCCATCACTAAACTGTAATTGAAGATCAGGGGAATGCAGTAATTTCGAGTGTGTACCAAAAAGTATACAACATGATTTTTTCTTGTTTAAAATTAATTGATTATTGAGAAGCTAGTTTTGAACCAAATTAAAATCAAGCTGTAAATTATTTCTTACTATAGAGAGATCAGAGTTAGAATTGTAAATAACAGTATCATCAGCATAAATGCTTATCGAGCGAGTGAGATGACTTGTGAAAGATCATTAACAAAGATACAGAACAAAAGAGGGCCAAGAGTGGACCCTTGAGGCACACCTTTTTCAATGACACATTTATCTGTCTGAGCACCATGAGAGACAACATACTAAAAATTTACTGTGAAGATAAGAATTAAACAACAAAACTGCATGGTATCAAAACCTATTGCATAAAGTTTGTCGAGAAGCAGATAATGATCCACAAGGTCAAAAGCTTTGGAAAGATCGAGAAAAATGGATCCCACATATTGATTTTGATCAAAATAAGTAATGATGTCAAATCATCCTCAAACTTCTGCCAGAAAAAAAATATTGATTCAAGCTCCTGTCACAGGTTTGAACTTTCTAAAGTCAGAGTGGATGTTTAGAGAATTTTGTCACAGGAAAATGA
>NC_050514.1:9070502-9106462 GCF_002922805.2 Oryzias melastigma
AACCTGCCCGTAATTAAATTGAGTCCATCCAATGAATCATTTTTATGAGTGCAGTAACTAAGAATAGGTTGGTTGGACTAACTCAAATCCTTTACATTGAAAAAACTTGTACAATTTGAGTTCAGACTACACATATTTATTGTATGGAAAACCTGCCCTTAATTAAATTGAGTCCATCCAACGGATCATTTCTTTGAGTGTGGTCAGTACACAATCTTCCTCCTTTCTGGGCTTTGGTAATCAGCATTTACAAGATCAGTTCTATAGATTCTTCCACAAAGAAAAAATCTGTTCATTTGACAGCAGTGTGTTACCTGTAACACTACACACTAAAAACTCAGTGGTTAAAAATAATCCAAGTTTCGCAGAGAATGAGGAGGAAAGTGAACATATAAATATGGTGAGTCTGATGAAGGTTATTGAGTACAGCTGGTGAAAGAGGAGGAGATCAGTATTCTGTAGAGGGCTCCCTCTGATGGTTGTGAGGGAAACTGGAAGTTGGAGTCCTGACAGAGCCCCCCTCCTACGAGCGGCTCCGGAAGCGAGAAGGCCACCGACGATGGGGACGACCCCGGGGACGAGGTGCAGGTCGATCCGGATGGTCGCGATGAACGTCAGAGATCAAGGAGGGGTCAAGGATGTCGTCCAAGGCAACCCAGGAACGTTCCTCAAGGCCCTACCCCTCCCAGGACACCAGATATTGCAGACAAGCACCCCACCGTCGGGAATCCAGGATCCTGTTGACGCGGTAGACCTCCTCGCCATCCACTATTAGAGGGGTCACTGCGGCGTCGCCAGATTCAGGTGGTGAAGTCCTGTCCGATGGACCAACGGCAGGTTTGGGCAGGGAGACGTGGAAGGTCGGGGAGATCCGGTAAGCTGGGGGTAAGGCAAGACAGAACGACACGGGTGTGACTTGCTTAATGACTTTAAAGGGACCCACAAACATCCAGTGGATGCCTTCATCAGCGAGTTCTGTGCATATTCTGCCCAAACCAGAAACCGGCTCCAGTCCTCCCGACGTTAACTGCAATAGGTCCGTAGGAACTGGGTGATCTCCTGGTTGAGCCGCTCCACCCGTCCATTGGATTGGGGGTGGTAACCTGAAGTTAGGCTGACATTTATGCTCAGCCCCTTGCAGAGTTCCCGCCAGACACGTGACGTAAACCGTGGTCCCCAGTCCGAAACGATATCGTCAGGGATGCCGTAGTGTCGGAAGAGTAGTTGTTCTGCGGTCTCCATAGCGGTGGGCAGCTTGGGCAAGGGAGTAGACAACAGGCCTTGGAAAACCGATCAATAACGGTAAGTATTGTGCTGTTACCGTTGGAACGGGGCAGATCCGTGATGAAGTCCACAGGGATGTGTGACCAGGGACGATGAGGTGTTGGTAACGATTGCAGAAGACCGGCTGGGAGTTGATGTGGAGACTTGGCCATTTGACACTGGATGCACTCAGCCACAAACTGAGCCACATCCGCCAACACGGTTGGCCACCAGAAGGAATTCTGCATGAAAGACTGAGTGCCCGCCATACCTGGGTGTCCTGCAGTGGGAGTGTCATGGACCAAGTGCAGAACCCGTTGACGATGAGGGGGAGGCATGTAGATTCTGTCGACAGGGCAGGACGGTGGAGGCGGTTCCTGGTGATTACTCAGTTAGTTCCATGATGATGTCCCACTGGATGGGAGCCAGAAGCAATGATGCAAGCACTATGGGTTCAGCAGACCCCGGCCTTTCGTCCTCCGTCTCATACAGGCGAGAAAGAGCGTCTGCTTTGCCGTTTTTGGAGCCTGGTCGAAAGGAGATTTGAAAGTGGAATCGGGAGAAGAAAAGAGACCACCTAGCTTGACGAGGGTTCAGCCTCTTGGCTGACTTAATGTATTCCAGGTTTTTGTGATTCGTCAACACCAAGAATGGATGCATCGCCCCCTCCAGCCAATGTCTCCACTCCATAAAGGCTTCCTTCATAGCGAGCAACTCCCAATCCCCCACGTCATATATGAGTGCTAAGAGGAACCATAGTTCCTCTCAGCACTGGTGAGTTTCCTGGAATAGAAGGCACATGGAAACATCTTGGAGGACTCCCCGTGACGTTGAGACAGAACCGATACCTAAGGTCGTAAGCACTGCGTAGATCCAGCTTTGTGAAGAATCTGGCCTGACGCAGCTGCTCCAGGGCTGGTGGAACTAGTGGTATGGGGGTACCGGTGCTTGATGGTGCCCTCATTGAGGCTGCAGTAGTTGATGCAGGGCCAAAGGCCACCGTCCTTCTTCACAAAGAAGAAACTGGCCGAGGAGGGTGACGTAGATGGTTGGATAAAGCCTTTCTGTAGTTCTTCCTGGACATATGTCTGCATGGCCTCCGTCTCTGGTTGCGACAACGGAAAGACCTTTCCTTTCCCTGGCATGTGCCCAGGTAAGAGATCGATGGCACAGTCATAAGTACGGTGAGGAGGTAGGCGTGTAGCGCGTTGTTTGTTGAAAGCCTCTTTCAGATCTTGATTTTGAGATGGTAGAAAGCTAGAAGAGGCTACAGAGTTAATCATGTCAAACTCAGTGACGGCTACCTGGGACACTGGTTGTTCAGCAGGGGCTCTGGATGGTTGAAAATGGTGGTTTTGATGACAGGCCGCCGACTTGAACACAAGGTTCTTTGTGGACCATGTGATGGTGGGGTCGTGGGTCTCTAGCCAAGGCAGTCCCAGGATGAGAGGACAACGAGGTGAACCGATGGCAAAGAAACGGATGTATTCCTCATGTTGATGAAGAGTGAAGAGGTGAAGGTCTGGTGTCAGGAACTGAATCCAACCAGAACCAATGGGACGCCCATCTAAAGCGGAAACTGCCACCCGGGAATCACAGGCTAGCAGAGGAATAGAATTGGCGCGAGCAAACGTTAAGTCAATTAAATTTCCTGCTGAACATGAATCTATCATAGCAGTATACGTGATGATTTTATCTGCTAGCTTCATGTCAAGAAAAATCTCAAAGGTAATAGCAGGGTCACTCACTGGGCCTCCAGATCATCGGGGAGGACGATCGGGACAGGAAGCTCGCAGGTTGCCAAGGCGACCGCAGTACAAACAGAGATTCTCGCGCATGCGTCTACTCCCAGCTGCATCGGCTCAGCTGAAGTGACATGCGCATAGCGGGAACGTACAGACGGGAAGGAAAATGGCTCGGCGCTGGCTTCTCTTGGTCTTCGAGTAGGGCTGCCACAAACGATTATTTCAATAGTCGACTAAGATTAGTCGATTGATCGGTTGGTGCGGCGACTGGATGTAAAACACTCATCTTAACCATCATTATCTTTAAACTTGAGGTCTTTAAGCTATATTCTAACTAAAATAAAGACAATAGTTTATTAAATTTTTGAATCTGAGCTTTTCTCCTTCATTTGTTTCTGGCATTAAAACAAGACTTAAATCAAATGAGGTAATCTGAATCAACAACAATAAACTTATTAAAAGCCTGCAATTATTTTTTAAAGCTTTAAAACCTATATTTAATAAAACATGTACAAAGTATTTCAAAAGCTATTTGCAGATTACTGGGGAATTTACCGTGTATTGTGTGTGTTTTTTATGTTTTTATTTCTACTGCACGTTTTGTATATTAACGTGGACTTATATTTTTTGTAAATTAAAATGTTTAAATTGTTTTTTTGTGTTGTCTCTAAAAAACAACATAGTTATTTTTTAATGAAAAGAAGTGGAAGTTTAAAATGTAGTAACATGAGTCAGAACTGAAAAAACATCAACGCTAGTATAAGTCAACTGTTCAAAATTTGCCCAGCAATGAAAAGCAGCCGTTGTTGGCAGGATTTGAAACTACGCGGGGAGACCCCAATGGATTTCTACTCCATCGCCTTAACCACTCGGCCACAACAACATGTGCCAAGTTTCTCCCAGATAAGATCTTTAATGGCGGTTAAACTCACACGCAGTCAAAAAACTGCTTTAGAGATGGCTAAAGAGTAATATAATTCTTGTCTTCACAAAAATTAAAGTGTCTTTGTTTTCCTTGTCCAAGCTTGGATCTGTATTAAAAGGGTACGGTTGGATTGCTCCAATATTGCCCTCCTTTTCTTTTGTCCTGTTAATTTTAGCTTGCGGTTTCAAGCCACTTCAAGAGCTGATGGGAAATGAGCGGAGGCTTACTTCCCGCCATTAGTCCCACCCGCCCACAACTAAGAAACAAATTTTGAGTGTGTCCTTCGCTCCTCCTTAGCCGTCGTCATGGTCTCGTAATTTATTCTGGGCGGAGTATGCCCATAATGCCCTTTCTTCATCAGCCACGGGGTTGTCCCCTTTCCAGATCGTGTTCGGATATCAACCACCTTTGTTTGCCTCTCAGGGGGGGGAGGTCTCTGTGCCTTCGGCCCATGCTTCCGTTCAACGATGCCAGCAAGCCTGGCGCAAGGCCCGGCAGACTCTCCTACGGACTGTGGAGTTCTACTGCGCCTCCGCCAATAGACGATGAGTTCCTGCTCCCTCCTATCAGGTGTGCCAAAAGGTTTGGCTTTCCACCACTGATCTGCCCCTTCGTATCGAGAACAAGAAACTGGCTCCACGGTTTGTCTGACCCTTTCCCATCTCGAAGGTGGTCAATCCAGTTGCGATTCGCCTGCGTCTGCCTAGGTCTCTTCATGTACACCCAACCTTCCATGTCTCTAAACTAAAAGCCTGTCAAGACCAGCCCCTTTGTCCCACCTCCTGTTGCTCCGCCTCCGGCTCGGTTCATTGACGGGGGTCGTGCTTACACGGTCAGGCGCCTGCTCCAATCTCGCCGCCGAGGACGGGGTTTGCAGTATTTTGTCGATTGGGAAGGCTATGGTCCCGAAGAACGCTCCTGGGTGCCGGGGCGCTTCATCCTGGATCCCGATCTTCTCTCCCAGTTGCACCGGGACCACCCTGACCAGCCTGCTCGACCGTCTGGTACAGGTCGTTGAGGGGGGGGGGGTACTGTCATGGCAGCTCCTGCCTCTGCCCCCGATACGGGGGCAGCAGGTCATCACGCTGATCACCTGCACCTGTCTGCTCTTCTATTTAACTCTGCATCCCTGCTCCGATCACTGCCGGAACGTCTCACTATTCAGCCCGACTACCAGCTCAAGAATCACAGCCTGTTTACTCACCTTTGTCTCTCATACTTCAGGAATCGAAGTTTGCTGCCTGATTACCCGCCAGCCTTCACGCTCCGTGTCTTCACGTTTTGTCTTCCGCGACGGCTCCGTCATTCAGCTGGGACTGGTGTTCTACTTCCACTGCTCTCCAAGTCCTGTTCAGCGTCTGCCCAAAGTTCTCCATTCCTCGGATTACCGTATCCAAGACCACCACAACCTCAAAGTTAAGGACTCTTCTTCTCCACTCATCCCCCTCTGCTCTCTGACGGTGTCCTCATCTCCAGCACCCCCTATCATCTGCCGACGTTACTGCAACCTTCCTGCTCCATCTCCTCATCCTCCGTCATCAATAAAAAAACTTAAGCTTCATTTACTCCTGGGTCTGTCATCTTTGGGTGGTCTAGTGACTAGTCGTGATATCCCCCCTTGCATGCATGGGTTTTCACTGGGGACTCCGGCTTCCTCCCACCATCCAAAAGCATTCTTCATAGGTTCATTGATGACTCTAAATTGCCCCTAGGTGTGAATGTGAGAGTGTGTGTGATTGAGGCCCTGCGACAGACTGGCGACCTGTCCAGGGTGTACCCCGCCTTCGCCCATCAGCAGCCGGGTTAGGCTCCGGCGCCCCCGCGACCCCGAAAGGGACGGAGCGGTCAGGAAAATGAATGAATGAATGAAAAAGCTGGTGCTTAAAGACTCACATCAATGACATTTGTGTTTTTGGTGTTTTTAACATCTTCTTGTAGCATTTGTCACATGGTAGAGGACATATTAAATAATTTAGGATTAAAACTTAATTTCCGAGTATTTTGTTTTTTCAAATAAAAATTGGCTGTTTAAAAAAGCTTCTGCCCCCTTCAGTTTCACCCGCTTGCAGACAAACAGATCCATGAACGTCTTTGTTTTCCTGATCTGAGCTGGAATCTGGATCACAGCTGTATGGATGGATAACTCCAATTTTGCTGACTGTTTTTGTCACACTGTAAAGTTAGCTTGAGGATGTGAGATGCTGTGGAGAGCGAGTAAACAAAGATTCCATGAGAAACCAGTGTGGGGTTTTAAAATGTTATCAAATTGAACCATTTAATCGTGTCTTTCAGTTTTGTTGAACCCCCTAACAGACAATCAAACCCCCACTTAAAAAAAGGGTTCAGTCCAACTTCTTTAGCAACCAGGAAGTGACATCACTGAATATTTTCCAGCTCATACTCTAAAGACAGATAAGTATTATCCTACTTTCTTACCCATAATTCATAGTTTCTATTCTCATATTGACATCGTCAAGCTCAGCCTTTCATTTCTGTTACGTGCAAAAATATATTTATGACTGTTTGGTAAGAAGTAAATGATTGTTTTGAAAACTATATTAATTTTTAGTTTTCCTAATGGCACATGTAGCTCCATATAATGTTGACGTGACAACTTTTGGCCAAAATCAACCCGTAACATTCAACACAACTGTTACAGGGTTGAATACCTGGGTATTCAATACCTGGTATACAATACCAGGGCTGAAGGTTGGACTGCTCTTAAGCCAGGGAACCACTTTTTTTCTCTGTAATTTCATGTTCAATACGTTCTCATAACAGATGGCTAAATCAAATGCAGAAAGGCAAAAGAGTACAGGGCGACAAGAGATATAGAAGAGTCCGATTGTCCCATTACGGGGTTGAATTTAAAATGACATAGGTGACAAATTAATTTCTAATAATTTGGGGGAATTTATGTATCAGGTGGGAAAATGCATTTTCTCCGATGTTCAAATAGACCTTCATCTGACGCAATGTTAAAAATCACAACTTCTTTGGGTAAAATTTTCAGTAATACGAGAACCCAAAGTGTTCCAAATTCAGAGAAGGACCCATCTTCTATTAAAAATCTTGAGGCGAAGTATTAATGGTTGCAGAAAGTTTTTTTCCTATTTTCCCCTGAAATGATCCTGATTTTATCATAGATTTAAGCCAGAGTTGAAACTCATCAGCTTAAGTTATGACATCAGCAGACCCTTTGACACGTCCACCAGCCTTCTTTATGATGTCATTCAACTCTGGCTAATTTGTCTTTGTCTCTAAAAGGTACACAGCCTTATAGTTTCAGGCAGGTCTGTTCAAATTATGAGGCCTTTATCTGAAGAAAAATTTCCAAGTTTTCACCACTAAAGAGCCAGATCAGAAATCCCAAACGGACAAAAAAGGATCAAATCAGCCATATTTACAGTAATGTGAAACAAAAACACAGTGGTCTGTTAACATTCCTACTGTTTATCATTTGTCCACCGGAGGTCATCAGGGTTTATTCATTTGGGTTCTGCTCTGAGATAAATAATAATAAAAAATAGTATTTGAATAACTAATCAATAATTAAGTAAAATATAACACTTTAAATCATCTTTAGGATACAGTTTTAGGCTTTTTTTGCTGACATAATTTCTGACCCGACAAATAAGGAGATTAATAAATTTTACATTATTAAATGAATGTCAATTAAAAACGGGATGAAAACATTTATTATCAATAATAATGCACACATTTTTTAAAGGTTATATATCAAACTGCAAATAATACAGTCTTTAAAAGTCGGCAAATATTTTTTAAAAAGTATATTCATTTTGTTCTGTAAATAAAAAAACTAAAAAGAGAAAAGAACAACAACAAAAATCAACAAAAAAATGCAATTAATACGTAAAGTAGTAGTTTTATTTTAAAACTTGTTCACACGAACAAGCAGAACAGAAAGAAAGTCTGGGTATAAAGGCTGGTCTATGCTTCACAGTGATTTGTAATCGCTGGCGTCGCAGTGGTCACACGGCCATCAGAGCGGAATCGCCCCAGTTGCTGCAGAATATGACACCTAGATGTGATGTCACCATCTTCTGTTTAGTGAACTCCCTCCTCTGTACCTGCACGCTCGCCGACGGTGCAAATCTACAAGCAGGATGTCGTTCAGCCTTTCTGTAGAAAACATTCCTGAATGTCCCCTTTACAAGTTTCCTCGGTTCAGAAACATCCTCAGCAGGTTGGTGACTTTATTTGATTGAATCTTCATTCTGTGTGAAATGTTTATAGCTGGATTACACGTAAACTTTATGATGATTTTCCTTTTATGTCAAAGTGGATGCTAACAATCAGATGCTAACTTCAGATGCTAACTTCAGATGCTAACTTCAGATGCTAACTTCAGATGTGTCTGACATGAAAAACTTCCTTGAGAATCAAAAGATCAAAAAAAGCGGAGAGAATCAAAGTTAGCGAATGGAATTTTTTTCGAGACCTCTGATTAGTGTAGCTCCTTTTTTGTCTTCAGCTCCATACCAAGTGGGAGGAGTTAGGGAACCGCTGATTTGATGGGAACAGCCAGCACCTCAAAAACGACAGGTTGGGGACACCCAAAAAAGTGAAGCGGAAGGATCTTTAACCATGTGCCAATATGTGACGACTTGGGAGGGAGAATGTGTTGGAAAGACACACTACAGCACACAAACACACATTCTCACGCAGAGTGTCGCCCCCCCCCCCACACACACACACACAAACACACCCCCTCACACCGACACTCCTAAAAACTCTCACATAGAAAGGTTGTTTGTGACTGAAGAAGGGACGGCGTTTGTCTGGTCTCATAGCAACATCACCTCATTGGAGGAGCAGGTATGATGCTTGAGTGACGGTGAAGACACATACATACATGTGTATCCTTTCAATGATGCTTTGCCAGTGTGTGTGTGTGCGGGGGGGGGGCTTTCCACACACCCCAGGAACATGTATATTTGTTGTGCTTACATAAGCAGACACTAAAAAAACTGTTAGCTGAACAAATATAGTGTCATCGTCACAGACGTAGATTCTTGCCGGTGGGGGAGAGAGCGTTCTGAGGTTCTTCGCTAATGAAGCAAAAATGCTTTTGTTCACAGGAAATGTAAAGATTTTATTTATTAAATAAAAAGTTATAAGGTCAACCTAAAACAAAAGATTGTTTCATATTCACAAGGAAAACTAAGTTTCTAAAGTACAAGCACTGTAAAACACATTTTCTGACAGTTTCTTTCAAACGAAACCATTTTAAAAAAAATTCTCTGAATTGGATATTTCTTTTCCTGTCTTCTTCTTAGTTTTCTACATCTCACTTGCCCCTTTCTCACATTTGCTTTTGTCTGTGAAGGTGTGAATGGAAGTGGCTTCTCTGGAGAAATAATGGTACGAGGGCAGCCTGGGGAAGTACATGGACAAAGTCACAGCAATGGAAAATCCTTATATGGTTCTTAGCCTCCTAGACACAGATTTAAAGGAATCTTTAACTTTCCTTCTTTGTAATTTATTTGTTTTTTATGTAATTCTTGCAATTTGATTTCAGTTGTTTTTAAAATGTTGGTTTGCCGTCAAATATAGAAAGTAGGATGTGTGTATGTTTTTAACAGCCGCTCAACGATTCATTTTAGTAGTAATTAGATTCATATCAAACTTTGTGGTTGACAATACGATTCATAATTGTTATTGGCTCATTTTGAACGATCAGATCCACTGACCTAAAATTGATCAGGAAATCTTTAGCTCAGAGACCTGGGTACTGAACAAGACTTAGGCCTAATTTTTCCAGAGTTTGTCCCAGTTGAAAAAAAGAAAGTGACTATTAGCACATCGTTTTCAAAATACGTGTTAAACTCTTTCCGTAGGGGCACGGACTCTCTCATGTTATGATAGCTCTTAGTCTCACTAGCGTAAATCTTCACCGCTGCTACATAAATATGTCCATCAATATGTGTAATGTCCAGCCGCATGGTTCTGATCCGGATGTCAGCTCAGATGATCTTCATGGACAGAACTTCCTCCAAAATCCTGATTCTTTCTCCTTCCAGTTCACCTGTGACAAAGAGCCAGAGGCATGTGGATCCATGTGCAATCAAGGATTTAATTCAGAAACAGGATCAGACAAGGCGTGGTCAAAAAACAGGCTTGGGTCAAACACAGGGACAGTCAGAAGAGTCAAGGAGACAGGCAAAGGTCAGGACACAGAGAAACAGGCCAGGAGAGAACGCTTAGACAGAATGCAGAACAATCGAGACTTCGCAGTGAGTTCAGGAGAGCGGCATAGCTAAATACAGGTGGTCTGATGAGCAAATGGGAAACAGCTGATGATAAATGTCCAGGTGAAGACAGGTGGATGAGGTTAGAACTCAGGCGAGCACACCCTCTGGTGGTTGGAGAGAGAGGAAGCAGGTTGAACCATGACATCACCAAAGACTCTTTTAGCTAATTCTCCAATGTTTATTGACTGTGATCAATACATTCAATCATTGGTTTCTCAGAGTTCTTGATAAAATAATCAAAGCTAACATCAAAATGCTCTTTCATTGATTTACAATCCTTTCCAACTGCGGTCAAATGAGCCGCCGTTCACATTTCCGTGGTCACATCAAGAAGCTCCGTGGAGTCTGGTGGAGATTTTCCAGCGTTCTCAGTCCTGCTACCGTAAGTATTGGATGAAACTCACACCAAAAATCCAGTGATGCTGATTTGACCACAGAAATGTGAACGGCGGCTCATTTGACTGCAGTCAATGTGAAGATACCATCTTCTCTTCTCCAGAACCTGAACTAGACACTAGGAACAGATGAGGGTTTAGTGCATGTGCATGCATCCATCCCTTTTTGTCCAGGAGGGAATAAAATCCGCCTGAAAAATTGTTATTTGGACTAATCAGTATTTTTATTTGCTTGGGAAGTTGGTAATGAATGCTCTCACACACACAGATACACCAAAACAGGCAGACACAACCACAATTATATGCACACTCGTGTTAAAAAAAGAGATGCAAGCATTTATGAAGGTGGAAGGACCATGTATAGGGGTGGGGGGTGAAATGGTTCAGTAAATTGTGCACCTGTGATTGAATAAAGGCTGAGGCAATGTGATGAAACCACTTTATTTGGTGCTTGTTAGATATTTCTGTGTCAGAATGACATCCATGCCAACATGGCTACCACCTAATAAATATTTACACAGTTTGAAAAGAAAAGCAGCCTTCACTGCACTCAGTGTAGTGTTAAAGCAAGCTGTTTTGTGTCATTAAAAAAGCAGCAAGTTGGCGCCAGCTGAACCAATCAGAGACACCCCTGAGACGCTGGAGGCTCTGTTGTCCCTCAAAGATAGGAAACCTGCAGATGGTGTGAACAGCCCTTAAAGATGTGATTCATGAAGTCAGACTGTGACCAACCGCGTGAATGTAGGGGGTTACGGGATTATGGATGCCTGAATGTCTGTCCTTCACGACTCCATATCTCTTTAAAGTATTACCCAATAAATAACAAACAAGAAATGAAAAAAATGTGTTTTACAAGATTGTTTTAAAGGGTTAGTAATGGCCTGGGACAAAGCTAAAATAAGTATCCAGATATATTCCATATGTTCTAATGTATCAAAAATAACAAATAATTACCGTTGACAAACGCAGGTTTTTGTAAAATTTGACAAAATCAACGACAAATCACACTCGCATTTCGCCCTGCTTCAGAAACGGCTCGATTTGGGTCACGTGACGCGTTGACGTCATGTGAGTGAGACAGCGCCAGCAGCAGAATGCAGGCGGACCCAGGGTGTCTGCAGATACATGTATGTGTGTGCGCTGCGGCAAAGTTGAATTCTATAAACATCGGTGTTATGGTACGACGGAGTATTAGGGCCACCAAAAAATAAATAAAATAAAATTAAAATTATGAATTTTAAAGTTGTAAATTTACGAGATTTACAATCGAAATGAGCCTATTGTGAATGAACACTGAGCAGAACCAGACCGACTAAACTGTGAAAAGCTTCTGATTTCAACAGGTAAACTGAATGTTTAAAACATTGCACATGTTTGGAAGTTTCTTTGTTTGATTTGCAGTTTATTAATCATTGATGGTGGCTTGCAGGATCTCTGCAGATCCGTTGATGAAACCATCGACACTCGCAGCGGTCCACCAGTCATTTCTTCCTCCGTGAAAGATCAGATCTCATTCATTTCTGTGTGATGCTTTCATCTGAAGAGGAATCGTTTTCGGAATTTTCAGTGTACTTAGCTAACGTGACAGACTGTTGTCATCCCCTGTTGTTGTTGTGTGTTGAAACGGGACGATTCATGTGGAGAACGGGGCGTACGGAGCACTGTTTACATTCTCCTTTGGTTTCTGCGCACGTCAGAGACATGCAGTAAGGTGGTGAAAGAGCTTCTGGGTATGTGAATAAAGTGATTAAATAAGTGAATAAATAAATAATAATAAAGTGGCGGACGGTCCTGCAAACATGTCTCTAAGCTCTTTATTTTGCATATGAAACTCTGCATTACCGACCCGGATAGTCAGCGTCATTGATGATTTGATTTAGAGTCGCCAAAAGGTTCCGATCTGTAAAAAAAGCTTCACGAGATGCTCCACGTCTTCCAGCTTCGAGCATGGCTCTGATAAACTGACAGCTTTCGGTTTCATGGGCATTCTCAGCGTCACTGTCAGTGTCATTGCCAGATTGTGAGCTCTTACTTTACGCGCTGCCGGCTCAAATTGATAGGGCTTTACAGTCCTCAAACCACAAACACCCGGCGCCTCTGAATCAGCGTCACTTTCAGAACAAATGTTTCCACAATCTGAGTCTGAAGACAGAATTGTGGACCTGGAAATATCGCCGCTATCGCTAGCTCCGACACGCAAAGGAGAAGCCATCTTGCTATGTTGACCCTTCTGACGTCACACGCACCACGTGACCAAAACGGAGCTTTTGACCCGGAAGAGACAGGTTTGCCAAATTTGGCCTCAAAAATGCCGTTTTATTTCAATATTTCTTGCTCAAAACACGCCAAAACATTTGGAAATGGTAAATATAAGGCGAAATACAGTTAACACCGAAAATGACCTACAACCCCATTACTAACCCTTTAAAGCCCCGCTTTAATCATCTGTTGATTTATTGTAAATCATTCCCAGTGGTTTTTTAATTATGATTATGCTGTTTTTAGCCAAAATCAAAATATAATTTGTCATTTTCTAGGACATAGCTTCTGCAGAGTGGGAGGGATTCACCTCTGTGGGTGAGCTCTAAAGTACAAGAGTTTACATTTCAATGTAAGCAATTGCTTTTTGTTTTAGCAAGACCTTATTTAAAGTTGTTAAACTCATGTTGTTATGTATGTTAGAGCGCTGAAAGCTCCTCGCTAACATAGCTGACCGGCGACTATTGATGACATCATAGAGTGGACGTGACATCTGAATTCTGAGAGACTATTTTTCCATAACTCTACATTTAAAGTGATAAATGTAGATGTAGGGAGAAGGGAAGTATTTGGATTGGGCCATGGTGTTCCATTCTACAGTCCAAGAGAGGAGCGCCCCTCTCCTCTCTCCATGCCTCTGCATCGAGAAATGGCATCAGCTGACTCAGAAGTGGTCGAAAAAAGTCCTGATTTGTTGAACAACATAATCACAGAGGATAATATTCATCCGGAGCAGGTGGTTATTATTTGAAGAAGAAGGAAGCACACACTCCTGATTTTAAGGCACAGAGTGAGACTCCTCATCTGTGTCATAAAATACTCTGCGGTACAGTTTTTTGTTCTGAATAAAAAAGAAATCATATTTACACTCGAATGCTCGAACCCACAGTTCGAGGATATATGTTATTCAGAAGCAGTCTTTTGATGTCAGCAGAAACACTACACTATATAGTGTCTCTCAGATAGTCTTTGTTGGCATTCCAGAAGACCTTCATGTGCTGTCTTTATAGGAAAAGTCTGTTATGAGAATATGTTATAACTAAAACAGCAAAAATCTTTTAATTCCATCAAAGGTTTCTTCTTTTCTGTGTCTGTAAGAACCCCAAGAGGCCATCTTCCTGTCCATGAGCTAATCTGTAGATTAGATATTGGTGTCCTCCACTCGCATTGACGTTGGAGTTTGCTTCAACTATAGCAATGCCTTTTCCCATGAACATCGCTAACACCTTGTGAGTATGTTTTGTGTTTAGTTGCTACTCTGGTATGACAACATCTAGAATAACCCTGCTCAGGCCAATCATGTAACTACCAAAAATTCTGCCATATCAGAAGCATTAGGTGGATTAATCTGTGACTGACAGCACATCATGAAATTGGGCATTGACATTAACACTTCCTTTTGTCAATCTGGAGCTCCCTGCAAAATTGGTGCTGCAGTTTTACAGCACCGGAATTCTGTGTTATGACACTGAGTAACTATATGAATAATGTGAACTTCTGCCTGCTTGAGCTTTTCTTCAGTCAAGTCTTTGTTAAACCGGAGCAATCAGCTCTGTCAGTACCAAGTTTTTTGAACTGATTCTTAAGTGAGGTTTGGACACTGATTTCACTCATGAAATCGAGTCAGTGTTTGTTCAGGGGACATATTGGTTTTTATTCAACTATTTCCCCTATACCCCAACACTATCTCTACCTCTCTCCAACTCTCATGGATCAGAAATCTCCATCAAACACCCACATTTTGAATGGAGTCTGAACGATTCATATCAACCGTAAAACTCTGGGCACAATTTGAACCACATGAATCAGTCATGTGGTACAGCTGGGAAGTGAAGCTTCAGACATCATCATTTATGCTCCTCCTCTAAATGAAGCAAGCCTGGATACGCACTTCAAGGAAACTCCCCCTCATCTACTAGTAGAATCTCTTTCCCCATCTCGAATCTCTCTAATCCAGGGGTCCCCAAACTCTTTCATGTGAGGGCCACATGACTGTTTTCTTCTCTGATGGGGGGCTGGGGTTGGTTTGTAGGCCAACAGAAAAGGTGTAACAATCAGAGACTAAATGTAAAGATTTATGGTTTTCCAGTCATAGCCAAATTTTAAATAATTGATGTAATCTTTACAGATGAAATAATACTAAAACCTTTTAAAAACTAGATATATAGCATCACCTGTGAAAGAGTAATAGCTGAAGATGCTTAAATTGATAGCTAAAAACACTAAAGCTGTAAGATGAAAATGCTGAGGCTGACAGCTGAAAATGCTGAAGCTGATAGCTATCTTAAATATTTACAAAGTGCCAAAATAGCCTAAAAAAACAAAAAAACAAAAAACCCTAAATTAACAAAATTAGTTAGTATGTAGCTGAAATATTAGCTAAATGCCAAATTATCCTAAACAAATGGAAAAATGTCTAATTTAGTCAAAACAGCTAGCTTAAAGCTAACATATTTGCTATGCTTCAAATTAGCCAATTTTTTTTTTAAAAAGCCTAAATTAGCCAAAACAACTAGCATGTAGCTGGAATATTAGCTAAATGCCAAATTAGCCTTAAAAAATGCAAAATGTCAAATTTACCCAAAACCGCTAGCATAAAGTTAAATTATTAGCATAATTCCAGATAAGCCTAAAAAACTGAAAAAAAGCCTAAATTAGCCAAATTAGCTAGCATGTAGCAGATATATTAGCTAAATGCCAAATTAGCCTAAAAAACTGGAACAATGTCGAATTTAGCCAAAACAGTTTGGGGGACCAGGACAAATCTGTAGGAGGGCCGGATCTGGCCCGCGGGCCGTAGTTTGGAACCCCTGCTCTAACCCATTCGGATACTTTATGATAGTCACATATTTTCGTTTAGGCGTAATTGTTTTACTTTATTAAGTTTGGTCTTTTATGTTTACATTTTTAACATCCCAGGTGACAGCAAAAAATGTTAAAAGGTTTAATCCACTGCTTTTAGAAAGAGCCTAAAGTATTTTCTTATCATCTGCTGCACAGAAACAAAACTCCTAAAGTATAGATTTGCATTTATGTCTATTTATATTTTTTAACAAAAATTGAATTCCACACCAATTAACACCAGAATTAACTGGACCGTACAGTACCAATCCTTACCGGACTGGATCTCCCAGTTGAAATGAGGCTTTAGTGTTAAAGGTTTCTGACCCCTGCTTTGGATCTACAAAGACACAGAGCAGATTCTTCTGAACTTCCCTGTTCTTCTCCTGAAGCATCCATCCATTTTCTCAGTGCACTTCATTCCTTTCGGGGTCACGGGGCTCCCAAAACCTAACCTGGTTACTGTTGGGCGGAGGCTGGGCACACCCTGGATGGGTCGCCAGCCTGTCACAGGGCCGCACAATCATTGTCACTCTCAGTCACACTTAGGTAAAATTCATTTGAGCATAGTTTTGGATTTTTGCGTGCATATTCTTGATTCATAAATCATACAATACATTTTATGCATCATTTAAAAAAAACGAAATAAAAAAAATACAATTTACACACAAAAGTTAAAATTACAACTTGAAACTAAGTACACATGCAAATTGATGTGAGACTGTTTTCACGTCTCCAAGATTCATCCGTAAGTGATACATGTACATGAACTTAGATTGTAAAAGATGTTTGGTGAAACTTGACATTTTCCCACTTTCTTAAACTGACACACCCCAATAATTAATATAAAAAAGTCTAAAAAAGCGTTTAGGAAAAATAAGAGTCTCACATCAGATTTGTGCGTAACTGTGGTTCAGTGAGTCCCTATTAAGGGATTTGTGCTTTATTTTGAAAGATTTGCATGCAGTTTCAAGCTGTTGTAATTTTTATTTTTGTTGTATTTTGGATTTTTTTATTTGGTCATTTTTGTACTCATGCACAAAATGTATTGTATGAGTTGCATATCAATATTACACACACACATCTCTAAAGTTACACGCAAATCAAGAATTATGAACGCACAAATCTGGGTGAGTCTATTTTCTCTCCATAAGTTTCGAGATTAGTAGATTTAGTTTGGTAGAGTTTTAAAATGGATGGCCCTCCTGACACATCCCTGTATTTTACCCGGGCTGGGGACCGTCACAGGGACCTGGGCCCCCTGTGCTTAAATAGTTAGGCATTAGAGTGAAGGGTCTAACCTAAGGACCCACGCTGCATCAAGTTTATAATCTCAGGGACCAGGGATAATTTAGGGGGGCCGTGGTGCAGTGGTAGGGCGGTCGACTCCTGATCAGAAGTGAGCGGGTTCGACTCCCGCCTTGCCCGCCCATGTGCTGAAGTGTCCTTGGGCAAGACACTGAACCCCGAATTGCCTCTGGTGGGAGGTTGGCGCCAGTGTTCGGCAGCGGAGCCACCACCAGTGTGTGAATGTGTGAATGGGTCTGTGACTGTGAAGGCTTTTAAGGAGGGTAGAAAGCGCTATACAAGTATACACCATTTACCATCTCCTGGTAAACGACCTCTGGTTCCTCATGCACCAGTCCTACACTGAGCCATCCAGCCACCCATCATACCTGTGTTACCCTTCCTGTTACCCTTCCTCTGCCTTTGCCCTTCAGAGGGGCCAGGACAAGAACGCTTTGGGTTGAGCAGCATTTAGAGTCATTCAGTGAATTGATCACTTTTACCATGTTCAATTCAAGAACTACAGGTGAGGACCTTTTACCTGCATATTTTGATAAATGCTTTCAGAAATGTAGTTTCTATGTCTGTGAGATGCGCGTGTGTGTGATGTGGGGGGCTTAGGAAGAGGATCAGTAGAATATTATGGGATAGATTTCAGTTCCGCAGGATCATTCATCTCCTGCTTTGTCTGCTCGGTGCTGTTTCTCCGCAAACACGCGCGCACGGAGGCAGACTCAGGTAAACGCACGTGCTCAGATTTAGGTCAGTGTGCACGCGCAGCCTGTGGGGGTCCTTTGATGACAAAAAAAAAAAAAGCACCAGCAAGCGAGAAAAAGAAAACAGATAGAGGAGGGGCAGAAAGGCGGGGGCTGAGTGTCAGGAGGGAGGGAGGGGGGTGATCCACGGAGCTGGGGAGGCAGAAGTTTCAGATCTCCACGCACGACCAGGACAGAGGACGGCACGCACGCCCAGGTAAGATGTGCCTTCTTCTTCTTTTGATGAGGAGGATGAAGGAGAGCTGCAGGTGTACCCTACAACAGGGGTGTGCGAACGTGCACGCGCGCGTTGGATTCTACCTCTGTCAAGATCGTTATGCCTGATCCCCCCCCCGCCCTTCGCCACGCGGCGTTCGTACACGCGGGGGTCTGTCAGTGGGTCTGATGGCAGGATTTGGGGGTGGGGGTGAGGGGTTCCAGTTCGGACTCATTTGAGTAAACGTTATTCTTTTGCGCGTGCATGTGTTCCTCTGTTTATCAGTGAGTGAGGCTGCCTGCATGCATGGGGGGTGGGGGGGTCTGCGCCTGCAGATGCTGCATCTTAAGCTCCTGTTTGATCTCCCGGATCAGCGCGCGCGCACTTGAGCGCGTGACACGGACAGCATCGCGGTGAAGACGCGAGCTTGTTGGACGGCGCAACAGACATGGTGGTCTCGAACACAATGTTTGTGTTTGTTTACAGTTGTCTATCCTCTTCTGAGGAAGTAGGGCTAAATATGCAGGAATGCAGATGCAAAGTCAACATTTTTTTTCATCTTAAATAAAATCACATTTCAATTTATCTTAATTTTTTAATTAAAATGAAATTGATTAATTGAAATTGTTTTTATATTGTATTTAGTTGATGTTCTTATCTGATAAAAATAGCAGAAAAGCTTCAAGTAATGCTTCACTGGTAATTTTAATTAAACTGAAAATGATATATTTGTATTATGCTAGAATTATTTAATAAATTAAATATAAATAATTTGAATTCTTTTATTATGCATAATTTATTTAAAAATATTAAATACACTTTTTTCTTGTAAATTGTAATTAGGGCCTATATTTATGTATAGAACATAAATGTTCATTCATTTTTTTTTCTTTCAACTAGAAATTATCCTCCACTATCCATTCATTTTCTACACTTGCCTAATCCCTCTGGGGAAATGAGGTAGCTGTCTATCCCAGCCACTAATGGGCAAACGTTGGGTAAAGACTGTATAAGAGAACTGGACTGACTGCCCCCCACCCCCCAAGTTCCAAACAGGAAGTGCTTGCTGGCTTCAGGAAGCCAAAGTCCCATAGACTTCTATAGAGAAATAAACAGCTATTACTCAGTAACTCTATTGGACAGAATAAACATTCTTGCTTTGATAGCTTTTTGTCTCAACATCTTCTGGATAATCCTCATTTTTTTCATGGTCTGGTTGGACCGGGGGGTTAAACCACCAAATGGTTCTCGAGCATGGGGGGATGGTTCAAATGCGGAGAACAAATTTCACACTGAAGTGTGTGACAACTAATGGAACTTTAACTTTATCACAACCCGACCAATCAGATGCCTCATTAAAAGAATGTCAAACATTTGATTGACAGATTTTTCCGAGCCGCTTTCTGTGGTAGGGGTGTGCAGCTTGAAGAAGCTCACTCCTGATTGGCGACAGTAGTTGCCGTAGAAACATTTACTAGGACCAATCATTGTCATCTGTCTCCAGGCCTTGCCCTGGGCTGCATAGCGCTCTATAGGTGAAAAATGAATTGGCGCCTACACCGCATTTGATACCAAATACATGAATAACTGCCCCACCGCACAGCTTCATTTCTAGGGATTTTAACTGTTGATGGTTTTGGTGAAAAAAACGCTAGATCACCAGTAAATTCATCTTTTTTGACCAATATGCAGGGGAGGGAGGATGGAATTTCCAAGCAGTTTTATTTAAATAAAACAGACAAACCTTTATTTGAGCCAGTGTTTCCTGCCCTTCCTTTTTTCATCCTTAAAGTTTTAAAGAAGCATTAACAACAGCATCACCACGCGCCCTTCTCCCCTCCTCAACCCAGCTCTGCAGCAGTGGCAGGAAGGGACACTGCACAGCAGTTATTGACTAAATCACATTTTTTTAGTTATTTTACTTACATTTGTGGTACGTTAAACTGTTGAACCAAAAAATAAAAAAATAAAAGAAAGGAAAATATATATATAATTAATCGTCATTTAGCGCCCCCTCCAGCAGATGGTGCGCTAGGTGGCCGCCTAGGTCACCTATGCCCAGGGTCGGGCATATTGGAGGCCTGACTGCCTCCAATATGGCAAAGTCGTTATTGTGGCAAAATGCTGACAGAGTTCACTCTATTTAGTTGGAGCCAGAAGTAAAACATTTTCTATAGACTAGGGAGACATAACACCTGCTCTGTCCAGTTCTCTTATACAGTCAATGGGTATACCCTGGACAGTTTGCCAGTCCAACAACACAATACAACCACAAACACTCACATTCACACCAAGGGACAATTTAGAATGACCAATTCAGCATGCGTTTGGATGGGGAAAGCAAACTGGAGAAAACCCCCACACGCACGAGAACATGCAACTTCACAAAGGAACCAAATTTGAACCAGGGCTTTTTCCATCTTTGAGGCAAGAGTTCTAGCCTCTACACCACCTGATGTGAGCCTGATGTCACACCAGCATAACAGAATCGTTCTTAAAGCTCACTACCCAACGAGCAAGGCCACGTGGTCCCCATATGATTTAAAAGTTGGCAGAAAATGTGGCCCTGAATGGGTTTGTCTGCAGTTTCCATCATGGTAGCCAGTCACCCGGTGGACAGTGTAGCGAGGTCTGCTGCCCAGGATCCAGTAGAGCAAGCGAGCGCCCCCACCCAGGGGCCAGCAGAGTTAGCAGGGTCGCACCAAAGGCTGCTGGTCCCTGGGCAGCGGCGCCATTATGGGCAAAGACAGGTGGGGCCTCCACGGAAACTGCGTTGGGGGCCCACATTTTCTGCTCACTTTAAAACCATATGGGGACCACTTGGCCTTTCTGGGTAACAAATAATAGTATATTTACTACACAGACAGTGGCACACAAACACACCTTATAGTAAGCTATAAAACTACACATCTTGGACAATTTCTTAGTGTAGGCTCTTTACTAAAATAACTGTCACAGTTAGGGTGAGCAAACTTTAGGTCTCCAAACTCTCTATCAGAAAATATCTGGAGACAGTTAAAACGAAAGTGCAGGAGTCAAAACCCGTTTTCTTACAAACTTTTTTTTTACAAAAAAATAATTTTTGTGGAGCTGGTTATTAAAGATTTTAGGGCCTTTGGTGGTACAAGCAACAACTTTGACGTGGATTTACCAAAGGAACCCCTCTTTTAGAAAAGCATGTTACACTCTCTCCCCTCTCTAGAGTTACCCCCGATCTCTTCATCCCATGGACAGTCTATTCTTTATTATACAGACAATGCTTCATCCATCCCCCCCAGAATTTCTCCTCTTGCTCCCATCCTGCCTGTGGGGGATACCCACTCACCATAAGCCTCAACTCGTCATCCTTTATGACACTCTTCGTCTCCAAAACATTCTCACCAAACTCGTCCTCTAAGATCACTCCTACTCTGTTTCTCTTTCCATTCACACCATGAAAAGTCTTGCTCCCTTTCCATTGGTCACTTTAATTCTAAGGATATTTACATTTTTGCGGCAGGAGCTTGTTTGTGACGCACTCCAAAAAAGATGAAGAAAATGTCCTCTGGATGTATCTTGATTTATTAAAGTTAATCGTAGACATAGATAACAAAAAAAACGTGTAAGATCGTTCCAAAATAAAAAAGCAACTTAAGCGGTCAACAAAAAATAACGGGCCCTGTACACCCTCTCAGAACCAACAGAACCAAACCAAACCCAGGTGACAGGTCCACCTAATAATGTCTTTCCTCATCACGTGACAAAAAAAAATGAAATCACAAATAAATATGATCATGGCTGCTATAATTATGTCGGGCAATTCTAGTTTTTCCTGTCAAACTACCTACATTCCAATTTCAAAATTTAAATCCTTCACTCCTGGCTTTCTTTTTCTCTTTCTTTCTTCATAATCACCTCCCTTCTCTCCTGACTAACAATTTTCTAATAATAACCAAACCTCATGACTTCAGTTTTATAGCTAACTTAGCGCTCTTGCCTCACAGCAAGAAGGCCCCGGTTCAAAGCCCAGATGGGGGGTCAATGGGGGACCTTTCTGTGTGGAGTTTGCATGTTCTTTCTGGGGACCCTGGCTTCCTCCCACAGTCCAAAATAATGCTTAATAGGTTAGTTGGTTACTCTAAATGGTCTCTAGGTGTGAATGTGTGTGTGATTGTGGCACTGCAACAGACTGGTGACCTGTCCAGGGTGTACGCTGCCCTCGCCCAGAAGTGACCTTGTTAGTCTCCAGGAGCCCTGTGACCCAGAAAGGGACACAATGGATGGAACTTTAAATGTAGTTTGAATATGGAAAACTGAAGTCCATTGAAACTAAGTTCAGGCTCAGGTTGGTGCTTCTATAGGGTACCACCATGCTTTTTTGACAAGTCTGAGGGCAGATGGTCCTTTCTGGTCTGTGACACTGCAGAGAGGGGTAAGTGTGAAAACAAGTCTTTAAGTTTACCTGCCTATCAATAACACACACACCCTCCATCATATAGTGTGGCCCTGTAATTGTGGGTGTTCACAAGCAGCCAAGATCACAGATACAGGCAGCAAAAACTATCTTCATATGAACGGGCATGAGCTGGGTTCTTCTTAGAGATATGAGCTAAAGCTCAGACATCAAGGAAGGATTCCAAATAGATCTAATCAGGTTTGGGAGTTTGATGAGTATGATAATCAACCTGGGTGAGCACATCCAACAAACCAGGACATGCTTGAGAGATTGGGTCTGCGGGCCTTTGAACACCTTCATGTCGTCCTGAAAGAGGTGGGAAAGAGAGGTTTGGGCATCTCTACTAGGACTGCTGCATCCGTAGCCTAATAAGTTCATAAAAATGGATAGATCCGCAGATCTTTAGTTTAGTAATTGCAGTATCAGACTTTGGACCAAGCTTCTTCATCAGCTGTTTCAACTTCTTTGAGCCTGACTCTGCTGTGTACATGGTTGGACTATAGATGAGGTCATGTGACACACTGGTTTGTATTGAGTTAATTTGAAAATATTTGTTCTGACAACTGCTTGTGTTGCAATTTCCCCCCAAAAATGTCAAACATGGCTGTTCAAGAGCTGAGGATTCAACAATCCCATCTATTGCTGGGCTTTTGGATACGCTTTGTGGCTTTGATACCGCTTCAGTGCACCGTCTCCATGGAAACTGCTCATTGTTTCAAAGAAACTGAATATGTATTCTTAGAATGTGGGATTGTGGGCTTATTATCTGCTGAATCTGTGTTCGCGTGCCCCCCCCCGTCAAACCTCACATGCTGTCTTTCGCCCTTGAAACTCAATGAGTTGTCATTGCACGGGCCAGTTCAGACTTCTGTCCAGCGTGTGTCCAACTGTGAGCATGCAGAGCTGCTGCTGTCTCGTCCTTCTGGCCATCCTCTGATGTAGAAACAGCATTCAGAGAGCAGAGCCTTTATCCTCCAGGCTGCACCTGAGGAATAAGGCTTTCCGTCAGGGTTGTGCATCTTTCCCTCTCATGTGATTTGGTACACATCTTCATACATGATCCACCAATCGATACATAAAAGATTCAACAAGCTTTGTGGCGATATGTTATGGTTCAATTCTTTTACCTAAATGGATACAATCTAAATATTTACTATTCATTCAACCTTTAAAATTATTAATGAAAATGGCATTTAACTAACAAAAACTCTATTTTTCTTATGGGTACTTTTAACTTTAACCAACAAACATTTTATGTCTGACATAAGAGCTTCAAATAATTCTTTTAGATGGTTTAATTTGTGGTTAATAAAAGTGTATCAGATTAATTTATTCAGGTATTGTTTGCAAAAAAAATGTTTATCATATGTTTAGTACACGCATTCCTCACTGTGGTTAAACTTCAGTAATTGACCCAAGAAAGCTTGTGACTGGAAATCTTTTTGTTTACATTCTATGTGAATAAAAGGGCAAAAACAGCAGACACAACAGGAAAAGAAACTGGTAAAGTTTACCAGAAGTCGATAATTCACTATCTGATAAATTTTAACTTTTTCATCAACACAATCTTGTTTGTGTCTGTGGTTGTCAACCAATACTACTGTTACTGCCATGACTAGACTCATTGTTTGATACAGATCTGTTATCCTTTACATCATTAAAGGTCTAATGATTCGTTTTTATCAAGGATTCAATTCATATCATAATAAGTGGTTTCTGACACGATTCATAGTCAATATTGGTTCATTTTGAACGAACCAATTCAATGACCTAAAATGGATCCAGAGCATCTTTATCCAAAACTTCCACCAGTGTGACTCAGAGATAAATACCTGGTACTGAACAGTGCAGGTGAAGTTTTCCAGATTCCTTGTATTTCTTCGAGATAATCAAGTGTAATGAAATACGTGTATACACAAACAGGTAACCAAGAATGAATGTCCAATCCATCCACATTTTAGTTTGATAACATTTAGTCCACTGTTGTTTTTCCACATAAAAATACTACAAACGGAACTGTAATGATGGCTGATCCTTTTTTGCTGGGATCACGTGTTGTCCACTGTGATGTGGTCGTTGGTCGTTATTTTATCGTAAAGTAAATCAAATGGTATTTTCCAATATTGATCAGCACAAGGTGAAGACCAAACAAAAGATCAATGAGGACTTATATGACAAGTTGGAAACAAAAGAAGAAGAGTTGGAACTGTGTAGGCGAGGCCGAGAAGCAGACTGCAGCAGGTTAGGATGATTAAGGACAGGGATGGAGTAAAGATTATCTAAACATTTGAGAATGGTTTCGTGCAGAGGGAAAGTTTTATGACAGGATAAAGAGAGAGGAGCGGTGGTTTGTATGGGAAAGTCTGGAGTGGAAGTGGAGTAGAAAAATGTGAGAATGGCAAGAGAGCGATGGGATGTGCTGTCAGTGTGACAGAAGAGTTTGGAGGTGGGATTGCATCAAGGATCAGCTTTAAGCTCCTTCTTATTTGCTTTGGTGATGAAGAGACTAAAAGATGAGGTTAGACATGAGCTCTGTAGATTATGACGTTTGCAGATGACGTTCTGATCTGTTGTAAAAGCAGGAATCAGGTGGAGGAACATCTAGAGAGGGGTAGGTTTTCTTTAAAAATGGAGAAGAGCAAAGATCTGCCACAGCAAGAAAGTGTCTTGAGAGGAACTCAGTTGGAACAGTGTGTGTTTACGTTTTCCATGTATATTCTCGCATAGCACTTTTCTATCTTCCTCAAAGGCCCAAGGCGCTTTAAAGTCACAGGCCATCTACCCATTCACACACACATTCACTGGGGTTCAGTGTCTTGCCCAAGGACACTTTGACACATGGGCAGGCAAGGCGGCAATCGAACCTACAATCTTCCTATCAGGAGTCAGCCGCCCTACCCCTGCACCACGGCCACCCCTTTAGGAGTTTCATGGACTGAAACGTCATAAATTTGAGATGTGAAAGTTTCTGGTTCCAGATACAAGCAGATGAAGAGAGCTTTCTTTTTAGGGTGGCTGGGCGTTCCCTTAGAGATAGGGTGAGAGGATCAGTCACCCAGAGAGAGTTCAGAGTAGAACCAGTTCTCCTCCACATCCAGAGGAGCCAGTTGAGGTGGCTTAGGCATCTGGTCCAGATGCCTCCTGGACGCCTCCTTGGAGACGTGTTCCCGGCATGTCCCACTGGGCGAAGGCCCCGAAGAAGACCCAGGACACACAAGAAAGTCTCTCGGCTGGCCTGGAAACGCCTCGGGGTCCCCCGAGAGGAGCTGGAGGAAGTGACTGGGGAGAGGAAAGTCTGGGGATCTTTGCTTAGACTGGTACAGCCGGGACCCGGTCGTGGATGAGCGGAAGGAGATGGATGGATTCACTTCAAGATGTTGGAGCAGGAAGGTTGCAGTAAACCAATTATTCATAGTTAGATAGTGGGTCAAAACCAGTAATTTCATACAAACAGTTGTCCGGAGTTGCTCAGGCATAAACTATTCTTTTGCTGCCACACATTAACGGAACTGTAACAAATATTTAAAAAGAATAACTGAAAATTAAAAGCTAAATTAAAAAAAAAGTCCTATTAGACAAGAACAGAAGCAGATTTCTGTCAGAGTTGAGAACGTTTCCTGGCTTCTGTTGCAGGTTACTGATTCAGAAAATCTCAAAATTGTTTAATAAACTTTTTTTTCTAAATGATTAAAAGTAACAATCCTTTGTGTCTTTGCTCCTCAGACACCATGCTGCTGCCGGCGCTCCTGCTCCTCGCTCTGCTGTGCCTGAGTCAGCCGGTCGGCGTGCAGACTCTGGCTCGTCTCATGGACGATGCAGAGCTGCGCTCGGCTTTCTCGGCGGCTCGCACCAACAGCATGGAGGGTGGGCCGAAAATGACAGTGACCTTTGATGTGGTTTATGTCAACATCGGTGGGGATTTCGATGCAAAGGCCGGCTTGTTCCGCTGCCGCATCCCAGGAGCGTACTACTTCTCTTTCACCGTGGGAAAGTTCCCCCACAAAGACCTTTCTGTGATGCTGATGAAGAACAGGAATGAGGTGCAGGCCATTGTGTATGAGGAAAACGCTGGAGAGGAGAGGAAGGTGGGTTCATACTCAATTCACAGGTGTTTGTTGTGAGTCCAAAATCACACCGAGGATTTCCACATTCTGTCCTGTACATTCATAATCAAGCTCATTCATGTCACATGTGTTCTGCTGTATATATACTCCCAGTCCTCTCATTCTGGCTTTCGTTGCCAGTTTGTAATGCCTTGTTTCCACCTACAGGACTGGACTGGGCCGGACTTGACTTTTCAGTGTTTCCATTACAAAATGGACCTGGTAAGCAGGTCCGACTGGTACCATTTTTAGACCCGCGTTGGTCGTAGGTCCATTGGAAAATAGGATGGACCCGTGAGGGCGGAGCTTCTGTCGTCACATGATGTAACCCATTGATTGGTGGAAAGGTTTTGCGACAACAGCAAGCGTCCGAGCAGCGCTTTTCCTGACTCAAGAGCCAAACCGAAAGTTTTGCCTTCTTTCCACCTGTAATCTCCTTCGCCTCCGCAATCTTCTTGCAAAGAATAATGAATTCTTTACATACAGTATTCCCCCTTATTCGTGGGGGTTGGGGACCCGAAACACACCGAATCCACAAATACAGACACCCCCCACATCTGTTTAAGTCTCACCCAACTCCCGCAGGTAAAGAATGTCCGTTACCCACCCATACTCATCAAAAACACTTATTGTAAAACATTTATTTACGGTAGCCGAAAACAGCCTGCCTTACTTTTTTTTTGGATTGTTTTCACGTGAAAACGAAATAATATGTCGTTATCACGAGAAAACAAAGTTTATTTTCTTGAGAAAACGAGATAATAACTCGTTATAACGAGAAAACAAACTTGGTTCTCCTGAGAAAACCAAGTTTGTTTTCTCCTGATAATAAGATGATCAATAATAAAGAAGAGTCCGCACTTCATTTACCGCACGAAGATGCAAACTTCATCTGTTTTAAGTCTCTTTATTTTGAGTTTAACAAGATAAACAGCAGAAGAACTCTCCACCAAAGTTGTTTTAGTCTATTTTCTTTTATTATTTTATTAGTGGGTCTGCGCTCCTCAAACGCCTTCATTCCATCTCATGCACCAGCCCTCCTCCCTCTATTTCCCTCAAACCTCCGAACAGGTTGATTGACAGATCACAGCGCCGACTAGAATCTGCGCTCCGGACATTAGCAGACCAAAAGAGCCACTCGGCCCAACTCAATCCGCTACTATGCTTTTGTCATTTTTACTCAATCCTCAGGGAAACAAAGCTGTTTTTCAGAAAAAAGGATAACATTATTTAATAAATTGATTATATATGGATCATTGCTGATATTCTTCTATATTTTTCTCTGATAAACTGATTTGTTTTGCTGCCGTCTGGATCTCAGTGAACGCACCATGCAGACACGCTCAGCAGATCTGAATTGTGTCAATCTGTCAATGTTTATTCGGGGTTTTGGGGAAAATTAAGAGAGGGGCTGGTGCGTGAGACTGAATTAAGACGTTTAAAGAGCATATATCCAATGATAAATAAAAAATAAAGTAAAAACAACGTTTGTGGAGTGTTATCAATCAGGTGAGGTCTCGGTGTCTCTGAGAGATGGAGGTCGACACTTCATTCTCCGTTCATGATTAGCTCGTCATAACGAGAAAACAAACTTTGTTTTTTGTTATAACAAGATAGTGGATCTCGTTATAACGAGAAAACGATTTTAAAAAAAGTAAGGCAGGCTGTTTTCGGCTTCTGTATTTATTAAAGAACATAAAGAGGTTTTTTTTCTTTTTAATTCAGAACAATAGACTGTTCTGTATAGTGTAGAGACCGGCTTCATCCAATTATAAACACCTGCTCCAGATTATAATTATCCTCCGCAGTTATCATTTTATGTTTCTGAGTGAGCTGATACAGCTGATACAGCTTCTCTTTCGCTGCAGCTATGTCGTAGCTACGTCATCGATCTCCACCCCACATGTGCTATGATGGTCCAATGCTCAATGGACACACCTGGACCATTCTAAACATGGAGGGGATTGGTCTGGTCTGTACGGCTCAGTGGAAACCAGGCATTTGCAACAGGGTGAGAAGTTTTGCCACCCGGGAAGAGCTCGGAGTAGAGCTGCTGCTCCTCTACATCCACAGGGCAAGTGTAGGTGGCTCGGTCATCTGGTCTGGATGTCTCTTGGACGCCTACCTGCGAAGGTGTTCCGGACATGTCCCACTTGGCGGGACAGTAATCTTATTTAATGTGGGCTCAGAAATCTTTTTTAACACATTACATGAGATTACTAAACAAGTCTTTCTTCTCATTAAGGACCACTTTTGCCATGTGGGACCTCTTCATCCACACAATGACAGAATGAATTCTTGCAGCCCAGTTGGAAGCGGCAGGGCAGTTCTAAAGCTTCTGTGCTCCAAGGTTCAGGGAGTGTGCAAAACATGGAAACTTGACAATTTTGACAGCAACTATAGCTGTCAAAATATTTGCAGCATTATCAACAATGGCTGCCACAACTTTCTCTTTGATACGATACCCTTCCAAGATCTCATCAATCTCCTCTGCTACAGCTGTCCCTGTCGGTGCTTGGTATTATCTTTTGGCTTTTTCTTGAGCTTAGCCATTCTTGACATAATGCAATGTTACTGTGAGGTAAGGGTCTTGAGTGAAACTTGTCTATCCATCAACAGTGATGGCTGCCTTCAACATGTGTTCCAGCTCAGAAATCAGATTTGCCTTTTTAACGCCATAACAAGCAGGGATCAAGTGGGTAATATAAAAACGCACTCCAATGAAAATCCCATTTTTTTGCGTTTTTAACATGATGTTGTAGCATTTTTTTAATGATGGAGGACATATAAAGGATTGTAGGATTTAAATTGTGTTTCTGAGTATTTTTTTCATTCGTTTTTGTGATGGATCAGCAGCAGACCAAAACCTCCTGTTTGTAAAAGCTCAGGTTTGATGCAGCAACTGCCATGGGGCGGTCCAAAGTGTCCCTTCTCTGCTACAATTCTAAGACCCAATCTGAATTCTTCTTTTCTTCCTACTCCTACATTTAGCTCTCCAAATGGAGAGTTATGGAAGAATAGTGTCTCAGAATTTGGACATCACTTTCGGTTGATGACGTCACCAATAGTCGCCGGTCATGACTTCCATCATGAAAAAAAATGCCGCAAGAACAATTTTCATTGGAGTGGGTCTTTAATGACAATTTCCAATCAGTTTTGTCCCTGTTGAGTTTAATAGCTTTTGTAGAGCTTTTTGTTTTGGGTTACTCCCTCCACTGGTCATCCAAAATGAAAGGCTCAATATTTTTCTTTGTTACTTTTTACTCACTTTTACTCGGATCGGAGATGTAACAACTGAGGGTTTGACAAGTGAGTGCACACACACTTTTGGATTGGAGAACAGGCTGGCCAACACTTTGCTGCTTCTTCTTAGTGACATTCCTATTTAGATTTTCAGATACCATTAACTTGGACAGTAGCTTTAACAGACTGCATTGGTCTTAATCTGACATCTTTCTAAATGCACTGCATGTGGGTCAGATCCCGGCTGTTCTGACAGCATATATGGGATATCCCAGAAGCTTTGCTACTATTGCAACTAAATAGTCATTAAGGAGCTAGCACTCCCCCGCTGTACATCCACAGGGGCTCCAGTCAGCAATTTACAGCATCAGAAAGGGGAGCTCTATTCTGTCTCTGTGGTCTGTCACTTGTGCTTTCACACCTGGTTTACATCACCAGAGTGTGGTTACCATGGAGACTAAAAAATAGCACCCTCCATGGAGCAAGCCAAAGACAATCCTCAGTATATGGAAAAGATGGGTAACTGATCTCAGCTCTCTGCAACCTTTTTCAAAACTCATTATCACTCCACAGATGAAAGTAGAACTGTTCGGCGTCCAATTCGATCCGATTTATGACCACATTGAGAATACAGTTTATTGCAGGGATTACGTTCTGTAAATAATAATATTTTAAGGCTATAAACTCCTTCACTACACACTTTATAGACTTTTCTCAGACAGACATGCACATTTTCACAGTTTCTCTCCTGTTTGAACTCAAAATTCAAACCTAGAAAAAAATAGGTCCAGTATGATGGAATGAAAACAAAGATTTATGTAAACTTGACAAATTGAACACATTCTGAACAATTGACAAGGCATGAATACGATTCATTGACAAAGTCAACAGGACGCAGAACACAGTTTGCAGTTGGAAAAATGTGCAAAATTGGTGAACCGCAATACAGTATAGTGAGGGAGCACTGTAGAGGTTGACCTTATGAGCATCAAAGGGACTTCACACAAGCCAATCCCCCCTGGATACACTTACCTGGAAAAGGCATTTGTGGAGGCCTGACTGTTAGTCATTGCATCAACCTGCAGATTATCTCTCTTAAATCTGTCTTCATTCAAATACTTGGCATTTAGCTGTAAATGCTCACTTTAATTCAATCCAAACCTCTTTTTTAACCCAGTTTTAGTAAATAATGATATTGTATCATGGTTGAGCAATGTCTGACTTGTATTGGGTAAAATTTAATCGAATTTGTATTTATTTTTACTTTTGTCAAATTTAAGTTATTTCTTTGACCATACTTTCATTAACTAAAGGTACCAACAATTTAGGGTCAGACATTTGTAAGGCGTTGAAAGGGAGGGACAGAAGAACTCTCTTTTATTTCATTAACCTTCTTTAATCATTTAACACTTAAACAGAACACTTTTGTGAAGTAGCTTCAACAATCAAGTACAAACAGTGCAACTATTACCTAGTAGAAATAGGTGATAATTAGTCATGTGAGAAAGTTTAGTGACTGTAGTTTTGTCTTCAGAACTATTTTGATCAGCTGTGCTTTATATCTCCATTAAAAATAATTTAAAAATTAATGAGAGAAGTTGTTATAAAAATGATGAATATTCATGACTAGCTCATATCAATTGAACCGATTACTTTTTTTAGATAACTTTTAATTCTTTATTTTAGCCTCATAAGACCTGACATCAACATGCGTGGACATCACATTCTGGGTTATGTCACCACAGTAGTAAATTCTGCTTAACTGCTCTGTCAAAGAGTGAAAGGATTAGTATTCGGTCCCCAATTAGCACAGGCACAGAATTGGTAAATAAAGTGTTCATTTGGCTCAGGCAGGACGAAGAATTCTGGGGTGACAGCCTTTTGTCAGCAGGAGCGTACAGGCACTAAGGGAGGAGAGAAGTTAGGAATGCAGGCAGGAGGAGGTACGTGGAATTAGAGGGGAACAGATTAGGCTCTTACTTGGTGGTGACATGACATGAACGGTGATCAGACGGTGCCAGAGGAGGAGGAGTGCACGGCAGAGACTGATGTTGAGGGTGGTGCTCAGGGATCTCTTTCGGCTGTCCAGGTAGAATGTGGAATTGGCAGGTAGCAAAGGTGCTGGGGCAAGACTCATGGATAGAAAGATTCCAGTGCAGTGGATTTCTCAGAGACAGATTTCACAGGTCAGTCAGTGTCCAAGGTTCTCATGAACAGGGTCGTAGTGGCTCCAAGGAAGAGTTGAGACAAACTGACACAGTCTGCAGGGCAGCAGCTCCTAATGAAGGGAGGTAAACAGGTGTTGCTGATCACCTGATTAGCTTCCCACAGACTGCGTGGATGGGGGAGGAGCACGGCCATGACAAAGAGAAATAAAAATGCACATCAAACAAGAACTTGGGACTTACGGGGTTAAATTACCTTCTCCAGATCCTGAACTTTGCCATCTCACTGCGGTGCTCTCATTAGAAAGAAACAAAAACCTGCTCTTTATTCTGTTTAAATGCCTTTGTAGATTACTGTTTGAGTTAAGACAACTCAATAGGGACGCTTCTTGTCCATTTAAAACGTTTATTAAAAGTGTTATTGAGCCTGAGAATCAGAATCTGTGATTATCTTCTTAACTTTGCAGAATTTTTTTTTTGTTAGCCTCCTGCTTATTTCACTCATGCATTTTTCGTCAGTAAAATGTGGTGATCTGTTCATGACATGCAGACTTCTAGTGTAGTATTTATCTGGGATAATAAGCTTGAAATATAAAGCGCTGAGCATATTAATAATAAAATAAATGTCCCATCCTGATTAGGAGACAACATCCGATTTATGATCTAGTCTGAAACCCTGTGATTGAGCCTGATTTTCAATCACGTGATCAGATCAGGTCATCCCCATAGAATTATAGAAAATATCTCAGGTTAGTCTCTGTACAGTAGAGATAAAATAGAGGAGTTGTATCTCTGTTACCTCATGAAAGAGATGGTCCTTAACCTGTCGATGTATCAAAATATCTATTTTCTAAATTGCCATCAGCAAATCATCAAACTCGCTGTTACCTAATTGATTGATTGACATGCAGAACATCCAATAAACATCCTCTGATGCACGTTCCCACCTAAGCGCCATGCTCTGCTAGCAGAGGTGCAGTTTTCCTTTTCTGTCCCCCTAATCTTCAGAAAGGTGTGAGCGTTCAGCGTCTGTTCCTGACCACTGATGTAACTGCTAATAAGTCTTATTATTGTCTCTACCGGCCCAAGGTCAGTCACTCTAAGAGAACCTCAAACAGAACGCAGAAGGAATGTTTCCGTTGTCGCCCCGCCTTGCACTGTGGCATCGTTGACATGACAACTACAAACACACACGTCCAATTCAACAAGCGGGAAAATTAGTGTTTAGCAGTTTTGCTTCTCTATATTGTGATTCACCTTTGTTTGTCTGGCTGTTTTGCAGATTTTTTAAGTGCATTTTTGCTTGAGTTTTTTCCTCTCTCTCTACAGTGCAATGTTTTCTGTAAAGAATGTGTTGACATTTCCTCATCTACATACATCTTTGATCATGATCAGATCTTTGTTTTCCTTCAAAATCCTGGACTTATTTCTCTACAAAGGTTTGATCTTTCATAGTTTAAACAAGAGAGACAAGAGGATAAAGTTGAAGGATTATACTATATTATAAGGAGGATTTCACCTATCGTGGGATATTTGTGGAACGTATCCCCCGCAGTAAACAAGGTTGTTGTTCACCTTCAGGGGGGGTTAAAAAAAGAAAAGTCTGCATGACGAACCTGTTACTCACCTACTGTGTTCCGTACGACTTGTTGTCCACAGCATGCCTTTAGATAAATGTGCATGAACATTTACGCCCTACAGCCTGACTAGGCGGTCTTCGTTTCTTCACTGGGTCCAGAAGACACTTCATTATCATTCAGTTTTCCATAAACAAGTTACACAGTAAAATATTACTCAGTCCTAAAAGTTCTAATATAATCCACCTAAGCCCCACATTGAGTTGACCGTCTCTCATTCAGCTGCTGCCAACATCGTGTTTTGTGTTTATTGTTGTGTTTTTTGCTCAAGTTGATGTCGTTCATTTTGTTACACTTACTTAAAGCTCAGTGGCCTCGTGGGAGAGCGTCCGCCCTGAGACTGGAAGGGTCCATAGCCGAGTCATACCAAAGACTGGACCAAATGACTCCCTGCTTGGCACTCTGCATTAAAGGGTTGGTTTGGGGGGCTAAGCTAACGCTCTGGGGTATGGGTCAAATGCAGAGAACAAATGTCACAGACCTCAGCGTGTGACAACTAATGGGACTTAAAGTTTGTTTTTTCATGTACTCGATGTCTTTTCCTACGTGCTGTGCCAAATGGGAAACCATTGTAATTTTTTGTATTCCGATATATTTCCAAAAATAATGACGTCTATTCTTTTAGATCAGGGGTCTCAAACTCGCGGCCCACGGGCCATCTGCGGCCCCCGGGATAAGACTGAAATGATGACACTTATTGTGTGCAGAGCTGAACGAACCAATCACAGTGAGGTATATGGCTCTGGAGGGCGGGACATCGCCGGGCTGTCCAGTACCTCTCTCACTCATTCATTCACTCCTCCAGTCAGCTGGAGGAGGAGCCATGAAGCTGCTGAAAGTGCTTCCACACTGAATGCGGTTTGCGTGCTCCGCCCCTTATTCGCCACGTGGCAAATTTACAGCTTGCAGCTTATCAAAAAGCATGTTTCTTATGTCAAGACTCTACGCAGAAATAAGACATCTACGCGCACGCATCATTAGTTCATTTGCTCAAGTTAAATGTATATCTCCTCAAAATTTTGTACCTTTATAATCATTAAGGAATATTTTTTAAAAACTTCTAAATAATCAATTTTATTAATTTTTCTTTCTTTCTTTCTTTCTTTCTTTCTTTCTTTCTTTCTTTCTTTCTTCTACTTCTTCTTTTTTTTTAGAATCCTTCCAAAACTTTCAAACAATGTAAAAACAAGTCTTTCCTTGTTTCCCACTATAATAGTGATGAATTCTGACATGTTTTTATTCTCATGTTTTTATTCACATTCCCCTAGGGGTGCGCCCCATCATTTGAGAAACACTGCTTTGGTCAATCAGTCAATCAATATGTGGTTTCTTCAGTCTGTATCTGCTGTATGGTCATTGTTATTATTTTATTTATTTATTAATGATTGATTTTTTTATTCATTTTTTAAATTAATTTATTTAATTCATTATTTTGTGTTAAAAATAAAGATGTTTGAGAACATTGGAATGTTTTATCAGCGCTTTTCTTGTGGAAATCCTGATGCGGCCCAGCCTCACCCAGACTCTGCTTCCAGCGACCCTCAGCTAAATTGAGTTTGAGACCTACCAGTAAATCTCCCTTTAGTTTTTCTGTTAGACCTCCCTTCAGATCTAAGTATGGATCGTAATACTTATCTGTATGTACATGACCCTGTAGATCTTCCAGTAAATCTCCTCCTAATTCTTCCTTTAAATCTTCTTGTAGATCAGCCTTTATTCTCTCAGATAGAGTGGACAAGTCTGTATGACAAGTATTAATACCACCATAAAATTACCAAATAATGAAATTACAAGAATATAATTGTAGAATTGTGAGAAAATAGTCATAATATTGCAAGAATAAAGTTATTTTACAATAATAAACTCTTACATATATGAGAAAAAAGTCATAGTTTAACAAGGAAAAAGCCATGCTTTTTTGAAGACTGCCCATTCTAGTTGGCTGTGTGAGCCTGTGTCCACATGACATGATGACAAATCCATCAATGCAGCCATTTATGTTATTTATTAATCATAGGAATCTATGTGCTGTAAAGCATTAAGACCTCTCCAACTATACTGACAGCAATGTAAACGCCTCCTGGGTCAAAAATCTTCTTCCAAAGATTCTTGAAAATTAATTTCAATGTCTTCCTTCACACATAATAAAATAATGTTAACTCACTAAAAGACTCTTTTCCTTATTTGTGAAAACAATGAAGGACAACGAGCTCTACGTCTTTCAGACTGAAACAGGATATTGGTTCTTTTTTTGTTTTTTATTGTTTCTTCGTTTGACTATTGCCTAATAAATCAAATATTTTATTCTTGTAAATTGTCGACCTATAACTAATGAAATAATGACTTTAATATCATAAAATATTGACTCTTTTTCCCCTCCTTGAACCGCCACCTTAACGTGGTGGAGGGGTTTGA
>NC_050514.1:9106551-9109486 GCF_002922805.2 Oryzias melastigma
TCTGTGCTTGTAAATGTATTATGTTTTTCTTTATGATGGCTTTAATACTCCATCATAAGTCGGAAAGAATCCATCCTGACAATTTACAGAATTCTCATTAAGATGTTTATGTTTTTTGCGTGTGTATGTTCATGACAAAGTGTTTCTGTCTTCTTCTTCAGGTGCAGAGCCAGAGCGTCATGCTTCAGCTGGAGTTTGGGGACACTATCTGGCTCCGTCTCCATGGCGACCCTCGCTATGCGCTCTACAGCAACACTGGACACTACACCACCTTCAACGGTTACCTCGTCTACCCTGACACTTACAGCTACCAGACGCATAACTACCAGCACCCGATTTCCCCCCTGCAGGATGACGTTCAGCCGCTGAGTGAAAACAGGGCCCGAGAAGAGGCCAGCTCCAACCCAAGAGACACTTTGGAAGAGAAGGAAGCGCTGACCAGAGACGAACTGGACGAGCAAGCCCTCGCTGCTGAGGAAGATGACAGGAGATCGGCCTTCTCTGTTGGCCGTACTCAGAGCATTCTGGGATTGAACCCAGTGGGAATGCCGCAGCACCAACCAGTCACCTTTGACGCAGCGTTTGTCAACATAGGAGAAGACTTCAACATCACAGAGGGGGTGTTCACCTGCCGCGTCCCTGGGGCGTACTACTTCTCATTCAACGTGGGCAAGCTGCCCCAGAAGACGCTCTCTGTGAAGTTGATGAAGAACCACTTGGAGGTGCAGGCCATGATCTACGACGACAGCCACGGCGAGAAGGCCTTGCAGAGTCAGAGCCTGATGCTGGCCTTAAAGCCAGGAGACATCGTCTGGCTCTACTCCCACCAGAGGGATGGCTTCGGAGCCTACAGCAACCATGCCAAATACATCACTTTCACGGGCTTCCTCGTTTACCCTGATGTCGCCCTAAATTCCCCCACCAGCAGTCCTTCTATCAGCCAGTCCTATGCCAACAAGACTCCCTAACTGCAGGTCAGAGCTTTAGACTGAGTGTGACAGCAGGAGTCCCTGCAAAGAGAAGTCCAGCTCTATTTTTTTTCTTTCTTCCTAAGGACTGATACTCCTTCAAAAAGTCAGAGATGCATGCAAACAAATCCTTGAAATCTGGCTTCCATCGCTCATTCTTCAGGGAGCGTAGCTGTATCCATGAGGCGGCGTCATGTCAATGGAAGGCAGGGAGATGAAATGCTGATATTGACACAAATACTAAGAATACATTAGTGACATTAATATTTGCATGTAAATGTGGATTAGAATTATCAAAGCAACATGTTTTTAAAAAAAGATATCACAAAAAAAACGAATAACATACAGTACATGTAAAGATGGAATTCAGCAGTTTATGTAATTGATCATTTGATCTGGTCAACACATTCTCACTCCCAACTTCTTACATATTGAACTGGTCCTCGGGGCATGGAGCGCACCAGTACCCTAACCCAGAGCCAGTACCCTAACCCAGAGCCAGTACCCTAACCCAGTGCCAGTACCCTAACCCAGAGCCAGTACCCTAACCCAGTGCTGGTACCCGAACCAATACCAGACGCGGTGCCGGGCGCGAACCGCGGCTGAACGTAATGCAGGACGCACACGGTACCCTACCCAGCACCAGACACGGTACTGGATGCGATACTGGACACAGTACCAGACGCTGTACCAAACCCAAACCATTATCAGACGTGGTACTGGGTGCAAACCGGGCCTGGATGCGGTGCCGGACGTGAACCGGTACCGGATTTGGGTACCGATACTGGACCCATCCCGAGGACCAGTTTGCATCCAGCAACGTGTCCTGTACCACATCCAGTAACGTGTCCTGTACCTCATCCTGAGGGTTGTGGACCCTTTATTTTACAAACTTAAGTTTAGGGTACCGGCACTGGGTTAGGGTACCGGAGCGCTCTGTGCCCCGAGGACCAGTTTGCGTCTGGGACTGGGTTAGGGTGCCGGTGCGATCCCAGTCCCGGTACTTGACCGTTCCAAATCACACCCTGGAGGTTGGGGACCCGTAATTTAGCAGGAACAGCTGGGACATCAAAAACACCCAGTTTGGGACACCCAAAACGTCAAAAAGTGACATGGCGCGGTCCTTAACCAAACGTAAATATGTGATGACTTGGGAGAGAGAATCTGTTGATCTGGTGAACAATAAAACACCTTGGTTGCTTTGATGGTTCTTATTTATATCCACTGAAATTTCAGGGTCTTCTTTGTGGTGAAAAAGTATTTTAAAGCTGTAACCTCCCCAGTGGAGAAACTTGTGTTTGTGCTTATGTAAGTCTGTTGTGCTCGTTGTTGCATGCATGCAAAACCCCTTTTGTGTCAGAACGTCTTCCTTCTTGTGGATCTGGACGTCTGAGGTTTTGGCACAGTGAGAACAGAAGAACCCAAGCAGACAAAGCTTTGGAACAGACTTGCCGTCCATCTGATTCTGGACCACCTACCCCCCTCCAGCCTGCGGCGGCGGCCACACTGTGATTTATTTTCTATGCCTGGCAATGTTCAGCTCTGTGCTGTTGGTTTCATTTTCCAGAAAAAAATGTTTTTAATACCTTTCATATTAACACTTTCTTTACAAAAAACAGCACTCTTACTTCACAATGTTCACACAGAGATGTAAAAGATTTTGCTAACAAAAACTAATAACCAATATGGTCAGACAGATCCAAAACCAAGATCTTCTAACAGATGAAAAGGCAGGGTGATCTAACAGATCTAATAACACAAGCAGATCTCAAAGCAGGATGTTAGCATGGATCTAGAATCAGGATTTTCACAAAGATCCATGTAAGATCAGTACCCAAACGTGGGATACCATCTATAGAGTTATCCACAGAAGGACGGTGTGCTTAAAGGTGTAACTGGGGCGTTTTGGTGAGCTTCCTGTCACATCCTCCCAATCCTGTGTCAGTCCCAGTAAATAAACAGGACAG